>NW_026652294.1:17167567-17170576 GCF_009828535.3 Hylobates moloch | reverse complement strand
AGCAGAGCCATGTGCTATAGCAACAAGTGCGTGTTTGTTATTTCAGAGCTTGGACTTTATCTCTCAGATCCTGGAGACACTTTTTTTTTGTTTGTTTTTTAATTTTTATTTTTATTATACTTTAGGTTTTAGGGTACATGTGCACAATGTGCAGGTTTGTTACATATGTATCCATGTGCCATGTTGATTTCCTGCACCCATTAACTCATCATTTAGCATTAGGTATATTTCCTAATGCTGTCCCTCCCCCTCCCCCAACCCCACAACAGTCCCTGGAGTGTGATGTTCCCCTTCCTGTGTCCATGAGTTCTCATTGTTCAATTCCCACCTATGAGTGAAAACGTGGTGTTTGGTTTTTTGTCCTTGCGATAGTTTACTGAGAATGATGGTTTCCAGTTTCATCCATGTCCCTACAAAGGACATGAACTCATCATTTTTTATGGCTGCATAGTATTCCATGGTGTATATGTGCCACATTTTCTTAATCCAGTCTATCGTTGTTGGACATTTGGGTTGGTTCCAAGTCTTTGCTATTGTGAATAGTGCCACAATAAACATACGTGTGCATGTGTCTTTATAGCAGCATGATTTATACAGAATGGGAGAACAGGCAACCTACAGAATGAGTTTGACTCTTTTAGACAACTTGTATAAGTGGAATCATACAATATTTGTCTTCCTATAACTAGCTTATTTCACTTAGCATACTTTCCTCCAGGTCCATCCGTGTTGCTACTTGTGAGAGGATTTACTTCCTTATTAAGGCTGAACAGTAGTCCATTGTATGTTCTTACCACATTTTCTTTATTCATTTGTCCACTGATGGACAGTTAGGTTTGTTCAGTATCTTGGCTATTATGAATAATGCTCCAATGAATGTGGGAGTTGAGCGGAGGTATCTCCTCAAGATCCTGATTTTAATTCTTTTGGACATATACCCAGAAGTGATATTACTGAATCATATGGTAGTTATATTTTTAATGTTTTGAGGAAGCTCCATATTGTTTTTCATATAGGCTGTACCATTTTACGTTCCCACCCACATTATATAAGGGTTCTAATTTCTCTGTATCCTAGCTAACATTTATCTTTTGTTTTAGATTAGTCATCATTATATTAATTATATTATATATGCTTTTATAGGTGAGGTGATATCTCATTATGGTTTTCATTTGCATTTTCCTAATCATTAATGATGTCAAGATCTTTTCATATGCCTGTTGGTCATTTGTATGTCTTCTTTGAAGAAATGTCTGTTCAAGTCCTTTGCCCATTTTTGAATAACATCATTAGGTTTTCTTTTGGTTTGGTTTGGCTATTGAGTTGTAAGAATTCCAGACATATTTTGGAGATTTACCCCTTATTGAACATGTGATTTGCAAATATTTCTTCTCATTCTGTGATCCACAGATTCAATGCAATCTCTTACAAAACCCCAATGGTATTTGTTCTTACAGAAATAGAAAAAACAATCTTAAAATTCATATGAAACTACGAAAGATGGTGAATGGCCAAAGCAAACTTCAGAAAAAAGAACAAAGCTAGAGAATCACATTTCACTATTTCAAAATACATTACAAAGCTGCAGTAATTAAAATAGTGTTGTACTAGAATTAAAAAAAAAAAAAAACAGATATATAGACCAATGGAATAGAGAACCCAGAAATAAACCTATACATGTATAGTGAACTGATCTTTGACAAGGGTGCCAAGAATACATAATGGAGAAAGAGTAGTCTCTTCAATAAATGGTACTGGGAAAACTAGATATTCACATTCAAAAGAATGAAATTGGACCCTTATCTTATACCATATGCAAAAATCAACTCAGCATGGATTAAAGATTTAAACGTAAGACATGTAACTATAAAACTCCTAGAAGAAAACACAGAAGGAAACTTCATGACATTGGTCTTGGCAACGATTTCTTGGATATGTTACCAAAAACATAGACAACAAAAGCAAAAATAGATAAACAGGGCTACAACAAACTAAAAAGCTCCTGTATAGCAAAGGAAACAATCCACAAAGTGTAAAGTAAACCTCACTAGACTGTACACATGACTGCTTCCATTAAACATTTGAGGCCAATGCAGGGTGCTAAGAAAAGGAAAAAAAGAATAAATTGAGATCCAAGAGAGGAAGACAGGACAATAATTTCCCCCTCGTCTTCTCTGGTAAAAACTCTCTCTTCTTTTTCATTTCTTCCTTCCTCCTTTCTGTGTCATTTAAGAAAAGAGCCAGGAGATTTATTGAGCTACAGAGGTTGAGTCAGGAAGCCAGGCAGCATGCCATACACTCAAATCACAAAGCTTAAGCCATTTGAGCTGCCAGAAAGTTTCTACCTAGGGTCTACTACAAACATGTCTATACTCACATAGTAGCCACTTTTGGAGATTTATTCACAGCCTGCTCCCCTGAAAGTCATCCCCTTGTGATCCTTTCAGTGAATGCTCAGGTTAGGGAGAAAAAAGGTGGGAGAATAAGGGGGGAAAGGGTGTGAGAAAAGCTGGTCATATCCAGGTCATGTGACTAAAGGGTCTCCCATAGAACAATCCTTAGAGTCAAATGACTGGAAGAGATCTCCAACATCTGTTCCAAACCCCTCCATTTACAGATGTGGACGCTGAGGCTTAGCAAGAAGTGACTTTCCTATGACCTTTCAGTAGATGTGTGGGAGGGATTTGCTCAAAGTCACCTAGTAAGACATTGTGAGACCTGAGGCTAAAATCCCTAGTAAATTCCTTTAAGTTCTACCAGGAAGTATTTATATGTGAAGCTATGATACTTATCTCCTTTGTAGAATTATAAATTATGGTTAAATTTTAAATTATGTAATCATATTCCTGTTCAGATGAGAGTTTCTGGAGGTCAGAGACATCTCTTTTGTCCACATATTCCAGTACTTGGCATGTAATTGCAACTGAGTGAGCAATAAATGAGTGGATGGCTGTATAGATAAATGGATGGATGGATGGATGGATGGATGGATGGATGGATGGATGGATG
>NW_026652294.1:17159095-17167557 GCF_009828535.3 Hylobates moloch | reverse complement strand
ATGGATGGATGGATGGATGGATGGATGGATGGATGGATGGATGGATGGATGGGTGAGTAGATTTAAGTAGGAGCCTTCTCCTATCTCCCTCTCAAAATGAGATTTGTCTTTGGGACTTTAGTGCTTTCAAAGGTTCTAAGCAGTGCCCAGGGTTGAGCTAGAAAAGACTGCAAAATTCAATGAATTTACTTATGACAACTTAATTTTACCTTGGTCAGCATGTCTGTCTCACAGAACTCACTCATATCCTCTTAACTCTATGGATAGAAAATTTCCCACTATGCAACATCACCTGGACCTGTTTTCTTCATCTGCTGCTTATATGCTGGATCCTTGGTGAGCACCTCTTTTTCATCAAAACTTATCTAACCTCTAACCTGTCTTCCATCTTCCATTCCCTCATCTCTCTATTTTTTTATTTTTTTTTGAGACAGAGTCTCGCTCTTATCACCCAGGCTGGAGTGCAGTGGCATGATCTCGGCTTACTGCAACCTCTGCCTCCTGGGTTCAAGCGATTCTCCTGCCTCAGCCTCCTGAGTAGCTGGGATTACAGGGACCCACCACCATGACTGGCTAATTTTGTACTTTTAGTAGAGATGGGGTTTCGTGGCTGGTCTTGAACACCTGACCTCAGGTGATTAGCCTACCTCAGCTTCCCAAAGTGCTGGGATTACAGGCGTGAGCCACTATGCCCAGCCTCCCTCATCTCTTTATTAATTTGTCTCTGCAAAGATAAACTTGGTCATCATCAACACCTTTTTCCTTTTCATTGTGTCAGTGTAAAATCTTAGGGTCACCTTGGACTCTTATCTGAAATTCAACAGTTAAAGTGTTATTAAAGCCACTTGCTCTTACCTTCTGCAGCATCTCTCTATTCTTTTGTTCTTTCCTATCTCTGGTACCATTAACCTATTTCAGGCCCTCATTCCCTTTCTCCTCATCATTACAGTGACAACTTAACTGGAATTTTACCCTATCTCTCTTCTCTTACCTTGATTTATTTGGTCCAGCACTAAAGTGATAATTTTTCTGGTCATGTCACTCACTCCCCACCCTACACTCTCACATACACACACTTATACTCACACATACCTTCACTTACCTTCACATTTTCTTCTAGCCTCAGTCTCACCATTTGCAAAATAGGGTCAGTAATTACTCAGAGTTTTGGTGCCATGTAACTGAGACAATAATAACATATACCATCATTATTAGATATCTAATATGAAGGAGGCACTACACCATGAGCTTGGCAGTACTATACCGTCTGTTTCTCACAGTAGTCCCAGAAGACAGATATCTTTCACGTTCATTTCATAAATGAAGACCCTGAGGCAGAGAGTAGTTAAATAAGTTGCCCAAGTTTAAGTAATAGGTTCTGAAGTTAAACCCAAGCAGTCTCTCTTGGGAGCCATTGCACTGGCTGCTAAAGAATACCACTTATACTCTATATAAAGCACCTGTCAAACTGCCTGGCAAGATTAGGTGTGCATTTGATATTTACAGTCGTATCCTCCCAAAAATACTGATAGCACTGAAGTAGATCTTTAATATGTAGTTGAATTAATATGTAGTTGAATTAAATGCAATTGAGGTTGGAACTCCCGATTTCATCCAAGTTGGAGTAGCTTGCATCAGATCAACTCTCTTGCCAAGAACAACTATAAAAGCTGAATCAACAACAACGACAATAACCACCACAACAGCAGCTGTTTGAGGGCACTGGACAGCTACCAAGCCAGCCGAGGCGTGAGGTGCCAAGGTCCTGGAGAGAAAAGACATGCAGCAGGAGAAGCCCAACAATCTTGGCTGCTTTTTCCCTAAAAGAATTTGTTGATTTGCTTCCCACAGGGGAGTAACAGGCTTAGCTTTTGACAAGTTTATGGGTCTGGAGAGACAAATATTGGAGTTCATGGCTACCAAGTCATCTGTGACATGAGGGACCAAGAGCCTTGTTCAAAGATTTCTTTTGTCAGCCGGGCGCAGTGGCTCACGCCTGTAATCCGAGCACTTTGGGAGGCCGAGGCAGGTGGATCACGAGGTCAGGAGATCGAGACCATCCTGGCTAATACGGTGAAACCCCGTCTCTACTAAAAATACAAAACATTAGCCGGGCGAGGTGGTGGGTGCCTGTAGTTCCAGCTACTCAGGAGGCTGAGGTAGGAGAATGGCGTGAACCCGGGAGGCAGAGCTTGCAATGAGCCAAAATCACGCCACTGCACTCCAGCCTGGGCGACAAAGCGAAACTGCATCTCAAAAAAAAAAAAAAAGAAAAAAGAAAAGAAAAAGATTTCTTTTGTCAAGGAGTTTGGACCCAAATATCTCAACACTGCCCACTTGTGCTTCCAGTTCAGGGCTAATTTGTCATGCATGAAAGCAACTTTAAGGAGACATTTTCCTTTTTCCCCTCCCTTCCACAGCTTATCCATCTCAAATTCCTGTTGCTCCTGCCTCTAATATTTCTCTAATCTGCCTTTCCTCTCCATCTCTAAAACCCAAGGTTGCTGCCTTGAATTGCACAGATCTTCATTATCCCTCTCCTGGATGACTAGCCATCTCCCTACCCAGACTCTCCCTCCTCTAAGCTATTTTTTTTTTTTCAAGATGGAGTCTTGCTCTGTCACCTGGGCTGGAGTGCAGTGGTGCAATCTCAGCTCACTGCAACCTCTGCCTCCCAAGTTCAAGCAATTCTCCTGCCTCAGCCTCCCAAGTAGCTGGGATTACAGGCACACACCATCACGCCTGGCTAATTTTTGTATTTTTAGTAGAGATAGGATTTCACTGTGTTGGCCAGGACGGTCTCAAACTCCTGATCTCGTGATCTGCCCACCTTGGCCTCCCAAAGTGCTGGCACTACAGGTGTGAGCCACCGCACCTGGCCCTCTAAGCTATTCTTTACAGAGATGCTAAACCTATCTTCCTAAAGCAGATATCTGATCCACTGATTCTACAATTGAAATCTTGCCACAACTTGAAACCTACTGATTTCAGGAAAAAAAAAAAAAAAAAAGCACAATCACGATAGCGTGATCCCAAGTCCATTTATGCCCTGGCCCATGCACACCTTCCTATCCTTTCTATCTTCCTCTCTTTGTATCCCCAACTCTCTGATCTGTCACCTCAACCTACTGCAGTTCTCCAGACTCTGTCCACACATCTCCACATAACATCCCCCCTTCACAAGAGCATTCCACCCTTTATTTTCTGCCTTCACCTGGGCAGCTACTATTAGCTTTCATACTTAGCACACAAAACAACTCTATCAGGGTATCTTCCCTAAACGGCCCCTCTCTCCCAACCTGTGTGATCACAGCATCTTATATAACCCTTTATTATAGTAGTTACCATGCCAGAGAGAACTGGCTACTCACTTATGCCCCTACTAAACCATAAACTTTCTGAGGGCAGAGCCTGTGTGGTTTGTCTCTGCAACTCAAATGCACAGCCCAGCTCTTGCCCACCACAGCAGATATGTTTTGAACGAATAAAAAAAAACAAGGCATGGAAAGAAACGTCTATGATGATAGGTTCTGCCAGTTTCATTCAAATTAGGTTACACTTGGCTAAAACCAGAGGAAACTCAATAGGTAAGACCTCTTTGCAGGTCACAAGGCTCAGGGAAGATTATTTATTGTGGAACAAGGTTTTACTCAGGGCTCTGACTGCAAGTCACAGATGCCCAACTCAAAGTAGCTTAGGCAAACAGAAGATATTATTAGTTCATGTGATCAGTCCACAGCAAGATCAGGGATGGTTGACACCAGGAACTCAAAGCTCAGCTGCACAGTCATCCTTTGGTGATTTGACTTCTGTCTTCCAGCTTTATTCCCCTAGACCAAGGTTCTCCATTTGTCAAGGGAATTGGGCAATGGTAGCTCAGGCTGACATTTTGGCTGTCTCTTTTCTACTTTCCTTCATTTCTCCAGTTGTAAAGTCCCAGGAAGGACTCTTATTGCTCTAGTTTGATTCATGTGCCCTCCCTCACATTGGACTAATTGTTGTTTAGGAATAAAGCACTCAGATTTTTTCCAGATGGAGCCATATGCTCATCTCTGGCCTCAGCTGGGGATGAAGTGGATAAGAGGATGGCAGCTCTCCCTTTGGACCATGTGGCTGGAGA
The DNA here is from genome assembly GCF_009828535.3 of Hylobates moloch. NCBI lineage: Eukaryota > Metazoa > Chordata > Mammalia > Primates > Hylobatidae > Hylobates > Hylobates moloch. Next base: position 17,163,437 of record NW_026652294.1, on the reverse strand, counting down.
AAGACTAAGAAGAGAAGCAGATCCCATGGCTATGACAGTCATGGTTTCTGGGGGCATCCTTGGAGCTGGAAAACAAAGCTAGTTTGTGTCAGTGACGAACGGTTCTAGAGGAAGATTTGGAAAAGTCTGAAAGGGAGGTGTTATCAATTTAGCCATTGCCGCATAAGAAACAACATTCAAACTTAGTAGCTTGAGATAATACCAATTAGCTCACAATTCTGCAAGTTGACAGAATTGGCCCAGTTGGATGGTTTTTCTGGTCTTGGCTGGGCACATTCCTGAATCTGTAGTTGGCTGCCAGTCAATTACTAGCTCTGCTTTTAGGAACTGACTGGCTCAACTAGGGTGCCAAAGGTGATGGGGCCATATAGTCCTTGTCATACAGCTGGATAGCCTGGAGTTGTTGACACAGAAGCTCAGAATGTTTCCAAGACAATGAACAGAAACACACAAGCCCTCTTCAGGCCTGGGCTCAGAACTGGCACAAGGTCACTTTTGCCATATTCTATCACCAGAGAAAGCCACAGGACAGCCAAGATTCAAGGGGAGGGGAAATAGATTCTACTTTCCATGGAAAATCTTGGAAAGCACAGGGAGGAGTGAGGAATCTTGGCCATTTTTGCAAACTACTATCATAGGAGAGAAATGAGAGTAAGAGGAAACAGAAGGAAATGAAGGGTTGACAGCAGCGAGAGGGTAGAGGAACCAGGAGGAATAAAATCATGGGCAGTGTGCTGAAGTGACAGGGGAGTGTGGCCTGATGGGATGTTGAAGGCCATAATGTCAAATGCAGGTGTTTTCATCTAGGGCACAGAATGGTAGAGGCAGGAGGACACATGCATCGTGGTCTCAGCCTCCTGAAACATGGTTCTAATCCTGCATCTTTGATATTTCATCAAGCTATTATTTTATTTTGAGAAGGAGTCTCGTTCTGTCATCCAGGCTGGAGTGCAATGGCGTGATCTTGGCTCACTGCAGCCTCCACCTCCCCGGTTCAAGCAATTCTCCTGCCTCAGCCTCCTGAGTAGGTGGGATTACAGGCACCCACCACCATGCCCAGCTAGTTTTTGTATTTTTAGTAGAGATAGGGTTTCACCATATTGGTCAGGCTGGTCTCGAACTCCTCACCTTGTGATCTGCCCGCCTCAGCCTCCCAAAGTGCTGGGATTATAGGCATGAGCCACCACACCTGGTCTCATCAAGCCATTATGTTAATTGGCTATCTCGAGTAAGACATCATGACTCTGCCTTAGTCAAAAATTGCCAGGTACAGGAACAAGCCAGGGAAGACTGGGAGGCATTTCAAAAGCAGATCTAAGTTTGGTTCTCTCCTTTTGTTTATGCATTTTGCTTTATAAAAATTAAAAAGATAAAAAGAAGGCACCCCTGTGTTCCACTAAACTGGCTGTTAGGGGACTCTGGAGGCAAATTAGCGAGTATATGATGATGATAGCATCTAGTTAAGCTAACAAAATGGCTCCTCAGGCTCCATCAGTGGATCTAGGTGAGAGCTCTCACAATATCTGAGAAAACCAAGCATTTGTCTCCAACAGTAAAGTTAGAAGCTTCAGCAGACAGCAGCTCCTTACTCAGGAGTTTCTGCCTAGGGAGAATGTACAAGGAACTGCCAAAAGAAGTGGGTGGATAGAAGAAAGATTGAGGAGGGGATCCTGGAAAGAGCTCATGGTTTGACAACAGAAAACCTCTATTTGTGAGAAGTCCTTTCTGCCACTTTCAAGCTGGGTGACCTTGTGCACGTTATTCTCTGAACCTCAATCCCCATAGATGCAAAATAAGGGCAAGAATAAGGGCAAGAATAATATCTACTTCAATGGAAAATATTAGTGATTCAATGGGATATGCTGGTAGTACAATCATGTGAAAATTTTAAACACAAGACATAGTTTTTGCTACTTGGGGAAGGTTCAGTTCCACGAGTCAGAGGCAAGATGTGGAATGGATGATAAAATTTGTTCCCTGAGCTATAAAAATCCTCACTTCTGGGCTTCATCCCTGGGAGGCAAGGCTGGTTCAACATATGCAAATCAATAAATGTAATCCAGCATATAAACAGAACCAAAGACAAAAACCACATGATTATCTCAATAGATGCAGAAAAGGCTTTTGACAAAATTCAACAACCCTTCATGCTAAAAACTCTCAATAAACTAGGTATTGATGGGACGTATCTCAAAATAATAAGAGCTATCTACGACAAACCCACAGCCAATATCATACTGAATGGGCAAAAACTGGAAGCATTCCCTCTGAAAACTGGCACAAGACAGGGATGCCCTCTCTCACCACTCCTATTGAACATAGTGCTGGAAGTTCTGGCCAGAGCAATCAGGCAGGAGAAGGAAATAAAGGGTATTCAATTAGGAAAAGAGGAAGTCAAACTGTCCTTGTTTGCAGATGACATGATTGTATATCTAGAAAATCCCATTGTCTCAGCCCAAAATCTCCTTAAGCTGATTAGCAACTTCAGCAAAGTCTCAGGATACAAAATCAATGTACAAAAATCACAAGCATTCTTGTACACCAATCACAGACAAACAGAGAGCCAAATCATGAGTGAACTCCCATTCACAATTGCTTCAAAGAGAATAAAATACCTAGGAATCCAACTTACAAGGGATGTGAAGGACCTCTTCAAGGAGAACTACAAACCACTGCTCAAGGAAATCAAAGAGGATACAAACAAATGGAAGAACATTCCATGCTCATGGGTTGGAAGAATCAATATCGTGAAAATGGCCATACTGCCCAAAGTAATTTATAGATTCAATGCCATCCCCATCAAGCTACCAATGACTTTCTTCACAGAATTGGAAAAAACTACTTTAAAGTTCATATGGAACCAAAAGAGAGCCCGCATTGCCAAGTCAATCCTAAGCCAAAAGAACAAAGCTGGAGGCATCACGCTACCTGACTTCAAACTATACTACAAGGCTACAGTAACCAAAACAGCATGGTACTGGTACCACAACAGAGACATAGATCAATGGAACAGAACAGAGCCCTCAGAAATGATGCCGCATATCTACAACTATTTGATCTTTGACAAACCTGACAAAAACAAGAAATGGAGAAAGGATTCCCTATTTAATAAATGGTGCTGGGAAAACTGGCTAGCCATATGTAGAAAGCTGAAACTGGATCCCTTCCTTACACCTTATACAAAAATTAATTCAAGATGGATTAAAGACTTAAATGTTAGACCTAAAACCATTAAAATCCTACAAGAAAACCTAGGCAATACCATTCAGGACATAGGCGTGGGCAAGGACTTCATGTCTAAAACACCAAAAGCAATGGCAACAAAAGCCAAAATTGACAAATGGGATCTCATTAAACTAAAGAGCTTCTGCACAGCAAAAGAAACTACCATCAGAGTGAACAGGCAACCTACAGAATGGGAGAAAATTTTTGCAACCTACTCATCTGACAAAGGGCTAATATCCAGAATCTACAATGAACTCAAACAAATTTACAAGAAAAAAACAAACAACCCCATCAAAAAGTGGGCAGAGGACATGAACAGACACTTCTCAAAAGAAGACATTTATGCAGCCAAAAAACACATGAAGAAATGCTCATCATCACTGGCCATCAGAGAAATGCAAATCAAAACCACAGTGAGATACCATCTCACACCAGTTAGAATGGCCATCATTAAAAAGTCAGGAAACAACAGGTGCTGGAGAGGCTGTGGAGAAATAGGAACACTTTTACACTGTTGGTGGGACTGTAAACTAGTTCAACCATTGTGGAAGTCAGTGTGGCGATTCCTCAGGGATCTAGAACTAGAAATACCATTTGACCCAGCCATCCCATTACTGGGTATATACCCAAAGGAGTATAAATCATGCTGCTATAAAGACACATGCACACGTATGTTTATCGCGGCACTATTCACAATAGCAAAGACTTGGAACCAACCCAAATGTCCAACAACAATAGACTGGATTAAGAAAATGTGGCACATACACACCATGGAATACTATGCAGCCATAAAAAATGATGAGTTCGTGTCCTTTGTAGGGACATGGATGAAACTGGAAAACATCATTCTCAGTAAACTATCGCAAGGACAAAAAACCAAACACCGCATGTTCTCACTCATAGGTGGGAATTGAACAATGAGAACTCATGGACACAGGAAGGGGAACATCACATTCCGGGTACTGTTGTGGGGTGGGGGGTGGGGGGGGCGGGGACAGCATTAGGAGATATACCTAATGCTAAATGACGAGCTAATGGGTGCAGGAAATCAACATGGCACATGGATACATATGTAACAAACCTGCACATTGTGCACATGTACCCTAAAACCTAAAGT
>NW_026652294.1:17147022-17158995 GCF_009828535.3 Hylobates moloch | reverse complement strand
GAGTCAAACTCAGAAACAGAGAGTAGAATGAAGTTTGCCAGGGGCTGTGGGAAAGGAGTTTGCCTGCCAGGGACTGGGGGAAAGGGGAGGTGTGGAGTTGTGGTTAACAAGAGTAAAGTTTCAGTTATGCAGGATGAGCAAGTTCTAGAAATATGCTGTGTAACATGATGTGTATCGTTAACAGCATTGTATTTTGCAAAATACATTTGTTAAAAGGGTAGATTGTATATTAATTGTTCTTCAGACACACACACACACACACACACACACACACACAGAGAGAGAGAGAGAGAGAGAGAGAGAGAAAATGTGGTGACAATTTCTAGGCCACAATCTTTGCAACTGCCTTCTTTTGGCGATGTTAGTGGCATCTACAGCCTCTACTCCAGGCACCCTGGCCTCATGTTTGTGGGAATATGCCATGCCTTTTCTTCTTTATTGCACAAACCACCTTCTTTCCTGGAATGTGCTCTCATACGCTGTCCTTCTACCAGAATTCCATCTTCCCTTCAATGAGTCTTTCTGTATTCTGTTCATCCATCTCCATCTTTGCAGTCATCTCACTTATAACTCTTAAGAGGGTGAACCCCAGGGTCCGGATTCTGTGGGTTTAAACCCCGGAGGTGGGCAATAATGATATCTGCTACTTAAGGTCATTGTGAGGATGAAATGATATAATTCATGTAACCTCTTATCTCCTTCCTGGGCCCTGCCTTCTGACTGGCTCACACACTCACATTTCATCCCCAGCAGTTCTCCACACTCCAGCCTCCTGACCCTCTACCCTGTTAAGACTTTCAATGACTTCTCATGGCTCTGTGGATAAAGACTGTGATCCTTACAAACACTACAAGATGAACTTTTGTCTATCTAGTTACACGTCTGTGCTCTGCTCTTTGGCTACACTGGTTTCCTTTGAGTTCCTGAAATCCACCCATCTGCCTTTCAGCACAAGTTTCTTGAGCCATCTGGTTCCTCTGCCTGGAATTCCTCCTCAGTAACTTCTCCCCATTCTTCAGATTCCTGATGGCAGGGCATTCCCTCAGGAAAGTCCTTGTATTCATTTCCTGGGACTGCTGTATCAAATTGGGTAGCTTAAAACAGCAGGAGTTTTTTCTCTCACAGTTCTAGAGACTGGAAATCTAAAATTAAAGCATCAGTAGGGTTGGATTCCTCTGGAGGCTCTGAAGTTTGGTGGCTGCTGGCAACCCTTCATACTCCTCAGCGTGGGGCCTCCTAACTCCAATCTCTCCTTCTGTGTTTATGTGGCCTTATTCTCTGTGCCTCTGTGTTTCAAATTGCTGCCTCTTTTCTCTGATAAGGACAGTAGTCAATGGATTCAGGGCATAACCTTAACCAGAATGATCTCTCTTGAGGATTCTCATGGAGGACCTCTGCTGGGGCAGTGCAGAAGAGAAATGTGGGGTCAGAGTTCCTACTGGGGCATCGCTTAGTGGAGCTGTGAGAAGAGGGCAACCATCCTCCAGACACCAGAATGGTAGATCCACTAACAGCTTGCACCCTGTGTGCGTGGAAAAGCTGCAGACACTCAACACCAGCACGTGAAAGCAGCTGAGAGGGAGGCTGTACCCAGAAAAACCACAGCAGTGGGGCTGCCCAAGACCATGGGAACCTACCTCTTGCATCAGCGTGACCTGAATGTGAGACATGGAGTCAGAGGAGATCATTTGAGATTTTGGGCTTGCATGGGGTCTGTAGCCCCTTTGTTTTGGCCAAAATCTCCCATTTGGAATGACTGTATTTATTTAATGTCTGTACCCCCATTGTATCTAGGAAGTAGCTAACTTGCTTTTGATTTTACAGGCTCATAGGTGGAAGGGACTTGCCTTGTGTCAGATGAGACATTAGACTGTGGACTTTTGAGCTAATACTGAAATGAGTTAAGACTTTGGGGAACTGTTGGGAAGACATGATTGGTTTTGAAATGTGAGGACATGAGATTTGGGAGGGGCCAGGGGCAGAATGATATGGTTTGGCTGTGTCCCCACCCAAATCTCATCTTGAATTTTAACTCCCACAATTCCCATGTGTCGTGGGAGGAACCCAGTGGGAGGTGATTGAAATATGAGAGTGGGTCTTTCCTGTGCTGTTCTCGTCAGGACTGATGGCTTTAGAAATGGGAGTTTGCTGGCACAAACTCTGTCTTTGCCTGCCGCCATCCATGCAGGATGTGACTTTCTCCTCCTTCCACCGTGATTGTGAGACCCCCCCACCAGCCACGTGGAACTGTGAGTTCAATTAAACCTCTTTATTTTGTACATTGCCCAATCTCAGGTACGTCTTTATCAGCAGCATGAAAACGGACTAAAACAAGGTCCCTAACTTTGCATCTGCAAAGATCCCATTTCTAAATAAGGTCACTTTCAAAGGTTCTGGGGTTAGGTCTTGCACATATCTTTATGGGGGACTCACTTCAACCCACCTTTGATGTTCCTTACCCATCATGCCTCCCAACACCCGTATCCCTTGCTGTCTCCATGTGTGAGCTCATGGGCCCATAAATTTTAGCATCACAGCTTTTACTGTAGTTGTCTCCTTACATTTATTCATGTAATCATGTGGTTACTGTGCCCCCTACTAGATGCTAAGTTTCATGAGGACAAGAACTATGTCTGTTGTCTCACCTTCAGATCCCCAGAGCCAAACCTAGTGTCCGGTACATAACTGGCACACACATTTAAATACTTGTTGATGTAGATTATTTTAAAATAATGATAGAGGAAATTACTTAGAGTGTTAAATTAAAAATACAGGCCATAGAATCTTTATATAGACACACAAACACGCAGAGAAGAGAAGTTACATACAGCAACATCTTAACAATACCAATAGTAAATATTAGAATTAAGGGTCTTTTTCTGTTATTCTATTCCTTCTGCATTGTCTATATTTTATACAGTGCATTTGTTTGACATCCTATTTTTTTTTCTAACTTATTTTCTACTGAAAAAAATGTGATGCTAATAGCTTTTAAGAACTTTTGGGAAAGTGACTCTAGAAATATCACCACATACCCTTTGTAATGCAAAATATACAAGGACATGGAAGAAATTGCATTTAGTTCTCATTCTAAAGTCTGGATTCAATGATTCCCAACAGAACCTTTCATCATTGTTAGAAAAATAATGATTGTTTTTTCCTGATAGATCATAGTTGACCAGAATTGGATTAGTCATAATCTTCTGTTCATGATACATCATCATCATCGCCATGCATGGTTATATACCTTTACTTTTATAATACTGCAACTGTCCATGAACCTCCACTGGAGCACCAACTGTTTCATCTGCTCCTATCGGCCACCCCAAATGTGACATCTAAAATCCAAATTCCCTGAGTACTCTCACTTGTCAATACTTGGGTGTCTACACGAAGCATTACAGCTAGGATTACATTGTCCAGAGTGAGCAGGACCTATACAGACAGCTCTTGCAGATGTCTTATCACCAAGAACTACTGTCCTTTGATGAACTCTTACCCAAAAATATCATCTGACTCATGATAGGTCCTTGATAATCAACTGTGAGCAAGTGAATGTGCGAAAAGACAAAGGCATTGGATTTTGCAATGGGATCATTTTGCCTGGCCCTAACTTTCATCAGTGGGAGCCCTTGGTTGATAAATGAAACCAGAAATTTCTCAGGTTGCAGGATATCTTGGCAGGATTGCTAATTGATTGGAACAGTGGTTTCCAAACTTGGCTGAACATTAGAATTCCCTAAATTACCTAAAATTTTGTGATAAAAATCATAAAAATTGCCAATCCCTGGGTCCCACTTCTGACTAATAGAATCCAACTCCCTTCAGGTGATATTAATGTACAGCAGGCTTCGTAGCCATGGGGTTAGGAAAAGGCAGGGGGAGCTCAGAACGTTGAGCTTCAGCCCACTCTGTGTCGTGATGATTTTTCATGGAGAGATCTTGATACTCTGGCCATAGAAGGCTTCCTTCTCCTCAGCTGGTGTCTCGGCATTGTGGACCACTGTTCCCATGGGAACTGGTCTGGAAAGGGCTCACTAAATGGGGAGATGAAGCCCAGAGAACCTTGTTAGAAGGAAATGCCTGGGCTTGGCTCAACCAGAAGGCTAGTAGAACAACATGGCAGCAATTAGAACCCCCAGAGATGGAGAGGTGAGGTGGGTGGGCTCTGGCTTGATGAAAAATACAGCTCTCCTGAAGGAAGAGAATGACCTCAAATTTTGGAGAAAAGGTTGAAATAAACTTTAGAAAAGTCAGATGGAATAGCTTGGGTTAGCACACATACAGAAATAGGCTTGCCCTGTCCCTGAGCAGATTTAAGCAACTGGCCTTTTTTTAATGTGACTCACATTTGAGGATAAATAATATGAAGAAAAGAAATGTTAATACAATGAAACACAAGGCACGGAGGAGAGGCCAAAATCTTTTTAGCTATTTATTTTATATAACATGGCTTTAAGAGGAGTCTCATCATTGTTGCGTGAATTAGTGGAAAGTGAATGTGCTATTTTCTCATATTCAGGGAGAAGAAAGTAAGCAGTTGATTTTACCTCTGCAGAAAGAGGTAGATGCCCTTAGGACAGGTTTCAGAGCAAGATATAATCTTGGTCCAATATTTGTCTATTATATGTTTTTAGGCACATTTCCTAACCTTTCTGAGTCCCAGTTTCCTTTTTGGTATGTAGCAGATATCCCACATTTGACTTGAAAAAAATGCCTACAATAGGCAGTTATAAAGGACTGGTAAGGTAGACACTCTGGGATGAAGTTTTTACAAGTCAACTTACTTAAGTCTTTGGTGGAAGAAACACAATCAGTGCATGAGTGATGGGGAGGAAGCTTGGGAGAAGAAAATGGGTGTCTGTCTCACAGACTGGTCTTTTAATCCAGAGGGAAAATCCTGCATGCAGATTCTAGAGAAAGAAACAATGTAAAGAGAAGCTGAAGAAATGGTTTCCACTGTTGTCATCAAAAGTCTTCTTGAGACACTGGTGCTCAGACAGTCCTCTTGGTGCTGGGATGACCAAGAGAGATGCCAGGCTGGGGAGAGGGAATCTATTCTGTGTGGGACACTCAAGGCTTTGGCTCTCTGGGAGCTCCTAGAAAAGGAGCATTCTGGAATTTGGAGGGTTGCAGCGTGTCAACTACGCAGTCAAGGTTGTAACTGTGCTGGCAGAAGGGTGATTGGCAGTAGGCATCAGAGGCAGGGATTAGATACCATCATGGAATGCCGCAGTATGCACTGTCCTGGTGAGGAGAAATTCCTGAGAGGTCAAAGCAGAAGAGCTTTGCGGGTCTCTTGAGATGCCCAGATACCATTCATGAGCACACGTAAGTCATCATTGAGGGAAACTGACACTTTTTGGCTTGAGGCAGGGGATAGGTAACAGCCTATGCAACAAAAGTGATTACTGTTGTTATAACCCACCTGTGCCTAAAATACGATGCAGTTTGAGCATCATAGGGGATATACAAACTGGAGAGAACAGGTTTTAACTCAAAGCAGGGTTTCTTTGCCTTGGCACTATTGGAATTTGGGACCAGATAGTTCTTTGTTGTGTTTGAGTTGCCCTGTGCACTGTAGGATGTTTAGCAGCATCCCTAGTCTCTGCCTACTAGATGCCAATTGCAGTCTCCCAGTTGTGACACCAAAAATCCCACCAGATATTTCCAAATGTCTCCTAGGAGGGGGAAGGAAAATTGTCCCCACTGAAAACCACTGACTCAAAGTGTTATTATGAAAATTTAAGGTGTGGTATACTAAATGCCCAGCCCAGTGTCTGTATCAACAAATATTAGTTTCCTTCTCCCTTCCTGTCACTGGCTGTTCTGATCTATTTGATGTGAAGATTCATGTATTCACCCAGCAGGGTATACAGATCTAAACTAGCTAAGACTCTAAGATGCTGGACCCTCTTTGCTTTTGACCTTGGGCAACCTCTCTGGCAACCTGAGCTTTCCTAATAGAAAAATGAGAGACTTGGACTTAGTGATTTTTACGTGCCATTTCAGGGCTGACATTTCGTGGTTCTTGGAATACTTGGGCCAGAATTAGGAGAAGAAAGGCTATCAAGAGTACATTATGAGGAAAAATCAAAGAGCTGGCTTTGTGAGATGAAGCAAAATGGTGGCTGACAGAGATATATAAAGGAGAGATCACTCTGAGGCCTCAGCACAGTGACTAGTTAAGAATGGAATCAAGCCAAAAGCTAAAATCAAAATGGAAATGGAGATACTTGGCTGAGAGAGGGCCAAGGGAAACCCTGGAAGAATGAGCTATTTGTACAGGCCAGGTACCAACTGCCAGGGTGTGGAAGCAGAATTCTAAGATTACCCCCAAGATTTCTAGTCCATGGTATACACACACCTTCTCCCAGTTGCTCAGTCAAAATCTAATCTAGGAACTGTTGGGAAGAGATTTTGCAGCTATAATTAAGGTCCCAAATCGGTTGACCTAAGGATAGAGAGATTATCTTAGTTGGCCTGACAGAATCACACAAGACCAGATTTAAAATCTGAGTCTAGGGGTTAGAGACATGAAGTGTGAGAGGAATTTGATGGGAAGCAGATGGAACAGCCCATAAGTCCTGGAATGTGGAGGGCTTTTAGGAGCTGAGACCAGCCCCTGGAAGAAAATGAGAACCTCAGTCCCACAGTAGCAAGGAATTAGACTCCAAGCTATGAGTGAGCTTAGAAAAACATTCTTCCCCTAAAAGCTCCAGATGAGACCTCAGCTTGGCTGATACATTGATTTTAGCCTTTGAGGTCCAAAGCAGAGAACCCAGTAACACCATGCTGGGACCCCAACCTACAGATCTGCAAGATAATAAGTGAATGTTGTGATAAGCCACTAAGCACTAGAAAACTGAAAAACCAGCCTGGGCACAGTGGCTCATACTTGTAATTCAGCACTTTGGGAGGCTGAGTCAAGAGGGTCTCTTGAGTCCAGGAGTTTGAGACCAACCTAGGCAACATTGGGAGATCCAGTCTCTGAAAAAAAAGTTTTAAAGTAGCAGGGCATGGTGGCACACGTCTGTGATCAAGTCTACTCAGGAGGCTGAAGTGGGAGGATCGCTTGAGACCAGGAGGTTGCGGCTACAATGAGCTGTGATAATTCCACTGCACTCTAGCCTAGGAGACAGAGTGAGATCCTGGCTCTAAAAAAAAAAAAAAAGTGCTTGTGTGTGTGTGTGTGTGTGTGTGTGTGTGTGTGTATACAGATATATATGGTATATTAGGAGTGACCTCAATTGTGTCCTCTTGAATCATCCCAACCTCCCTCCACCATCTTGATGAGCAAAGGAGCTACTAAGTATTTCATTCATTGTAGAGTTAGCTGAAATACCACGTCATGGGCTCCAGTAGATCTCTATTTGGTGTAGCCTTTGTTTCCAACAGTGAGTGGCCAGTGGCAGATAAGAAACTGCAGAAGCAGGGGTTGGGGAAAAGAAAGAGGCAAATTCCTATGGCTTTGACTTCAGGGGAAATGACAAAAAGTTTCTGACTTGAGTCTCAATCAAATAAAGGTTTTTTTTTGTTTTGTTTTTTTCCCCATCACAATATACAGATATCATCTAATCTGAGATTAGAGTCTATTATGTCTTTTCTTAACAGAACCACAGACTGAATGATCCTTGGGGCTGGAGTAATGAAGTCATAGGGGTTGTGGTGTTTCTTAAGTTGGTAAACAAGACCAGATGCACTCCCTCGTCCAGCCAAATGAGATTAAATGTAAGATCTGCTGTGTGTGTGTGTGTGTGTGTGTGTGTGTTTGTGTAGATAAGGGTATGGATTATTTATTGGTATCAGAGTGCACAACATAGGTGTGTGGTACATATGGGGCAATGTTGCATGTAGGTGAAGTCTAAGCGTGGTTGTGGGAAATCACGTGTGGGTATATCTATGTATAAGTGTATGTGAAGTGTCAGAAGAGGTTAGACGTAATGGGGAGTATGTGTGTGAGACAGTGATTCTGGTCTATTGGTATATAAACAGTTAAGGGTGTGAGTGGGAGATGAGTTGCAGGGTGTGGTAGGGAAGGAGTTAAGTGTGTAGTTATTTGTCTGCAGGAGAGAGTAGGGTATGGGCATGGGTTGATAGCCATAGTTGTTAATAACATGCTGTTGTGTAGGCAAGTGTGTACAGAGCATGTATGTGAGTCTGTTTGCTGTGGAGGGGTCTGAGGTGTGATGCATATGAGTGTTAGGGGTGGAGTTGGTGTATCCTGCTCAGCACTTCTCTCTTCGTCTCTTTCTCTGACATTACCCTGTTTAAATTTCTTATTTATACTTATAACACTCTAAATCTATCTCCTTTATGTAATTATTTATTTGCTTGCTATCTGGTCCACTGGAATATAAGCTCCCTGAGAGCAAGACCTATCTTATATGCTGGTGTACTTCCAATTTTTAGAACAGTATACATGGCATATGAATCAATGAATGTGGAGGATGATGTGATGGAGAGTGTCTGTGCATGTGAGTGTATGTAAAATGATGGTGGGAAATCTACCATGATGGTGCAAATGGGATTAGGTGTCTCATGATCTGTAAGTTAAGAGAGGAGTGATATGCTTTGTGTGTGGTTGTGTATGAGTGTGTGGTGAGATGTAAGTATGGGCCTGAAGGGTGTGTGGTAATGAGTGGTAGAGGAAGAGGAAAGGAATGTATCTATGATTGAGTGAATGTCATTTGATTTTAGCAATCTCCTTTGACTCACTGGGATGTAGGTTGTCAGGTGCCAACTCACCTGGGGACCTGAAACTGTACTATGTCGTCTTAATGAGGAATTCTGTCTTGACAGCCAGGTCTTGAAAGCCAAAACAGGCCAATAAGGCACAGGTGAGGTTAAAGGAAAATAGAAATCTGTCTTGTCATGTGGTGTCTCAAATAAGAAGCAGATCTTCTTCGGAACCTGTAAGATACTTTATGAGAGCCTAAAATATAGGTGGCTTTGTTTGTTTGCAGCAGAGCCATGTGCTATAGCAACAAGTGCGTGTTTGTTATTTCAGAGCTTGGACTTTATCTCTCAGATCCTGGAGACACTTTTTTTTTGTTTGTTTTTTAATTTTTATTTTTATTATACTTTAGGTTTTAGGGTACATGTGCACAATGTGCAGGTTTGTTACATATGTATCCATGTGCCATGTTGATTTCCTGCACCCATTAACTCATCATTTAGCATTAGGTATATTTCCTAATGCTGTCCCTCCCCCTCCCCCAACCCCACAACAGTCCCTGGAGTGTGATGTTCCCCTTCCTGTGTCCATGAGTTCTCATTGTTCAATTCCCACCTATGAGTGAAAACGTGGTGTTTGGTTTTTTGTCCTTGCGATAGTTTACTGAGAATGATGGTTTCCAGTTTCATCCATGTCCCTACAAAGGACATGAACTCATCATTTTTTATGGCTGCATAGTATTCCATGGTGTATATGTGCCACATTTTCTTAATCCAGTCTATCGTTGTTGGACATTTGGGTTGGTTCCAAGTCTTTGCTATTGTGAATAGTGCCGCAATAAACATACGTGTGCATGTGTCTTTATAGCAGCATGATTTATACAGAATGGGAGAACAGGCAACCTACAGAATGAGTTTGACTCTTTTAGACAACTTGTATAAGTGGAATCATACAATATTTGTCTTCCTATAACTAGCTTATTTCACTTAGCATACTTTCCTCCAGGTCCATCCGTGTTGCTACTTGTGAGAGGATTTACTTCCTTATTAAGGCTGAACAGTAGTCCATTGTATGTTCTTACCACATTTTCTTTATTCATTTGTCCACTGATGGACAGTTAGGTTTGTTCAGTATCTTGGCTATTATGAATAATGCTCCAATGAATGTGGGAGTTGAGCGGAGGTATCTCCTCAAGATCCTGATTTTAATTCTTTTGGACATATACCCAGAAGTGATATTACTGAATCATATGGTAGTTATATTTTTAATGTTTTGAGGAAGCTCCATATTGTTTTTCATATAGGCTGTACCATTTTACGTTCCCACCCACATTATATAAGGGTTCTAATTTCTCTGTATCCTAGCTAACATTTATCTTTTGTTTTAGATTAGTCATCATTATATTAATTATATTATATATGCTTTTATAGGTGAGGTGATATCTCATTATGGTTTTCATTTGCATTTTCCTAATCATTAATGATGTCAAGATCTTTTCATATGCCTGTTGGTCATTTGTATGTCTTCTTTGAAGAAATGTCTGTTCAAGTCCTTTGCCCATTTTTGAATAACATCATTAGGTTTTCTTTTGGTTTGGTTTGGCTATTGAGTTGTAAGAATTCCAGACATATTTTGGAGATTTACCCCTTATTGAACATGTGATTTGCAAATATTTCTTCTCATTCTGTGATCCACAGATTCAATGCAATCTCTTACAAAACCCCAATGGTATTTGTTCTTACAGAAATAGAAAAAACAATCTTAAAATTCATATGAAACTACGAAAGATGGTGAATGGCCAAAGCAAACTTCAGAAAAAAGAACAAAGCTAGAGAATCACATTTCACTATTTCAAAATACATTACAAAGCTGCAGTAATTAAAATAGTGTTGTACTAGAATTAAAAAAAAAAAAAAACAGATATATAGACCAATGGAATAGAGAACCCAGAAATAAACCTATACATGTATAGTGAACTGATCTTTGACAAGGGTGCCAAGAATACATAATGGAGAAAGAGTAGTCTCTTCAATAAATGGTACTGGGAAAACTAGATATTCACATTCAAAAGAATGAAATTGGACCCTTATCTTATACCATATGCAAAAATCAACTCAGCATGGATTAAAGATTTAAACGTAAGACATGTAACTATAAAACTCCTAGAAGAAAACACAGAAGGAAACTTCATGACATTGGTCTTGGCAACGATTTCTTGGATATGTTACCAAAAACATAGACAACAAAAGCAAAAATAGATAAACAGGGCTACAACAAACTAAAAAGCTCCTGTATAGCAAAGGAAACAATCCACAAAGTGTAAAGTAAACCTCACTAGACTGTACACATGACTGCTTCCATTAAACATTTGAGGCCAATGCAGGGTGCTAAGAAAAGGAAAAAAAGAATAAATTGAGATCCAAGAGAGGAAGACAGGACAATAATTTCCCCCTCGTCTTCTCTGGTAAAAACTCTCTCTTCTTTTTCATTTCTTCCTTCCTCCTTTCTGTGTCATTTAAGAAAAGAGCCAGGAGATTTATTGAGCTACAGAGGTTGAGTCAGGAAGCCAGGCAGCATGCCATACACTCAAATCACAAAGCTTAAGCCATTTGAGCTGCCAGAAAGTTTCTACCTAGGGTCTACTACAAACATGTCTATACTCACATAGTAGCCACTTTTGGAGATTTATTCACAGCCTGCTCCCCTGAAAGTCATCCCCTTGTGATCCTTTCAGTGAATGCTCAGGTTAGGGAGAAAAAAGGTGGGAGAATAAGGGGGGAAAGGGTGTGAGAAAAGCTGGTCATATCCAGGTCATGTGACTAAAGGGTCTCCCATAGAACAATCCTTAGAGTCAAATGACTGGAAGAGATCTCCAACATCTGTTCCAAACCCCTCCATTTACAGATGTGGACGCTGAGGCTTAGCAAGAAGTGACTTTCCTATGACCTTTCAGTAGATGTGTGGGAGGGATTTGCTCAAAGTCACCTAGTAAGACATTGTGAGACCTGAGGCTAAAATCCCTAGTAAATTCCTTTAAGTTCTACCAGGAAGTATTTATATGTGAAGCTATGATACTTATCTCCTTTGTAGAATTATAAATTATGGTTAAATTTTAAATTATGTAATCATATTCCTGTTCAGATGAGAGTTTCTGGAGGTCAGAGACATCTCTTTTGTCCACATATTCCAGTACTTGGCATGTAATTGCAACTGAGTGAGCAATAAATGAGTGGATGGCTGTATAGATAAATGGATGGATGGATGGATGGATGGATGGATGGATGGATGGATGGATG
>NW_026652294.1:17138549-17147012 GCF_009828535.3 Hylobates moloch | reverse complement strand
ATGGATGGATGGATGGATGGATGGATGGATGGATGGATGGATGGATGGATGGGTGAGTAGATTTAAGTAGGAGCCTTCTCCTATCTCCCTCTCAAAATGAGATTTGTCTTTGGGACTTTAGTGCTTTCAAAGGTTCTAAGCAGTGCCCAGGGTTGAGCTAGAAAAGACTGCAAAATTCAATGAATTTACTTATGACAACTTAATTTTACCTTGGTCAGCATGTCTGTCTCACAGAACTCACTCATATCCTCTTAACTCTATGGATAGAAAATTTCCCACTATGCAACATCACCTGGACCTGTTTTCTTCATCTGCTGCTTATATGCTGGATCCTTGGTGAGCACCTCTTTTTCATCAAAACTTATCTAACCTCTAACCTGTCTTCCATCTTCCATTCCCTCATCTCTCTATTTTTTTATTTTTTTTTGAGACAGAGTCTCGCTCTTATCACCCAGGCTGGAGTGCAGTGGCATGATCTCGGCTTACTGCAACCTCTGCCTCCTGGGTTCAAGCGATTCTCCTGCCTCAGCCTCCTGAGTAGCTGGGATTACAGGGACCCACCACCATGACTGGCTAATTTTGTACTTTTAGTAGAGATGGGGTTTCGTGGCTGGTCTTGAACACCTGACCTCAGGTGATTAGCCTACCTCAGCTTCCCAAAGTGCTGGGATTACAGGCGTGAGCCACTATGCCCAGCCTCCCTCATCTCTTTATTAATTTGTCTCTGCAAAGATAAACTTGGTCATCATCAACACCTTTTTCCTTTTCATTGTGTCAGTGTAAAATCTTAGGGTCACCTTGGACTCTTATCTGAAATTCAACAGTTAAAGTGTTATTAAAGCCACTTGCTCTTACCTTCTGCAGCATCTCTCTATTCTTTTGTTCTTTCCTATCTCTGGTACCATTAACCTATTTCAGGCCCTCATTCCCTTTCTCCTCATCATTACAGTGACAACTTAACTGGAATTTTACCCTATCTCTCTTCTCTTACCTTGATTTATTTGGTCCAGCACTAAAGTGATAATTTTTCTGGTCATGTCACTCACTCCCCACCCTACACTCTCACATACACACACTTATACTCACACATACCTTCACTTACCTTCACATTTTCTTCTAGCCTCAGTCTCACCATTTGCAAAATAGGGTCAGTAATTACTCAGAGTTTTGGTGCCATGTAACTGAGACAATAATAACATATACCATCATTATTAGATATCTAATATGAAGGAGGCACTACACCATGAGCTTGGCAGTACTATACCGTCTGTTTCTCACAGTAGTCCCAGAAGACAGATATCTTTCACGTTCATTTCATAAATGAAGACCCTGAGGCAGAGAGTAGTTAAATAAGTTGCCCAAGTTTAAGTAATAGGTTCTGAAGTTAAACCCAAGCAGTCTCTCTTGGGAGCCATTGCACTGGCTGCTAAAGAATACCACTTATACTCTATATAAAGCACCTGTCAAACTGCCTGGCAAGATTAGGTGTGCATTTGATATTTACAGTCGTATCCTCCCAAAAATACTGATAGCACTGAAGTAGATCTTTAATATGTAGTTGAATTAATATGTAGTTGAATTAAATGCAATTGAGGTTGGAACTCCCGATTTCATCCAAGTTGGAGTAGCTTGCATCAGATCAACTCTCTTGCCAAGAACAACTATAAAAGCTGAATCAACAACAACGACAATAACCACCACAACAGCAGCTGTTTGAGGGCACTGGACAGCTACCAAGCCAGCCGAGGCGTGAGGTGCCAAGGTCCTGGAGAGAAAAGACATGCAGCAGGAGAAGCCCAACAATCTTGGCTGCTTTTTCCCTAAAAGAATTTGTTGATTTGCTTCCCACAGGGGAGTAACAGGCTTAGCTTTTGACAAGTTTATGGGTCTGGAGAGACAAATATTGGAGTTCATGGCTACCAAGTCATCTGTGACATGAGGGACCAAGAGCCTTGTTCAAAGATTTCTTTTGTCAGCCGGGCGCAGTGGCTCACGCCTGTAATCCGAGCACTTTGGGAGGCCGAGGCAGGTGGATCACGAGGTCAGGAGATCGAGACCATCCTGGCTAATACGGTGAAACCCCGTCTCTACTAAAAATACAAAACATTAGCCGGGCGAGGTGGTGGGTGCCTGTAGTTCCAGCTACTCAGGAGGCTGAGGTAGGAGAATGGCGTGAACCCGGGAGGCAGAGCTTGCAATGAGCCAAAATCACGCCACTGCACTCCAGCCTGGGCGACAAAGCGAAACTGCATCTCAAAAAAAAAAAAAAAAGAAAAAAGAAAAGAAAAAGATTTCTTTTGTCAAGGAGTTTGGACCCAAATATCTCAACACTGCCCACTTGTGCTTCCAGTTCAGGGCTAATTTGTCATGCATGAAAGCAACTTTAAGGAGACATTTTCCTTTTTCCCCTCCCTTCCACAGCTTATCCATCTCAAATTCCTGTTGCTCCTGCCTCTAATATTTCTCTAATCTGCCTTTCCTCTCCATCTCTAAAACCCAAGGTTGCTGCCTTGAATTGCACAGATCTTCATTATCCCTCTCCTGGATGACTAGCCATCTCCCTACCCAGACTCTCCCTCCTCTAAGCTATTTTTTTTTTTTCAAGATGGAGTCTTGCTCTGTCACCTGGGCTGGAGTGCAGTGGTGCAATCTCAGCTCACTGCAACCTCTGCCTCCCAAGTTCAAGCAATTCTCCTGCCTCAGCCTCCCAAGTAGCTGGGATTACAGGCACACACCATCACGCCTGGCTAATTTTTGTATTTTTAGTAGAGATAGGATTTCACTGTGTTGGCCAGGACGGTCTCAAACTCCTGATCTCGTGATCTGCCCACCTTGGCCTCCCAAAGTGCTGGCACTACAGGTGTGAGCCACCGCACCTGGCCCTCTAAGCTATTCTTTACAGAGATGCTAAACCTATCTTCCTAAAGCAGATATCTGATCCACTGATTCTACAATTGAAATCTTGCCACAACTTGAAACCTACTGATTTCAGGAAAAAAAAAAAAAAAAAAGCACAATCACGATAGCGTGATCCCAAGTCCATTTATGCCCTGGCCCATGCACACCTTCCTATCCTTTCTATCTTCCTCTCTTTGTATCCCCAACTCTCTGATCTGTCACCTCAACCTACTGCAGTTCTCCAGACTCTGTCCACACATCTCCACATAACATCCCCCCTTCACAAGAGCATTCCACCCTTTATTTTCTGCCTTCACCTGGGCAGCTACTATTAGCTTTCATACTTAGCACACAAAACAACTCTATCAGGGTATCTTCCCTAAACGGCCCCTCTCTCCCAACCTGTGTGATCACAGCATCTTATATAACCCTTTATTATAGTAGTTACCATGCCAGAGAGAACTGGCTACTCACTTATGCCCCTACTAAACCATAAACTTTCTGAGGGCAGAGCCTGTGTGGTTTGTCTCTGCAACTCAAATGCACAGCCCAGCTCTTGCCCACCACAGCAGATATGTTTTGAACGAATAAAAAAAAACAAGGCATGGAAAGAAACGTCTATGATGATAGGTTCTGCCAGTTTCATTCAAATTAGGTTACACTTGGCTAAAACCAGAGGAAACTCAATAGGTAAGACCTCTTTGCAGGTCACAAGGCTCAGGGAAGATTATTTATTGTGGAACAAGGTTTTACTCAGGGCTCTGACTGCAAGTCACAGATGCCCAACTCAAAGTAGCTTAGGCAAACAGAAGATATTATTAGTTCATGTGATCAGTCCACAGCAAGATCAGGGATGGTTGACACCAGGAACTCAAAGCTCAGCTGCACAGTCATCCTTTGGTGATTTGACTTCTGTCTTCCAGCTTTATTCCCCTAGACCAAGGTTCTCCATTTGTCAAGGGAATTGGGCAATGGTAGCTCAGGCTGACATTTTGGCTGTCTCTTTTCTACTTTCCTTCATTTCTCCAGTTGTAAAGTCCCAGGAAGGACTCTTATTGCTCTAGTTTGATTCATGTGCCCTCCCTCACATTGGACTAATTGTTGTTTAGGAATAAAGCACTCAGATTTTTTCCAGATGGAGCCATATGCTCATCTCTGGCCTCAGCTGGGGATGAAGTGGATAAGAGGATGGCAGCTCTCCCTTTGGACCATGTGGCTGGAGAAAGACTAAGAAGAGAAGCAGATCCCATGGCTATGACAGTCATGGTTTCTGGGGGCATCCTTGGAGCTGGAAAACAAAGCTAGTTTGTGTCAGTGACGAACGGTTCTAGAGGAAGATTTGGAAAAGTCTGAAAGGGAGGTGTTATCAATTTAGCCATTGCCGCATAAGAAACAACATTCAAACTTAGTAGCTTGAGATAATACCAATTAGCTCACAATTCTGCAAGTTGACAGAATTGGCCCAGTTGGATGGTTTTTCTGGTCTTGGCTGGGCACATTCCTGAATCTGTAGTTGGCTGCCAGTCAATTACTAGCTCTGCTTTTAGGAACTGACTGGCTCAACTAGGGTGCCAAAGGTGATGGGGCCATATAGTCCTTGTCATACAGCTGGATAGCCTGGAGTTGTTGACACAGAAGCTCAGAATGTTTCCAAGACAATGAACAGAAACACACAAGCCCTCTTCAGGCCTGGGCTCAGAACTGGCACAAGGTCACTTTTGCCATATTCTATCACCAGAGAAAGCCACAGGACAGCCAAGATTCAAGGGGAGGGGAAATAGATTCTACTTTCCATGGAAAATCTTGGAAAGCACAGGGAGGAGTGAGGAATCTTGGCCATTTTTGCAAACTACTATCATAGGAGAGAAATGAGAGTAAGAGGAAACAGAAGGAAATGAAGGGTTGACAGCAGCGAGAGGGTAGAGGAACCAGGAGGAATAAAATCATGGGCAGTGTGCTGAAGTGACAGGGGAGTGTGGCCTGATGGGATGTTGAAGGCCATAATGTCAAATGCAGGTGTTTTCATCTAGGGCACAGAATGGTAGAGGCAGGAGGACACATGCATCGTGGTCTCAGCCTCCTGAAACATGGTTCTAATCCTGCATCTTTGATATTTCATCAAGCTATTATTTTATTTTGAGAAGGAGTCTCGTTCTGTCATCCAGGCTGGAGTGCAATGGCGTGATCTTGGCTCACTGCAGCCTCCACCTCCCCGGTTCAAGCAATTCTCCTGCCTCAGCCTCCTGAGTAGGTGGGATTACAGGCACCCACCACCATGCCCAGCTAGTTTTTGTATTTTTAGTAGAGATAGGGTTTCACCATATTGGTCAGGCTGGTCTCGAACTCCTCACCTTGTGATCTGCCCGCCTCAGCCTCCCAAAGTGCTGGGATTATAGGCATGAGCCACCACACCTGGTCTCATCAAGCCATTATGTTAATTGGCTATCTCGAGTAAGACATCATGACTCTGCCTTAGTCAAAAATTGCCAGGTACAGGAACAAGCCAGGGAAGACTGGGAGGCATTTCAAAAGCAGATCTAAGTTTGGTTCTCTCCTTTTGTTTATGCATTTTGCTTTATAAAAATTAAAAAGATAAAAAGAAGGCACCCCTGTGTTCCACTAAACTGGCTGTTAGGGGACTCTGGAGGCAAATTAGCGAGTATATGATGATGATAGCATCTAGTTAAGCTAACAAAATGGCTCCTCAGGCTCCATCAGTGGATCTAGGTGAGAGCTCTCACAATATCTGAGAAAACCAAGCATTTGTCTCCAACAGTAAAGTTAGAAGCTTCAGCAGACAGCAGCTCCTTACTCAGGAGTTTCTGCCTAGGGAGAATGTACAAGGAACTGCCAAAAGAAGTGGGTGGATAGAAGAAAGATTGAGGAGGGGATCCTGGAAAGAGCTCATGGTTTGACAACAGAAAACCTCTATTTGTGAGAAGTCCTTTCTGCCACTTTCAAGCTGGGTGACCTTGTGCACGTTATTCTCTGAACCTCAATCCCCATAGATGCAAAATAAGGGCAAGAATAAGGGCAAGAATAATATCTACTTCAATGGAAAATATTAGTGATTCAATGGGATATGCTGGTAGTACAATCATGTGAAAATTTTAAACACAAGACATAGTTTTTGCTACTTGGGGAAGGTTCAGTTCCACGAGTCAGAGGCAAGATGTGGAATGGATGATAAAATTTGTTCCCTGAGCTATAAAAATCCTCACTTCTGGGCTTCATCCCTGGGAGGCAAGGCTGGTTCAACATATGCAAATCAATAAATGTAATCCAGCATATAAACAGAACCAAAGACAAAAACCACATGATTATCTCAATAGATGCAGAAAAGGCTTTTGACAAAATTCAACAACCCTTCATGCTAAAAACTCTCAATAAACTAGGTATTGATGGGACGTATCTCAAAATAATAAGAGCTATCTACGACAAACCCACAGCCAATATCATACTGAATGGGCAAAAACTGGAAGCATTCCCTCTGAAAACTGGCACAAGACAGGGATGCCCTCTCTCACCACTCCTATTGAACATAGTGCTGGAAGTTCTGGCCAGAGCAATCAGGCAGGAGAAGGAAATAAAGGGTATTCAATTAGGAAAAGAGGAAGTCAAACTGTCCTTGTTTGCAGATGACATGATTGTATATCTAGAAAATCCCATTGTCTCAGCCCAAAATCTCCTTAAGCTGATTAGCAACTTCAGCAAAGTCTCAGGATACAAAATCAATGTACAAAAATCACAAGCATTCTTGTACACCAATCACAGACAAACAGAGAGCCAAATCATGAGTGAACTCCCATTCACAATTGCTTCAAAGAGAATAAAATACCTAGGAATCCAACTTACAAGGGATGTGAAGGACCTCTTCAAGGAGAACTACAAACCACTGCTCAAGGAAATCAAAGAGGATACAAACAAATGGAAGAACATTCCATGCTCATGGGTTGGAAGAATCAATATCGTGAAAATGGCCATACTGCCCAAAGTAATTTATAGATTCAATGCCATCCCCATCAAGCTACCAATGACTTTCTTCACAGAATTGGAAAAAACTACTTTAAAGTTCATATGGAACCAAAAGAGAGCCCGCATTGCCAAGTCAATCCTAAGCCAAAAGAACAAAGCTGGAGGCATCACGCTACCTGACTTCAAACTATACTACAAGGCTACAGTAACCAAAACAGCATGGTACTGGTACCACAACAGAGACATAGATCAATGGAACAGAACAGAGCCCTCAGAAATGATGCCGCATATCTACAACTATTTGATCTTTGACAAACCTGACAAAAACAAGAAATGGAGAAAGGATTCCCTATTTAATAAATGGTGCTGGGAAAACTGGCTAGCCATATGTAGAAAGCTGAAACTGGATCCCTTCCTTACACCTTATACAAAAATTAATTCAAGATGGATTAAAGACTTAAATGTTAGACCTAAAACCATTAAAATCCTACAAGAAAACCTAGGCAATACCATTCAGGACATAGGCGTGGGCAAGGACTTCATGTCTAAAACACCAAAAGCAATGGCAACAAAAGCCAAAATTGACAAATGGGATCTCATTAAACTAAAGAGCTTCTGCACAGCAAAAGAAACTACCATCAGAGTGAACAGGCAACCTACAGAATGGGAGAAAATTTTTGCAACCTACTCATCTGACAAAGGGCTAATATCCAGAATCTACAATGAACTCAAACAAATTTACAAGAAAAAAACAAACAACCCCATCAAAAAGTGGGCAGAGGACATGAACAGACACTTCTCAAAAGAAGACATTTATGCAGCCAAAAAACACATGAAGAAATGCTCATCATCACTGGCCATCAGAGAAATGCAAATCAAAACCACAGTGAGATACCATCTCACACCAGTTAGAATGGCCATCATTAAAAAGTCAGGAAACAACAGGTGCTGGAGAGGCTGTGGAGAAATAGGAACACTTTTACACTGTTGGTGGGACTGTAAACTAGTTCAACCATTGTGGAAGTCAGTGTGGCGATTCCTCAGGGATCTAGAACTAGAAATACCATTTGACCCAGCCATCCCATTACTGGGTATATACCCAAAGGAGTATAAATCATGCTGCTATAAAGACACATGCACACGTATGTTTATCGCGGCACTATTCACAATAGCAAAGACTTGGAACCAACCCAAATGTCCAACAACAATAGACTGGATTAAGAAAATGTGGCACATACACACCATGGAATACTGTGCAGCCATAAAAAATGATGAGTTCGTGTCCTTTGTAGGGACATGGATGAAACTGGAAAACATCATTCTCAGTAAACTATCGCAAGGACAAAAAACCAAACACCGCATGTTCTCACTCATAGGTGGGAACTGAACAATGAGAACTCATGGACACAGGAAGGGGAACATCACATTCCGGGTACTGTTGTGGGGTGGGGGGTGGGGGGGGCGGGGACAGCATTAGGAGATATACCTAATGCTAAATGACGAGCTAATGGGTGCAGGAAATCAACATGGCACATGGATACATATGTAACAAACCTGCACATTGTGCACATGTACCCTAAAACCTAAAGT
>NW_026652294.1:17133941-17138449 GCF_009828535.3 Hylobates moloch | reverse complement strand
CTCATACACCTACACACACCACACCTACACTCATACACCTACACATACACACCCCTACACACACACCACACGCACACATCTACACCCACCACATACACCCACACCACACACACCTACACCTGCACAACCTACACCTACACATACAAACCTACACTTATACACCTATACACACCACACCTACACTCATACACCTACATACACACCCCTACACGCACACCTACACACTCATACACCTACACACCTACACACACACCCCTACACACAAACGCCTCCCAAAGTGGCAGCAGGCCTCCTGACCCGAAAGGCGCACCCCTGTTAGAAACTGCGCCCTCCAGTGGCCCTGGCGCTGCCATCCCTCCGCCATCAGCGTGACTCTCTCTCACCCAGATGGGAGGCGGCTGCGGGAAGAGCCTCAGTGACTGGATGGTAAGACAAGGCATGGTGAGCAGGGGCCAGGCCCGGCCGCCCGGAAAGCTGGGGGTGCTCGCAGGGCTCCTGCCAGGCATGGGCGTGGGGCACCGTGCTGCTGTCCAAGGGAGTGGGACCCAGGAGAAGACCCAGAGGAGCGAGGAGGAGCAGCTGAGGGCCTTGCGGGGCCCCAGGGCTCAGGCTGTTCCCGGGTTGGCCCGGCCAGCCCAGCTTCCGCAGCTCCTCTGTGCCCGGTTCCTACTCTTGAGTCTCGGGCAAGGACAAGGTCGCCTGTCTGGCAGCTAAGAGGCGATGGGGATAGCGGAGCGGGAGATGGAGCCGGTGTGGGCAGCTGGGCACTTGCTGCTGCCACTGCTGCTGGGAAGTCAGCTCCTGCCTGCTCTCTGGGCTCTGCTCCGGCCTGGGGGGTCCTCAGGTGCTGGGTGACAGAGCTTGGAAACCAAACTGGCCTGGTTGGGGAAAGACTGCCTCTGTCTTTTCCAAAGTAGCTCACTAGTAACTAGTGCTATTAGTGCCACTACTGATTAATAGTAAATAGGAACTGGCCTATTGGTTTCTTGAGCGTCTCCTCCATGCCAGGCCCTGTGCTAGGCTTTTGACATCCCTTTTCATCCTCACAGCCACCTGGACGGTGGGTACTGCTGCTAGCCTCACCCTAAGGACGAGGGAAATCAGACACAGAGAAGTAACCCACCCAGAGTCACACTGTGTTACGGGGTGAGCTAGGTCCAGCTCTTTCTGACTCTGCAGTCTGTGCCCATGACCTCCAACTGGAGTCTGCCCTTGCAGAAGCCGTCAGAGAGGAAAGCCTCCAACTCTTGCCCCTGTGTGGGAGCCATCATGGCACAGCCCATGTCTTTGTGACCCAAAGTGAAGTGTCCCCATTTGTAGCCACCCCTCTGGGTCTACCCACCTGGCCTTGTCTGGTCAACTTGGCACCTCTGCTCTCAGGCCCTGCTATGCCCCCCCTTCTATCATGAAATCTGCGTCTGCAGAGGCACCAGGGGATGGAACCTGGGGACCTCTGGCCCGCTAACCATGTCCCCATCCCAGCCTTCACGGCTGGAGAAAATGCCCGGGGTCCGTCCCTGGGCTTGGCATGTGTTTTGTCAGATGCTCCTGAGCACTTGCAGCGTAGCCCCTGCCCCCAGCCATTGCCCAACGCCCCTTCTGCAGCCTAGAATCCTACCCGCAGGGTCCTCTCTTCAAGGGGAAGGAGCTCCCTCTGACCCCTGGCCCTGCTCCAGCTGCTGGGACCCTGGTCCCCTGCTTAGTCTCCTGGCTCTGCACCTCCATCACCCACAGCCTGGCACAGCGGGCCCAGTGGTGGGTCCGGGCAGCTAGGCAGCTGAGGCTGGGGTAGGAGGCTTCCCAGGGCCACCGAGCGGCAGGGCGCTGAGCTGACACATCTTCCACCTTGTCACCTAGGGCACTGCCTTACCCTCTGCCCTTCCTTCCAGATCCCAGTCACCCAGGCCTGCCTCATGGAGGACATCGAGCAGTGGCTGTCCACTGACGTGGTACGTTGGGGCCCCGTCAGCCGGATGCAAAGGCTCAGGCCCACTCCTCACCCACACAGCAGGAGGACCCGTTGTTCTCACCAAGAAATGACCCATGGGGCCAGGGTAGACTTGTATAGCATACAGCTATCCTGAGAGCAGAGGGGCGCAACTAAAGTCCCCATCTCCTGCCATCTGCCCACCTCGTATTTGGCACACCCCCCAGAGAAGTCCCGGGCACAGTAGCCTCTCGGCTGCTTCCCAGAGTCTGCTCCCAAGGTGAGGTCCCGGTGGGTGTCAGCCCACCTTAGGGACATCAGGCCAGGCTAGAGAGGCTAACTGCGGAAGCATAACAGGGCCAGGCTCTTACCTGCAGTAGCTCAGGAGACTCCAGCCACTTGCAGAGGGAACCCATCACCACCGTTTACAGATCAGAAGACTGATAAGCAGCTGTCCTCTAAAGGGAAGCACCCAGGAGGAGGAGGGCAGGTGCCAGTCATGGGGACCCCAAGCCCTGCCACCCTCCCAGGGAGCAGAAGGGGCAGGGCCAGACTCAGCTTCTCCATCCAGGGCTCCTACCCCAGCATCTGCCACCCCTTCTCTGGGCACCAAGGCCCACATGGGCACTTCAGGCCCAGAAGCCACCTTCTGCAGGTGAAGAGACCGTTTCTGCCCAGGACTAAGCCACAGGGCAAGGACTCAGGCTTTCTGTCTGGTGGCAGACGCCTCACCCCTCCCTAGTTTGCAGTGTTAGCATGAATGGCCCTCAGCCTCTGGGCGTCAGCCTTTCCCCCCAGGGGTGAGGACCGCCCACCCCTTGTGACCCTCCAAGGAAAGGAATCAGCACACACACACACCACACACGTTTCTGGGCACCAGGTGCTGGGCTTGGCGTGCTGTGTGTTATCCCATTTCAGCTTCCCAGCAACCCTCCAAGTTAGCTTCAGCCCCCACCCCGCCCCCATTTTACAGAAGGAAAACACAAGGCTCAGGAGGTCAGGTGCCACCCAAGGAAGGCCCTAAGGCTCAGGGAGGAGCCCAGGTCCAGGTCCTGGGACCTAGGTGGCGGGGGCGTGCAGAGCCTGAGCTGGGACCCAGTGCTGAGGTTCAGCAGGGCCTGAGCTGCAGCCCCACTGCCCCAGGCTGATTGTACTGGGGGCCCGGCTAACCTCTGCCTCCTTTCCTTCTACCTTCCCAGGGGAATGATGCGGAAGAGCCTAAGGGGGTCACCAGCGAAGGTAGTAGTCCCCTCCCCTGCCCGCCCTCTCCTTTCCCCAGGGCTCTGGCCTCAGAGCCCACCCTCACCCTCTCCCCTTCCTCTAGAATTTGACAAATTCCTGGAAGAACGGGCCAAAGCCGCGGACCGATTGCCTAACCTCTCCAGCCCCTCAGCTGAGGGGCCCCCGGGTCCCCCACCTGGCCCAGCGCCCCGGAAGAAGACCCAGGAGAAAGATGATGACATGCTGTTTGCCTTATGAGTGTGGGGTCTGGCACCCTGCAGCCCAGGTCCCCACTGCTCTCACACCCTTAGGCTGGGACCTCCCTCCCTCCTCTGGTGTTAAGGCTGCTTTGGGGGTGGCTTGTTACCCCCTTTTTCTCCTCTTTGAAGATGGAGCTGCCCCAGCTCTGGCTGGGGGTGTGGAGGCAGTGGGATGAACTGGGAGACAGGTCCGCGCTGCAGTGGGATCTGGCTGCTCTGCCTCCTTTCCCACCCCAGCTGACCACGAGACTTTGCTGAGAAGTGGAGGCCCCAGGACAGGCTGGCTGGCTGGCTGGCTGGCTGGCTGGTTGACCCAGTGTGACTCTCCTTCACTGAGTGATACCCTGCTCCCGGCCCATGCCCCGAGGAGCCCTTCAGAGCCCACACTGCCAGTCGAGGGCTGGCTGGAGGCTGGCCACAGTGGAAATTCTGCCAAGCCTCTTGTCCCTTCCCTGCTCTGCTGCATGGGGCCCCATGGCTTTGGCTGGCCATTGAGGGCAGGGTGTGGAGGTGTGGAGGCCCCTGAGGAGCTGCAGCGGCCCAGGTACGACGCTGTAACTGCATGCTGTGGGTGAGATCTCATCAGCCCCAGGCTGCAGGTGAGGCTTCAGGGGATGCTGGGGCCCCACCGCCCCTCCACTGCCTTGCCCTCCATCCTTCCTCTGTTCCTTCTGGCCAGGCACCACAGCACTGGGGCTCACCTCTTGGTTGATCCTCTTGTACTGGGAGAGGTGCCTTTTGTGTCCCCAATTAAAGGTAGAAAACCACCCTGCTAGCAGCATTGTCAAGTCTCCAGGTGAGAAATGACTTCTTGGCCTCACAGAGGCAGCGACTACTTTGGGCAGGGCTGGGGGCCACCCGAGAGGTGAGCATCTGTAGATGGTGCAGGCGGAGGGACAGGAGCAAGCACCCAGCTACGCTACGCAGGTGCCGCCTCCTCCCACCTCACATGGCAGGCTCCAGCCACCGCCCCTGCCCGGAGGATGCATGCCCTTCCCAGCTGACATCCCTCCCTCCTCGAGGCACCTTCATGCTGCTGTTCCATGAGGCCAGCTCCTGCCCTGCACAGAGCACACTAATCACAAGGGCAGGGACCCGTG
>NW_026652294.1:17096708-17133931 GCF_009828535.3 Hylobates moloch | reverse complement strand
GGGGAGCTGGATTCCCGAGCTGGTGCTGCCACTCAGGGTGGCTGAGCTCTTCACTCACCTGTGACCTGGCTCCCTTAGGCCTGTCTTCTCAGATCTGTCCCTACCCTCACCAGCTACAGGCTGCGACCCAGTGGGCATTTCTCTCTGCTGGGCAAATCACATCACCCCTCAGCCTCCTTTCATCTGTAGAAAGGGCACAGCAGTACAGTAGCCCTTTCATCCTGGGGTGGCTGTGAGGATTAACTGAGGGGGTAGACGTCAGAGCAGCTGGGCCTGGCCCCGGGGGGGGGGGGGGGGGGGGGGGGGGGGGTGCTCCCAGGAAGGGCTGGGTGCCTGTGGTTTTCCCTGCCTCACAGCCTCTGCCGTCTCGGGTTTCACCTTTTCATGCTTTTGTGTGCGCAGAGGCCAAGCCTCTGCTGCTGCATTCCCTGCCCCACTCTACTCCTGGCTGCATGGGTCTCTCAACTTCACTTCCCACTATGAGAGCCGCTCCACCCCTTCTCCAATTCCAGGTCTGGGAAGGAGAGAGCAGACAAGCTTGCTCGTGATGGAGTCCTTTTACCTGGTTTCTCTCTCCATTTGCAGATACCACCTCTGTTGATTTGGGAACTAAGACCATGTTGCTTGTCCTTAGTCACATATGACTTAATTTACACCCATTGTGGGCCACTGGTGTCAGACAGGAAGCCTAAGCGCAGGTATCACTGAGGAGGATACACATGCTAACTACTCGATCTTCACCAGACCTGTGAGCTTCCAGCCACCAGATCCAAAGTCACAGAGCACAGGGACTTACGAACCCAGTGTTGGAAAACATAGCAAAGACTACATCCAATTTAGGGTTCTCTTTATTGGAAATAAAGATGGCCCACACTTCAGATATGTTATTTAGAGAATGCTTATAAAGAGCAGCCTAAAACCCCATTCTCCTGCCTGTAAGCAACAAAATGACAAAAATGTTGAATTTCTAAAATGCGAAAGTTAAGCATTCCAAACACCAGCTCATGGAAGAAGGTTTTATGTTTTTGGGTGTTGTAACTATTATTCATATGTATTTAAACATGAATACATCTGTTTGGTATTGAACACATTTTTTTTTTTGGCTTTCAAGGGCTTTTATTTTTATTTTTATTTTTTTCCTTTTTTAAATTTATTATACTTTAAGTTTTGGGGTACATGTGCAGAACGTGCAGTTTTGTTACATGGGTATACACGTGCCATGGTGGTTTGCTGCACCCATCAACCCATCATCTACATTAGGTATTTCTTCTAATGTTATCCCTCTCCTAGCCTCCCACCCCCCACAAATGTTTAATTAGGAGTGTCAAGTCTGGATGAACCAAGGTAGATATTTTAAGACATTATGGTGAGGCCAGAGAGTACATTAAAATGGTTTTCAGTGTGACTCTGGTAATATATAGATCAAAAACAAGCATTTTTTTTTTTTTTTTTTTTGAGACGGAGTCTCGCTCTGTCACCCAGGCTGGAGTGCAGTGGCGCAGTCTCGGCTCACTGCAAGCTCCGCCTCCCGGGTTCACGCCATTCTCCTGTCTCAGCCTCTCCAAGTAGCTGGGACTACAGGCGCCCGCCACTACGCCCGGCTAATTTTTTTGTATTTTTAGTAGAGACGGGGTTTCACCATGGTCTCGATCTCCTGACCTCGGGATCCGCCCGCCTCGGCCTCCCAAAGTGCTGGGATTACAAGCGTGAGCCACCGCGCCCGGCCAACAAGCATTTTTTTAATTAAAAATATGAGGCAGTAAAGCACAGTGGTTAAGAACATGGACTTGGGGCCAGGTATGGTAGCTCATGCCTGTAATCCCAGCACTTTAGGAGGCTGAGACAGGAGAATCATTTGAGGCCAGGAATTCAAGACTAGCCTGGGCAACATAGACCCCCATCTCTCTCTCTCTCTCTCTTTTTTTTTTTTTTTTGAGACTGAGTCTCACTCTGTCCAGGCTGTGGAGTGCATTGGCGTGATCTTGGCTCACTGCATCCTCTGCCTCCCAGGATCAAGCGATTCTCCTGCCTCAGCTTCCTGAGTAGCTGGGATTACAGGTGCCCACCACCACATCTGGCTAGTTTTTTGTATTTTTAGTAGAGATGGGGTTTCACCATGTTGGCTAGGCTGGTTTCAAACTCCTGACCTCAAGTGATCTGCCCACCTTGACCTCCCAAAGTGGTGGGATTACAGGCATGAGCCACTGCACCTGGCCTATTTTATTATTTTTTTAGAGATGGGGGGGGGTGTCTCACTGTGTTGCCCAGGCTGGTCTCGAACTCCTGGGCTCAAGTGATCCTCCTGCCTCGGCCTCCCAAAGTTCTTAGATTACAGGCGTGAGCCACTGCACCAGCCAGGATTAAAGAAGTTAACAGCCCCAAAGCACTCAGAACACCACCTGGCCCAGGGTAAAGTCTTTTTCAGTGTTCCATATGTAAACTCTACATATGTAGATAGTTTTTTACATATGTAAGAAACTTACTATTTTTTTTTTTTTTTTTTTTTTTTTGAGACGGAGTCTCGCTCTGTCACCCAGGCTAGAGTGCAGTGGCGCGATCTGGGCTCACTGCAAGCTCTGCCTCCCGGGTTCACGCCATTCTCTTGCCTCAGCCTCTCGGAGTAGCTGGGACTACAGGCGCCCGCCACCACGCCCGGCTAATTTTTTTGTATTTTTAGTAGAGACAGGGTTTCACCGTGGTCTCGATCTCCTGACCTCGTGATCCGCCCGCCTCGGCCTCCCAAAGTGCTGGGATTACAAGCGTGAGCCACCGCGCCCGGCCAGAAACTTACTATTAACGTATGTAAACCTACGCACATTGGCTTGCTCTAACAGAAGGGCTGTGTTGTGAGGTCATAAGCTCCCTGTTTCTGCACGTGATCAGGTAGAGGCAACCCAGCATCTGTTGGCGGGCTTGGTCTTCTAGGTTGGGGAGACTTCTCCCTGGCTCCTACTCAGGGCTCACCACCACCTATTTCATACTTACTAGTTGTTTTAGAGACAGAGTTTCTCTGTATTGTCTGGTCTGGAATCCTCCAGCTCTGGTTATTCACAGGCATAGTCATAGTGCACTACAGCCTTGAACTCCTGACCTCAAGCAATCCTACTGCCTCGACCTCCCAAGTAGCTAGGACTACAGGCGCATGCCAGTATTCCCAGCTCTTTTCTATGACCTTTTTTTTTTTTTTTTTCTTTTTTGAGACGGAATTTTGCTCTGTTGCCCAGGCTGGAGTGTAGTATCATGATCTCAGCTCCCTGCAACCTCCACCTCCCAGGTTCAAGCAATTCTCCTGCCTCAGCCTCCCAGGTAGCTGGGATTACAGGCGCCTGCCACCATGCTTGGCTAATTTTTGTATTTTTAGTAGAGACAAGGTTTCACCATGTTGGCCAGGCTGGTCTCGATCTCCTGACCTCAGGTGATCCACCCGCCTCGGCCTCCCAAAGTTCTGGGATTATAGGCATGAGCCACCGTGCCTGGCCAACTCTTTTCTTTGAAATGCTAGGTCCTAAGGTTATTATCTCCAAATTACAGATGAGAAATTGAGGCTACGAGACTTTGAGGAAATGACTCAATATCTCAGAGCCAAAAGTGAAGGATCCGGGTGAGCAACCAAGGGTGGTCTTCTTAGGAGATATTATTGCCTTCAGGATTTCAAGATTGATTGTTCCGGGCTCTGAGATTCTAGAATTCTGCCATTCCTCCTCACCCCTCCTGCCCTTTTTTTTGTTCTTCCTTTTTTTTTGAGATGGAGTCTTGCTCTGTCACCCAGGCTGGAGGGCAGTGGCTTGCTCTTGGCTCACTGCAACCTCCACCTCCTGGTTCAAGCAATTCTCCTGCCTCAGGCTCCCAAGTAGCTGGGACTACAGGCGCGCACCACTGTAGCTGGCTAATTTTTGTATTTTTATTAGAGATGGGGTTTCACCATGTTGGCTAGGCTAGTGTCAAACTCCTGGCCTCAGGTGATCCGCCCACCTCAGCCTCAAAAAGTGCAGGCCTTTGCCACCGCGCCTGGCCATTTTTTGTTCTTCCTTAGAGAACTAGCTCAGCTTAGTGCTTCTCAGCCAGTAGGCCTCATCCTAGAGCAAGACTTCTGGGCTCCATGCTTAATAGCTGTGGAATATATTACCCTCTCCAAATCTCAGTTTCCATGTCTGTAAAATGGGTCGGGCTTTTCTGGTGTTAACACTGAAAGGCTTGCATCCCAGGAACCCCTTCAGCCCTAGGCACACCCGTTGGTCACCCTAAAAATGGGGGAAATAAAAGCCCATCTGGAAGAGTTGTGGTCAGGTTGGGATGAACGGCATGCACTGATATTGAGCATGGTACCTTTCAGGGGCCTGCAGAGAATGGGAGAGAAAATTACTGCTCCTTACACAGGGTGATAGAGTCCATGGCCTGAGTGTGACACCTAATGCCACCACTTCCAGCTGTGTGCCCTGAGTTCAGTTTTTCTTCCTGGGTCTCTGTTTCCCCAGATGTTAAGAGGATTGATAATAGTGTGGGCTGAGAGAGTATAGGAAGGATACAGTGAAATGAGCTTTGCCAGGAAGTGGGCACCTGGTACCCGCTGGGCAGGAGTGCCTGTGGCTAATGATTGTGTGGCTCAAAAGGTGTCAAAAGCTTCTGAACACTTAATGCTGTATTTTGGGCCTGGAGCCCCAAAACCAGCCAGTGGGGAGTCTTTTTTTTTTTTTTTTTTTGAGATGGAGTCTTGCTCTGTCGCCCAGGCTAGAGTGTACAGTGGTGCGATCTCAGCTCACTGCAACCTCTGCCTGCCAGTTTCAAGCAATTCTTCTGCCTCAGCCTCCCGAGTAGCTGGGACTACAGGCGCGTGCCACCATGCCTGGCTAATTTTGTGTGTGTGTGTGTGTTTTTAGTAGAGACGGGGTTTCACCATGCTAGCCAGTCTGGTCTGGAACTCCTGACCTCCTGATCCACCCGCCTCGGCCTCCCAAAGTGCTGGGATTACAGGCGTGAGCCACCGCACCTGGCCTTTTTTTTTTTAGTCGTATTTCCATGCAGGTCACAGAAGGACCAGTGGGGACTCTTATCTTGTCTCTAGCTTTGGTCCTTTAAAAAAAAATAACCCCAAATAATCAGGAGAATTTTTTTGATGAATGAGGGCACTCCTCTCCAGCTGTCCCAGGGGTGCGAGGAGGACAGTGTCCATGAGGGGGCGCCAGAGCACCAGGCCCGGGGCTGCAGCCTCCTGCACCCGCCCGGCCTGGCCTGCAGGGCCAGCTCTCCAGGCGCTCCCAGGGACCTCCTGGCCTCCTACCCTGGGAATCTGGAAACTCCCTGGCTCAGATTCAGCAGCCCAGACGCTGCCTGGAGGATCCTCTGGTTCTGGGCATTCACCACTGGCTTTGTTTGGACAAAGGCTCTGCTGCGTGCCAGATCCTGGAGGATGCCTGAGTTATCGTTATCATGCTCCAGCGGAAGTGGGTATCCTCATCCTGGGTTACATACCAGGAAACTGAGGCACAGAGATGCATGGAGCCAGGGTCCAAACCCAGGGGTGCCCAACTCCCGAATCTTTGCCAGCAGTCTCTGAGAATCAGTCTGGATCTCAGAATGATTGTAATAATCTTGGAGGCTTAGAAGGCTAGACTCTTAGAAATATTCAGTTCAAATATACATGTGTATTATTTTTTGCATGGGTGAAAAGACAAAAGTAAAACCAGTTCCCCTTCTCTCTGACCGTCCCCAGCCACCCTGGAGGTGACCACAGTGATAGTTTCTTGGGTCTCGTCTCCTCCTGATATAGGCCTCATCATGTCTTAGAATTAGATGGGATTTCTGGGTGACTTGGTCTCTGGAACCCATCAGCTTCTAGCACCCAGCCCTCAGGTTCCCACTGACATCCCTGTTAAACTCAAACTCAAACTCATGGGTGAGTTTGAGGATCTTGGCTCCTGGAGCCCCCCAGCTTCAGGCCCAGCTACTCCTTTAGAGTTGAAGGGGCTGTTCTCTCCAGCGACCCAGACTTCAGTTCCCTCTGTGCCTCTCCTCCTCCAGGGGGCCCTCCTTCCAGAAACACCCTGCCTGCTTCTGATGGTATAATAGAGGACACTCAGCATGGCACCCGCTCACTTTATGCCTGGTGATGGGCCTGATCTGTCAGGTCAGTGCCTTTCCACAGAAGGAATGTGGTGGCATTTGTTCGTTCATCCATTTGTGTCATGGAGATAATGACCGTACCTACAATAAAGGGTGAGGCGAGCATTAAGTGCATGAATGTATGTAGAGCTCTTAGACTAGTGCCTGTTACATTCTCTATGGGTTTTTATTATTATTGATACTTTTAGTTCATTCAACTAAATTTACCAAGCATTCACAGGTTTCCGGGACACTGGGAATACAGAGAACAAAGCATGTTTCTTCCTGCTTGGGGGGAAAAAGATCCAGAAAGAATGTCAGCGCCAGCATGAAGAGCCTTGTGAGAAAAGAGACGGGACCCCATGGAGGCTTGGTGTGTGGGTACCGGGGTGGCCTTGTGCTTTGAGATGAAGCCAGGGGGTCTAGCTGGGAGTGCAGGTGGCAGGCACGCATCAGTTACATAAGCCCCTCAGCCTGGGAGCTCAAATACTGTGTGATGGTTCTGTTCATGGCCCCCACACAGAACATGCTCCTTGTCAGTAGAGCAGAGCAGGGAGGAGAAGCACCAGAGAGCCACTGCATGGAGTCTGGAAGTATCTCCTCCAACTTCCTTGGGGAGGAAAGCAAGGGCCCAGACTCTTAACACCAGCCCCTGGAGTCCGGTGAATAATTCCCAGTCACTATCTAGTCCCTGGCCCTGGCTATCTGCTCAGCCCCTTTGGCAAGTCCAGCCTGGTCCAGCCTCATCTGGCTCTGTGTGTGTGTGGAGGGGTGGGTGAGAGGCTGGAGGAGAGTGGGGGGGGGGGTCGGGGATTGGGGCCAGGCGGTACTGTGTCAGGCTAGAGATGGGAGATCCTAGAGGGAGACCAGGAAATCAGGCACTCAGGAGAGCCAGGAGGGTGAGGGTTGCTGGGGGAAGATGGTGGAGCCCAGGTGAACCCCCTAGGTTGTCTCTGTCCCATCATCCTTGATCCTCTTTGTTTTTTGAGACAGGGTCTCACAATGTTGCTCAGGCCGGAGTGCAGTAGTGCAATCACAGCCCATTTTACCCTCAACCTTGTGGGCTCAAGGGATCCTCTCACCTCAGCTCCTGGAGTAGCTGGGACTACAGGCATGCACCACCATGCCTGGCTTATTTCTTAATTTTCTTGTAGAGACAGGGTCTTGCTATATTGCCCAGGCTAGCCTCAAACTTGAGGGCTCAAAGTGATCTTCCTGCCTCCCCCTCCCAAGTGTTGAGACTATAGGTATGAGCCACTGGGCCTGGCCCCTTGATTCCCTTTGCATGACAGAACTTCAACCCTTGGAGCCCCAGGGTATCCAGGCAGTGTATCAAGTCACCATCCATGTTATAGATGAGACCATGTATAACATCACCATCTTTAACACCACCATCCAGCCTTCAAATGAGATCACAGCCCTGACTGCAACCTCTCTGACCACAGCCCAGAGAGGGCATGTGGCATGCTCACAAACAAACAGCCTGTTAGGGGCTTCCCCTGGGTCAGAACTCAGACCCCTTGGCTCTTAGTCCAGTGCTCCGCTCCTAACCCAGGCTGCCTTTGGGGGACCTTGGGGGGTCTCTCATTTCATTGGGAATGCCTAATGGCATTGGTTGCCACATGTTGCCATTGTTGGTGTATGTAAGTCGCTCTTCTGTCCTCATATCCCCACTCTGTCCTCCTGCCCCTTCTTGGGGGTGGATCCTGCAGGAGAGGGGGAAGCAGCCAAGCAAGGCTTCATTTCTACTTTTCCATCTGTGGGACCCAGGGCTGGACACATTTGGTGCAACAGGCTGGAAATATTCTCCCCTACCCCACCCTCCCCATCCCTCTTCTCAGAGGCAGTGGGCCGGGGACTGGAGCCTGTAGTGAGGTCTTTCCCCTCAAGCCCTGTTGGGGGCAGCCACTAAATGGCCCCAGGATCCCATGGACTCAAGGGATCCCATATGGCATCCCTTCCCGTGCTGCAGAGGCTGGGAAACTTAACCACATTTCCAGACTTTCTTGCAGCTAGTGTTTCTGATGGCATGGAAATCCTGCCATTGAATGCACACGCACAAGACTAGAATTTGGAACTGAGTTTCGGGGGGAGAGAGGCAGGGCACGGAGCATCCAAGCATCCATTTTGCTGTGTGGATGGTAGTAGAGTGCAGGCATAATTCTGGAGCTGGCAGTTGTAATGGTGGCTTCTGAATTCCACAGCTTCCTGATGGAGGCAGGAGCCCTGGCATCTTAGCCCAGTTCTGCAGGGTTTTAGGTGGCTTTCCTGGATGCTCAGGCGCTTAGTAATAATATGCTTGAAAAAAAATCTCCTTTTTTTCCCTACTAGCTGGAATGGATTCTGTTGTCTGTCACTGAACCCTGATGATACATCTTCTACACAGTGTGTGGGACAAGGCCCCATGGAAGTCCCAAGTCAGTAACCTGAACTCCCCACCCTCTCTGACAAGAGAGCAAGAGCTTTTTTCTCTCAGTATCCATTTATCAGTCCCAGGGGAGCTCTCTGATTGGCTGTGCTTGGGCCAGTCATTATCTCCTGGACCAATCACAGTTGCCAGAGAGATGAGATGCCAAGATCAACTGGTCAGGTCCAGATCATTTCCTGCTTTTGTGACCAGGCAGGAAAGGGCCTATCTCCAAAAGTGGGATGAGAAAGCTTGGGCATTCACTACCACAGCCTGTCTGACACCACCTATACCCCACAGGGAGGAACTATTAGTGAATGCCACACAGGACACTGCTGTAATGAAACACTGAGGGCAGGAGATTATGACAAGAGTCCCACAGTTCCTGCTCATGGGTGATCATGCCTGTTCACCACTAATAGCCTGGGAAGGACGCACAACTGTCCCCATCTCTACCCTGACAATGCTTTGGGTGGGAGGGGGAAACTGAGGCACAGAAGGAATGAGGAGGCAGGACACGGTGGCTCACGCATGTAATCCCAGCACTTTGGAAGGCTGAGGTGGGTGGATCGCTTGAGGTCAGGAGTTCAAGACCAGCCTGGCCAACGTGGCAAAACCCCGTCTCTACTAAAATACAAAAATTACCTGGGTATGGTGGCAGGTGCCTGTAGTCCCAGTTACTCAGGAGGCTGAGGCAGGAGAATTGCTTGAACCCAGGAGGTGGAGGTTGCAGTGAGCTGGGATAGCACCACTACACACCAGCCTGGGCGACAAAGCAAGACTCCATCTCAAAAAAAAAAAAAGGAATGAGGAGGCAGGGAGGCTAGGAAGCAGGGAGGCTGGGAGCTGGGAGAGATGTGGGAGTTTGAATCCAGGCCTCCCAGTTTGCTGTGCATTGCTGGACCTGGAGGCAGACAGACCTGAGCTGTGTGTGACCCTGGTGCGGACCTCTGTCTCAGAGCCCCAGGGGTCTAGTGTGCAGAGTGACAATGACCATGGCTGTCTCAGGGCTGCGGTGGGGCCTCAGTGGGACAGCATGTGCATGTGTGAAGACACCAGAGGCTCCTTCTGGTGCTGGTGGGACTTGATTCCTCAGGGAGGGGAGGAAGAAGGCGGTGGCCACTGGGCCTTTCAGTGAGGAGGCTTCTGCAGAACAACTTCCCCGTTGCCATGGTGACCAGACTCTCGGGGAGTCAGGCTTATTTTTGAACTTGGTCTACACAGCAGCATCTTTGTTCCCAGGTCCTCCTGCTGCAGCCTTTGTCCTGTGGGCCTGTCCTCTGAAGCCTTGGCACAGTGGGTCTGAGTGGGACACAACCCTGGCCAGGAGGGGCAGGCAGAGGGAGGGGGAGACCCAGCAGGCGCCCCCTGCCAGCCTCCCTAACTTGGCCTTGGAGGCAGAGGCCTGAGTTCTAGTCCTGCCTCTGCTGCAGGCCTGCTGGGCGACCTCCCGGGCTTGTCTGTTTGAGAGGGAAAAGGAAAGGGTATTTTTTGCTGTGCTTCCCACAGCTGAATGAAAATGGAAGGAAATGGCCAGGCGTGGTGGCTCACGCCTCTAATCCCAGCACTTTGGGAGGCTGAGGCGGGTGGATCACCTGCGGTCGGGAGTTCAAGACCAGCCTGATCAACATGGAGAAACCCCATCTCTACTAAAAATACAAAGTTAGCTGGGCATGGTGGCGCATGCCTGTAATCCCAGCTACTCAGGAGGCTGAGGCAAGAGAATCGCTTGAACCTGAGAAGTGGAGGTTGTGAACTGAGATCGCGCCACTGCACTCCAGCCTGGGCAACAAGAGCAAAACTCCGTCTCAAAAAAAAAAAAAGAGAGAGAGAGAGAAAGAAAATGGAGGGAAAATGGCTAGCCCTGATGGGTCCCAGATGGTGTTTGGGACCCCTGCCCTCCCTGGCCTGGATCCAGCTCTTAACAGCCTCCCCACCCACAGACCACACAGGCCCCAGAGGCTTCAGGCTCCT
Source organism: Hylobates moloch (assembly GCF_009828535.3). Lineage (NCBI taxonomy): Eukaryota > Metazoa > Chordata > Mammalia > Primates > Hylobatidae > Hylobates > Hylobates moloch. The sequence goes on along the minus strand of NW_026652294.1, from coordinate 17,123,451 downwards.
GCTTCCCTGACCTGCAGCTTCCAGGCCTCGCTACTACCTCCACACGCTGTCTGTTATATGTGACAGCATCCAGGCTTGGAGTTCAGCCCCTTCCTCAGTTTCCACCAAAGCCCTCTCTTATGTGCAAGGCTTTATTGAAAGCTGGGCAGAAGGAGCGCCTGGGGGCTTCACGCTTTCTATGAGGGGGCCCTGCTGTTTCTACTCCTTTGCCAGCGCCCACTGCACCCTGCACATCTCATGGGCCGGGGCTCCTGGCCTTTTTCCATCTCCCTGGCTTCGCGCCCTCTCCCCCTCAATTCCCCCCTTCACTCTTGTGCAGAGCTACTCAGCTCTCCCCAGCCCTGGCTCTCTGCCTCTGCGTCACCTTCCCATGTCCAAACCCATTGGGGCAGGGCCACAGGCCATTCTGGGTCAGGACCCTGTCCTAGGAAGGCAGCCTGGCTGTAATTATATCCCCACCCGACCTTCACAAACACAAATGAGAAGGGGCTGGCAAAGTGCCCTTGGGATTATGGGGTAGGCAGAAAAGACGTTTATCTCTGGGCCTGGAAACCTAAGCTTTGCCAGGGGGAGAGTCAGTTCGCAGATGAGGATGGAAAGGTGACTTCACAAAGCCAGATGGAGAGGGGACCCAAGACAGCCTCGCATTACTAGGGCCACCTCCTTCAGAGGACATGAGGAAGCCATTGGTCTGGACCCTCCAGAAATTTCTCTGAACACAGCCACAAACTTCTGACTCCTGGACAGGTGGTGGGTTGCCTGACACCTGCATGCAGACCAGCCCTAGGAGGATGCTGGGCTTTCCTCCCCTCCCCCCTACAGGAAGTCCCCAGGGCTGGGAGTTGACCAGGGCTTAGGCCTAGGGAATGGGCAGTACCCTGAACACACTGGGTTTCCTTTGGTCATGTGACCTGGACTGGCCAATCAGAATGCCTCATCCCCTGGCCTAGGGATTGGCTCCTAGTAGGCACATGACTCAGGCTGGGCCAATCAGTCTTCTCTGAGATTTGATTCATGGACACCGAAAGAGAGAGGTTCTCTCACTTTCTATAGGATTGTGAGGTGGCATAACAAGAGTTGGGTGGGCCAGCAGCCATCATCATGCCATGTAGACAGAGCCTACGTGGGAATGAAACTGATACACTGAGGAAACAGCTGAGAGATGGAATGACAGCCTTGAGAATCTTTGAACCCCTGGATCCAGCTAAGCCTGAAGGCAGTTCTGCTTTGTGAATTTATTTGTATATCTGCAAATAGATTTCCTTTCAGTTAGGGTGGGTCGGGCTTTTGACCTTGTAACTGAAACGTTCCTGACTATCAGAAAGGAGGGAAAGAGGAAGGGTTACAGGAAGGGCCATACCTAACCATGGGTCAGGGGGTGTCACAACTGAGGCCCTGGGGACCTTTTAGTCCCTTATCTCCAAATCTGACCAGTTGTGAGAGTCATCTGGGCAGCTTGTTAAAAACTGATCCTGGTTTAATGGGTCTGAGGCCTGGGCATCTGCATTTTCACAAGCTTCCCAGAGGATTCTGATACCAGCCAGGATGGAAAGTGTCAATCTAGTCCTATTTTTTCACATTTTAGTGAGGGAGACAGGCCCAGAGGAGAAGGGGAGTGACTAGGACACACAGCAAGTTAGTGGTGATGTTCAGCCTGTCATTTCCCATTGTCCTCTACATCGCCCTATTCACCAAGCGAGGGCAAGGAAGGGAAAGGGTAAAGATCTTCCAGGCAGAAGGACCCAGGCACGGACCATTGTCTCAGGAAAACCCATCCCTACCTTTCAGACAGATGCCAAAGGGGTATGTGTAAATGACGCTGCTCTTAGCCTGGGAACTGCTGCTGACTTCCATCCATCCATTCGTCCATCCATCCACCCACCCACCCACCCACCCACATATTCATTCATCCATCCATCCACCCACCCACCCACATATTCATTCATCCATCCATCCACCCACTCACCTATCCATCCATCCATCTATCCATCCATCCATCCATCCACATATTCATCCATCCATCCACCCACATATTCATCCATCCATCCATCCACATATTCATCCACCCATCCACCCATATATCCATCCATCCATCCATCCATCCACTCACATATTCATCCATCCATCCATCCATTCATCCATCCACTCACCCACCCATCCACCCATATATCCATCCATCCATCCATCCATCCACTCACATATTCATCCATCCATCCATCCATTCATCCATCCACTCACCCACCCATCTACCCACAAATTCATCCATCCATTCATCCATCCATCCAAATATCCATCCATCCACCCACCCACATATTCATCCATCCAGTCATCCATCCATCTACCTACATATCCATCCAACCATCCATCCATCTACCCACATATTCATCCATTCATCCATCTATTCACCCACATATTCATCCATCTATACATACATCCACCCACCCACCCACATATTCATTCATCCATCAACCCACATATTAATCCATTCATCCATTCATCCATCCATCCACTCACCCACATATTCATCCATCCATCCACCCGCCCATATATTCATCCATTCATCCACCCACATGTCCATCCATCCATCCATCCATCCATCCATCCATCCATCCATCCATCCATCCAACAAATACTGAACACAATGTGCAGCAGGGACAAACTAGTCAATGTAACATACTTAGGTTATCTTCTTCCCTCCTTCCCTCCCTCCCTCCCTCCCTCTCTCTTTTCCTCCTTCCACCCCCACTCTGTCTTTTAGGGAAGAACACTAAACTTGGAATTGGAAGTCTTATGTTCTAATGCTGCCTCTACCACTTACTAGCTCTGTGAAGTTGGGCATTTAATTTTTCTAAACATCTCTGAACCCCATTTTCCCCATTTGAAAAGTGGGGATGCTAATACTTTGCAAGACTGTTGTAGAGATGCAACCAAATAGTGTGCAGGCCTGGCGTGGTGCCCGAAGCAGAGTGGGCACACGTGGTGTTGGCTGCACCCACCTTTCTTATACATTGATTGCAGAACATAGAAATGAACCTGAGAAGAACGTGAAAGTGAACATGAAAAGAAAGGAAGAAAGAAAAAAGAATCTAGAATCCCAGCAGTTTTCTTAAGTTGCCTAATGTCAATTTTCCATTTCTCTCCAGTCCAAATTCATATGGAGACATCATTTTTACACACTTAAAATCAATTGTAGGCGCAGTTTGGGTCCTAGCACTTCCCCTAACATCATCTCATGATACTTAGACTTTTAATGAATCCTTGACTAGGCTCTGTGATAAAGGATGTTAGTGAAAAAAATCATGAGAAACGGGGACTTGGCTTAGAGAAAGAAGCGTGAGCCAGATCAGTAGGCCCCCCTGGGGCTGTGGAAGCATGCAGACGGTCCCTTAGGGAGTGTTGTTGGAAATGGCCTTGGGCCAGCCACGTGATTTCTCTGGACCTCAGGTCACCCATCCCTGAAATGGGAGCGTTGAACTGGCTGATCCCTGAAGCCCCTTGGGGCTCTGGGGTTCTAGGGAGTATGTGACCCCTGAACTGACTGGAATGTTTTAGGTATGCCAGGTGCTACAGGGGTTGAGAGAGGAGGAGGTACGGACCCTGCCTTGCGTGTCCTTACAGTCATCTTGGGGCCATGAATTCAGGCCAGAAAACCCATTCAAGGACAGGATATAAGGAAGAACAGTATAGCATTCTACTGCAGCAATGCAAACTCCGTTTGACCCTAATCCTCTCCCAGTTGGCCAGAGTGGAACTTGTGCTTCCAGAGGATCTGAGGAAGGCAGGGGCTGGTCTGGAGGCAGGGATGCATCTTCTTTGCCTCAGTGTCCCCAGAGTCCAGCAAAAAGTAAGATCCTGGCTGGGTGCGGTGGCTTGCACTTGTAATCCCAGCACTTTGTGAGGCCAAGGAGGGCCGACCACCTGAGGTCAGGAGTTCAAGACCAACCTGACCAACATGGAGAAACCCCGTCTTTACTAAAAAAACAAAATTAGCTGGGTGTGGTGGTGCATGCCTGTGGTCCCAGCTACTCGGGAGTCTGAGGCAGGAGAATCGCTTGAACCTGGGAGGCAGAGGTTGCGGTGAGCTGAGATCGCACCATTGCACTCCAGCCTGGGCAATAAGAGCGAAACTCCATCAAAAAAAAAAAAAAAAGTAAGATCCCAGGGACTGTGTGGTGAAGGGACCTTGCGTCCAAGGTGGGCCCTGCCCAGGAATGTGCTGGGAAAGGGGTTTGTGCAGAAGAGTCTGGAAAGCTTCCTCTGGGAGAGGCTGGAGAAGGGACTGGGCTGCAAAGCCCAGGGGACATGACCACTGTCTCCATCAGAGTTACAGAATGCTATATGGAAGATGGATTAGATGTGTGCTGGTGGCCCCAGGGGCAGGGCTCAGGCCAGAGGGAGGAGCGAGCTAAGGGTGGGCTCAGCTCAGGGAGGACAATCTTGCACTCATGGGCTCTCGGTTTGGGGACCAGAACAGCAGAAGCTCGCAGGCTCTGTGGCTGCCCCCCACCCCCTCTACAGGCGCTGTGCTGAGTACTCTTCTGTGTCAGTACCTATTATCCCTCACACAGCCCCACAGAGTAGGTGATTCCCTTGTGCTTATTTTACAGGTGTGGAAACTGAGGCACAGGCTAAGTCACATATTGGGAAGTGGAGTGGGTGGGATTGGAACCCAGGCAGTGGGCATCCTGGCAGTGGGGGTATGTGGGCAGAGGTGAAGAGGGATGGAAGGGCAGAGGAGGACTGGGCAAGGTGATTCCTGAGGCCCTGTGGCTTCAGTGGCTTATCAGGGAAGGCTCCCTGGAAGAGGTGCCCTTCAGCTGAACCTTGAAGGCTGGGAAGGATCGATGGAGAAGAGCAGCAAGGGTGTCCCAGGCCAGGCAAGGAATAAGCACAAAAGGCTTAGAGGTCGAATGTGGCATGGGTGTGAAGGTGAGGCCAGGACAAGTTGGCATGGCTAGAACTGCGTAAAGGAGATCCAAAGCCACAAGCCGGGCCTCTTGATCCGGTTCAGAGGCCCCTTCCCATTGGCCAGCCTGCGTGTTGCAACAGCATCCCCCTTGGGTTCCTCCCTCTGTCCTTCCAGCCTCCCCTGCTCCCTTTCAGCTCCTCACCAATCTGGTCGAATCTAAATCTGATCGAGCTACTCCCTGCTCAGGAACCTCCCATGGCTCCCCAGTGCCCAAGGAGAAAGTCCACGCTCCCCTGCTTGGCGTTGTTTCCCGGCTGTCCTGTCCTTCACCCCCTGGCCTCACCTGCCACCCCATGCCACCCGTGTACATTATGCTCCAGTGCCAGCGGAAGGCCCACCACCCCCAGACACACCACTCGCTCGCTGCCTGCCTGCTTGCGTGGTGGGTTCCTCTGTCTGCGCTCCTCTCTCTGCTCTTCCGCCTAGGGGGCTGACATCCAATGGATGGAGAAGTGTGGCTACTAAAAAAAAAAACCATCACAAACTCAATGGCTTAAAATAGCACACATTTAGTCTCTTATGTTTCTATTCTCTTACGGTTCTAGAGGTCAGAAGTTCAAAATGAGCCTCACAGGGCTACAGTCAAAGTATGAAAGTGCAGGCAGGGCTGGTTCCTCCTGGAAGCTCTGGGGAGAATCAGTTTCCTCGCCTTTGCCAGCTTCCAGAGGCTGCCACATTCCTTAGCTCGGGGCCTCTAAGCCCGTCTTCAAAGCCAGCAGCGTATCCCCTTCCACGCTCCCTCTGACTCCCTCCCACCCTCTGGACCTGTCACCATCTCTCCTTTCTCTGGCTCTGCCTCCTGCCTCCTTCTTTAATGACTGTGATTACACTGGGCTCATCCTGATAATCCCCAAATAATCTCCCCATCTTAATTTGATCTCATCTGCACCTTTGCCATGGAAGGCGCCATGTTCGCAGGTTTCAGGGATTTGTCTGTGAACATTTTTCCAGGCCACTACCCTGCCCCCGACAGGAGGCATCAGTGGGCTCTGTTGGTTTCCCATTTGGTTTACCATGGAAACATTGGAGATTGGACAGTGGCAGGAGGGTAAGGTGAGGGTACTTGTCCTTGGCCCCCTTCTCACGGGGTCCTAGCTCCTGCCCTGGCCTTTGGGCCCCCCCGTTCACAGCTCTGGAAACTGCATCCTCCTCTGGGCAGCCATGGAGATGGCTTTTGCTTTTCAGCCTGAGGACCACACCCTCCCTCTCAGCACTCCTCAGCCCAGCCCTGCACCTTCCTCACCATTCCTCATTAAACTGCCACTCATTCGATTGCCACATGAGGGCGAGTGAGGCGAGCAAGGTGCCCAAGGTGCAAAAAAAATTTTTTTTAGATGGAGTCTCGATCTGTCACCCAGGCTAGAGTGCAGTGGCGTGATCTCAGCTCACTGCAACTTCCGCCTCCCAGGTTCAAGCGATTCTCCTACCTCACCCTCCCCAGTAGCTGGGGTTACAGATGTGCACCACCACGCCTGGCTAACTTTTTAAAAATTTTTAGTAGAGACAGGGTTTTGCCATGTTGGCTAGGCTGGTCTCCAACTCCTGGCCTCAAGCGATCCTCCCACCTTGGCCTCCTAAAGTGCTGGGATTACAGACATGAGCCACCGTGTCTGGCCCCAGGTGCAAAATTTGTGCAAGGGTTTCCTCTCAGGGCCACGCCAGTGCTGTGCCTACCTCACCCTGGTCTGGCCTGTGAATCTTTTCCTGCCTGAACCTGCTCACACCCTTGGGCTGTGCCTTCTGCCTGGACTTCTCCCTCACCTTTCCACCTCTCCAAATGCAGCCTGCTCGGATCACCTTCTGGTAACAGCTCCTATGCTTCCAGCCCTGCAGCCTCCTGCACAGTGGGGGCCCAGAGGGGATGCTCTTGTGCATTCCAGTCTGCCAGGTCCTTGCACTTGTTCGTGGCTCTGCCTCCCCCACTGCATGTGAATTCCTCCTTCAGGATGGCGCCCCTTGAGCCCAGTGCAGGCCTGGGAGGGGGCTGTGGGCCATAGACTTGGAGGGTAAGGAGCCAGAACACATGGTTTGAATCCCTGCCCTGCCGTTACTGGGTCTGTGATCTTGGGCAATTTACTTAGCCTCTCTATGCCTCAGTTTCCTCATCTGTAAAATGGGAGCAGGGATAGTTCCTGCCTCTTGTCATGGCTTTGATGATTAAATGAGATGATGCTACAAAGGAAGAGCCTGGTGCCTCGCAGACAGTAAAGGCTCAATCCGTGTTAGCATCGGTGCTGTGGTCATCATGAGGGACTCAAGAAAGGTTGACTGAATTTATTAGAACTGAGAGACAGGAGAGAGAGAGAGGAGAAAATAGAGAAGAGAGAGAAGAAAGGGGAGGAGGGAGAGAGGAAGTTGGGAGGAATTGATGGGTAGGAGAGGTGGGGAGAGGGGGGCATGAGGCTGGGAAGTGAAGGCTGCCAGGCAACTCAAGGGGGAAGCAGAGAGAGAGCAGAGGGCGTCAGGCAGGGTCTGCGGACTCGAGTGAGAGCTTCTCCATCACCAGGTTCTGTCTGCAGCCAGCTGCTCTCAAAATAGCTGCCCTGCTGGGGCTGGGGCTGATGGAGGGGCAGGGCTGGGAACCCCATCTGGGCACATCCTGGATCCCTCCTGGGCTGTCGTGGCCCAGAGCTTGGCGAGGAGCCCCCGTGGCCTGTGATTTGTGGTTGAGTTGGGGATTTGGGGGTCCCTCCTGTGGGGTCTGTGTGCGTGGTGGGCAGGGGTAGGGGAAGCTGCCCTGCTGGCCTGGGTCTGGGAGTGTGCTGGAGACAGGCAGGTAATGGCCATCATAATAATGATGATGTTTATGGCAGTGATGAGCATCATCATCCAAAATGAGGCAGAGGCCAGGCACAGGGGCTCACGCCTATAATTCCAGTGCTTTGGGAGGCGGAGGTGGGAGGATTGCTTGAAGCCAGGCATTTGAGACCAGCCTGGGCAACGTAGCAAGACCCTGTCTATACAAAAAATTTAGAAAATGAGGCAGATGCAGCAGAGTTGCCCACCCATGCTCCCCTTTCCTTCTTCCTCTCTAAAGAATGCCAGTTATGTCCACGCAGCCCAGTGAACACACTCACCTCCCAGACTCCTCTGCGGCCAGAGCAATCCTGTGACCTGCTTCTGGCCAATGAGATGGAGGTGGAAGCTCACCAGGTGGACATTCTATTTGGAAACCGAGAGCTGGGCTGTCTGGAAAGAACATAGACTGTGGGGTCACAGCAGCCTGGGTTTGCTCCCCAGCTCTGCCATTTCTTAGCCGTGGGAACTTCCTGAGTCTCAGTTGTCTCACCTGTGAAATGGGACTAAGTGTGACCTCACAGGTGGATACACCTGAGGGCAGCTGCTCCTGACACGGACCCTGGCATGTTTGAGAGTCCTAATGGGCTTTCTGGGCCATTAAGGGAAAGTGTTAACCTGTGTTAGATGCATTTGACTATGCTTTTTTTTTTTTTTGAGATGGGGTCTCATTCTGTTGCCCAGACTGGAGTGCAGTGGCTCGATCTCGGCTCACTACAACCTCTACCTCCTGGGTTCAAGTGATTCTTCTGTCTCAGCCTCCCGAGTAGCTGGAATTATAGGCATGCAGCGCCACACCTGGCTAATTTTTGTTTTCTGTTTTTGTTTTTTGAGACGGAGTCTCACTCTGTCGTCCAGGCTGGAGTGCAGTGGCGCGATCTCAGCTCACTGCAAGCTCTGCCTCCCAGGTTCACGCCATTCTTGTGCCTCAGCCTCCCGAGTAGCTGGGACTACAGGCAACCACCACCATGTCCGGCTAATTTTTTGTATTTTTAGTAGAGACAGGGTTTCACCATGTTGGCCAGGATGGTCTTGATCTCCTGACCTCAGGTGATCAGCCCTCCTTGGCCTCCCAAAGTGCTGGGATTACAGGCATGAGCCACCACACTTGGTCCTGCATTTGACTATGCTTTGAAGATGTTTTAGCATTTGGTCCAATTCATTTGAGTAGATAACTTTTACTGATACCCGATACTCTGAAAATTGGAGTGACCTCCCAGATGGTACTTCTCAATCAGGTCATACTGCAACCTGTGTTCTTTGAGGTCAGCAACACTGCATCTGGATTATCTCCACATCTTCCTACTTAGCCCAGTGCTTGCCACATAGTGGGCATTTGCACCCATATTTACAGAGTGAGTGGACTGGTCTGTATCTGTTCAGCAAGCGCCTTTCTGTGCCAGGCTCTGTACTGAGCGCTGGAACAAATCATCCCGATAAAAAACTCAGCATAATGATGGATGAGGCTCTGTGTGTTCTCCTCTGGTGGGCATATCTGAATTTAACAGGAAGCAATGTCTTGAGCAGAAGAAACAAAGCAGCCCTAATAAGGGTATGTCAGGGTGCTGCGGGGAGAGGTGTCCCTGCCATGATCCCATGAAAGTGGGTCATTAGAACAAGGCCCCGGCTGGAACGTTCTAGCACTGGGATTCCCCACAGAGGAAGCCAAGTGTCCAGGTGTAAATGAAAGGGAAGCCCTCTCTCCTGACTCTAGCACTGTGTCTCACACCAGCCATACGTAAGACTTTGTCTAGTACCCCCATCGCTGTACCTCCAGCACCCAGAGCTGCTGGGCACCCTGGAAGTGAGTGAGCGGGTGGACGAGCAGATGACTCAGAGGCCAGCTCACAGTCTCGTGGGCGAGGCAGACAAGAAACAACCAAGCAGAATGCCCCCAACAAGCACTACGGCATGTGGAGAGGAACGGCCAGGGTGCCTGCAGGAGGGAGCGGCTGTCTGTCCGCAGTGGGGGGAAGGAGTGAGGAATGGAAGCCTCTCTCGACTCTGCCCGCAGAAGTTTCCAGATTTTCTTCTCCTCTAGTCCTGGCCTTACTGCACCCCCTCACCTTCATATTTCTCTCACCTCGGTTCCCTGAGCATCTTCATCACCCAAATCCTTTCTGAGAGTCTTTTCTGAAGGGGGGGTTTGTTCAAGAGATTCTAGTTCTCTCCGCAGAGACAAGTCTTCCGGTCACCAGCGTCCTGCCCCAACTCCCCAGGTGGGTCACGAGGCCCCTGCATGAGGCCCCAAGCCCTCCAGGGGTTCAGCCCCAAGGCTGGTCCTGCTGGTCCTTCCTGGCTGAGGGTGTGCAGCATGAGCCTCGGGCTTCCCGGCTCTGGGTGGGAAACCTGCGTCCGTCTCGGTGTTGCTGTGAGGATTCGACATGAAGTTGTGTGGGAAAGTGCTTTGTAAACTGCAAAGGGTGGAACAGATGGGAGTGTTACTCTCTGCGCTCCTTCCCCAGCGGGTTTGGGGGTTCCCAGCCCACATGAGGGTTTTGCTGCCTGCACAAAAGCCCCTTGTTCCTTCTAGGTTTGAGCGACACATGGCGTAGCGATGCCTGAGATTCTGTCTATAAGGAGTCCTCTCTCATTCCTGGGAGAAGGGTGTGGGGCTTATGGACTTTTTTTTGTTATTAATTAATTAATTAATTTATTTATTTATTTTTGAGACAGAGTCGTATTCTGTTGCCCAGGCTGGAGTACAGTGGCACGATCTTGGCTTACTGCAGCCTCTGCCTCCAGGGTGCAAGGGATTCTCCTGCCTCAGCCTCTCGAGTAGCTGGGACTATGCACACACATCACCAGGCCCGTAATCTATTTTTAGTAGAGACGGGGTGTCACCATGTTGGCCAGGCTGGTCTCGGACTCCTGACCTCAAGTGATCGGCCTGTCTCAGCCTCCCAAAGTGCTGGGATTACAGGTGTGAGCCCCCGCGCCCGGCCAGCTCATTGACTCTTAAGGAGGAAACGGTCCACAGCCTTCAGGTGGGGCAGGCAAGGAGAGGGGCTGGGAGAGACCGGGCAGCAGCGTGCTCTTGTGAAGCCCTCTTACACCCTTAGCCCCCTCAGTCTTCACAGATCCTGCCTCCCCCAGTCCACCCAGGGAAACGGGGTCCCTGGGGCCTGGCATTGTGCCCCAAAAAATCCAGGGGAATGACCCAGCAGATTTGATAAAACTACAAGAAGCAACAATGCCCTTTCCCTGGTTTCTCCCCAGGTGGGGAACTGTCCCCTCCTCCCACACATGTGGTGTCTCATGTCTGCTGATGTTTACTCTGAAAATGAGACTGGAAACAAGGGCTTGGGGGAGGAGTCAGCATGAGGACCTCAGGGCTGGACTCTCTATGCTTCAGTTTCCTCTTCTAGAAAATAAGAATGATCAAAGCGCCTGCCTCGTACAGTGGTCGTGAGGATCAAACGAAGAGAGCTATGCGGAGAGCCTGGCCTACGGGAAGGCGAAGTTGGCTTTAGCTATGTCTTCGTCTCTGCTCATTCTGGGGTCCCAGCCTCCTTTGCCTCCCTCTGGACCGTGGTGGGAGCTTCCCCACTGGCCCCCTCTGCAGAGTCCTCCCCATCGCCATCCCTCCCCTCTTCCAGCAGCTGGAGTCATCTTCCCAACCACATGCCAGACCCTCCACTCCTGCTAAAGGCCCCACAAAACATCATCGTATTCATCATTCACCCACTCAGCACACATCTGAAGTTCCGCAGTGCCCCAGGCTGGGCATCAGACCCCGAGGATGCAATGGGGAATGAGACAGACAAGGGCCCTGGCTCTCCAGGAGCATGTGTCCAGCCTGGTGTGGGAGAAGACAGTGATGAGGAGACAGAGGGAACCAAGGGAGGTGTTAAGTGCTGGGCATTGGTCATCTGTTATCATAATAATGCCACAAATGAACAACCCCCCAGGTTTAGTGGCTTCAAACAACACGCATTATTCTCACTCTGAAGGCTGTCTGTTGAGTGGGGATCAACAGATGGAGTGACTAGACTGGGCTTAGCTGCAGGGCTGCTTCCTGGGCCTCTCATCCATGGACCACTGGGCCACCTGGGACTTGTTTGTCCTACGGTGGTGGCAGACGGGCAAGAGGTGAATGGGGACCTGCAATGCCCAGCACTGGGACACTCTCACTTCTGCCCACATTCCGTTGGCCAAAGCAAGCCTCATGGTCAAGTCCAGCATCAGTGTGGTGGGAAAGGACACCCTGCCTCTGGTGGGAGATGAGGCAAAGCCACAGGAGGAAAGGGGGGTTGTTGGCAGGGCAGGTTGAAGAACTAGGAGCAGGAAAGCAACCCGTATGGGCTTTGCAGGAAACCGAGGGTACTGAGATGAGGACTCACTGAGGCGTCTGCTTCTCAGGGCTGGTCAGGGTTGGCTTCTCCGAGCCGCTGTCACTCAGGCCTAGAACTGAAGGAGGAGGAGAGCCAGCTGTGCAGTCAGGGAAGAACATTCTAGGCAAGCGCAGAAATGAATCGCCATGTCTTTGGAACTGACAGAGGCCCAGGCTCCTTGCCCCTATCGTGTCTGCACTTAAGTCCATGCTGAGTGCCCCAGCTATGACCTCTCTGTCCCAGCCATGGCCTCTCTGTCCCAGCTGTGGCCTCTCTGTCCCAGCTGTGGCCTCTCTGCCCCAGCCATGGCCTCTTTTTCCCAGTTGTGGCTTCTCTGTTCCAGCTGTGGCCTCTCTGTTCCAGCTGTGACCCTTCTGTCCCAGCTGTGGCCTCTCTGCCCAGCCGTGGCTTCTCTATCCTGATCGTGGCCTCTCTGTCCCAACCATGGCCTCTTTGTCCCAGCTGTGGCCTCTCTGTCCCAGCCGTGGCTTCTCTGTCCCGATCATGGCCTCTCTGTCCCAGCTATGGCCTCTTTTTCCCATTTGTGGCTTCTCTGTTCCAGCTGTGGCCTCTCTGTTCCAGCTGTGGCCTCTGCCCAGCCGTGGCTTCTCTGTCCCGATTGTGGCCTCTCTGTCCCAACCATGGCCTCTTTGTCCCAGCTGTGGCCCCTCTGTCCCAGCTGTGGTCTTTCTACCCCTGCTGTGGCCTCTGTTCCCCGGCCCATGCTGACATGTGGCAGTTCTCCGGCGCCTTGCTCTGTCCTATTACTGGCTTTGGCTATGCTCTATACTCTGCCTGGAAAGCCCTTCCTCTTTCTTGGGCCAAATCCTACTCATCCTAAGATTTATTTTTTATTCTTATTTTTTTCGAGACAGGGTCTCACTGTCTCCCAGGTTGGAGTTCAGTGACACGATCACTGTTCACTGCAGCCTCAACCTCTTGGGCTCAAGTGGTCCTCCTGCCTCAGCCACTGGAGTAGCTGGGGCTACAGGTGTGCACCACCATGCCCAGCTAATTAAAAATCTTTTTTTGTAAAGATGGGGTCCTGCTATGTTGCCCAGGCTGGTCTCGAGCTTCTGGCCTCAAGCAATCCTCCTGCCTCAGCCTCCCACAACTCTCAAGATGGTTGGGCCTTGGGCTGAGAAGGAGACAGGGAAGGGGCTGTAGGAGCTTTGTGATCCTAGGTGAGCTGTCTGACCTCTCAGATTTGTTCTTCTCATCAACAGAATGGGGATAATGGAATCCGCCTCCTGGGACTGTCACGAGAATTAGATGAGGGATTTTGGAAAAAACATGGCCCACGGTTGAGTTCCGGAGAGGCTGCTTCCTCTCTGGGTGACCTTATTCCACCTCTCTGAACTCGAGTTTCCCAATCTGCAGAACAAGGGGAAGGAAAACTGCCTCCCAGGACTGCTGGGATTAAATGAGATCGTGCCTAGAAAGCCCTCGCAGGAAGACCCCCTCCAGGTCACACATCTCTCTCTTTCCCTCCCCTGTCCCTTTCCCTCTCCCCTCCTGGGGTCCTGGGACAGACTCCAGGGGAGGAAGCGCTGTCTCTAAGTGGGTGAGGACTCGCCCAGACTCACCCGCCCGACTCCGCCTGGTTTCTGCGTTGCCACCCTTTCACCACCGAATGGCCACCTTCGGGGTTGGCCCTTTCACTCCCACTGGAGGATCCAACTGGAGCCGCAGTCACTGACCAGGCACTTCTGAAGACAGGAGGAGCATCGAATGAGAAGATCTAGCCAACAACCCGGTCCCCACGGCAACACGTTGACACTGGTCCTCTCCACCCGAGGCCTCGTCTGGGGCTCCCCACATCTTCAGAAGTGGTTCTACTTTTATGCCCCATTTGTCAATGAGGAAAGAGTTAGGAATCCAGAGAAAAACCCAGGTCCATCTGACTCCAAAACCAGCACTCTGTCCACTCACACTTTTCCATGTCACAGGGCTGTGTGTGTTGAGGAGGGGTCTACCCACTTCTCCATCCCCCAAGCCCTCAGGAAATAGAGTCCAACACATAACAAGTGCTCAAGTGGTTGTAGATGAGCAAGGGAATGAATGATGGACAAGCAAGTGAATGAATGGATGCACTTGTGGAGTCCTGCTGTCCTCTCGTTCCTGGAAACTCCCTCTTCCCCCTCCACGCTCTACCCCAAATGGTGTACACCTCACCCACCATTGCCCCATCCATCCTTCCCTCTCTGCAGCCACCTTGGGCCAACAATAGATGGGACCCCCCCACATCACCTACAGCCCACTTGCAACCTCAGGATGCTTTGATGGGGTTGCCTTGGCAACTGTAAGTTTCCAATTGAAGCAAAAAGTTCCCACTAGGGTTTTCGATGAAGAATGACAGGGGAGAACCAGCGGAGAAGGTTGCCTAGGCAACGGGAATATTTAAGTCAAACTTTGCGGGTCTCAGTGTGGGGAGATTATCCTCAGCAAGGCGAAGAGATTGGCCCCCTTGCCAGCTGGCTCTGCCAACGCAAGCCGCGCCTTCATGGAGATGGGGGAGGCCCCCAGCCTAACCTCAGCCGGCCGATTGTTTCTGACAATTATTGATCTGCCATCTCCAGAGTTCTCTGACTCATGACAAGCCCCAGACAGGCCTCGAGCCTGGCAGTGTCTCCAGGTCGACCAGGTGACTCGAGAGGGGGCTTTGTGTCCTCATTCATCTCTGTGCTGGACCCAGGGGTTGCGTTTTCTCTCAATTACTGCCTTCCTTTGCCCCTGTCTGTGTTAACTCATCTGTCCTTTGTCCCCTGCAGAAGCAGACAAGGGCCCTCGGCATATGATGTCAGTGGCTCTGGCGCCCGGCTTTGTCCGCAGCGCTTCCTGAGTGGCTAAAAACGATGAGCCCCTCTCTCTAGGGAGAAGGAAGGGAGGATGAGAGGCGGGGAAGCCCTGAGGCCTGCGGGTGGTAAGGAGAGCAGCTGGGATCTGACCTGTGCATAGACAAGGCCGCTTCCAGGGAATCCAGGCCCTGTGGCTTCCGCAGGGGACTGAGACCACCTGGGGCAAGATCCCCTTTCAGGTGCCTGATCCTGCAGGGTGATGGGGTGGGAGGGCTTAGATGCACCTGGGCCCCCACCTACCCTGTGCTATCTCAGCCCCTGGCTTCTGCCCTTTTCTCTTCCCTCTCCTGCCCCCCTCATCCATGTGTAAAAACCAGGCACTCAGAAAACGAGTAGGGCTAAACTCGTTTAACCCCCCTGCAGGGGGCTTGGGCATCACTTGACCTAGGCCTCAAGACTCTGCCCTCCTCCCTGGTCCTCCAAGAGCCTTCAGCTTCGTGCAGCCCCCAGGCCTTTGCACCTGTGGAATCCCCTGCCTGGATCACTCCACCCCTCCCCACCCCCACGCAGGCCTCGACCACACCACTTTTCCCCCACCCTCTTTATTGCATATGTCACACCCTGGAACTGTGTGGTGTTTCTGTTGTCTGCCTACAGTAGGACGTAGGCTCCACGCCACAGGGACTCTGGCTTCCTGGTCGGCCACTTTGTGTCTGGAGCATGGAGCCAGGCAGGTGCCCGGCAGATGTGTGTTGAATAAACAGGTGGGTGGCCGCCTCACGTTCCTCCATGGTAAAGTGACGCTAAGGATCATAGTCACCTCTGGGCTACATGAAATACCATGCGGAAACGTCTGGCAGTGGGCAGGGCAGGGCAGGGCACTTCACTTTCTGTACTAGCTGTAAAGTCAGAAAGAAGCCCTTGGCACTGGAAGCCTGGCTTTTCGTCGACTCTGCAGCTCCTGGTTAGCTCTGTGTGTGTGTTTGTGTTAAATACTCAACCTGACTCCTCCGCTGGGGTCGTGGTGCCAGTGTGGCCAGTTCTTGTGCAAATAGAACATTTTTAAGATAGTTCTGCCACTTGTGGAATTTGTCCTCGTTCAGCAAATATTTACGTGCTGTAGAGTTCAGCCCTGAGAGAGAGGGACAGGATCCTGTGTGTCCCGTCTGCCTTGTGTGTGGGTCTCACCAGCGGCTTCCTTCATGTCACTCTGGAGCACTCTCACCCACCCCGAGAGGAAGGTGCCGCTATCCCTGCTTTGCAGATGAGGAAACTGAGGCTGGGAGGCGTGGAGAGGGCTGCTCAGGGTGAAGCTGAGGGCTGAGATGCTATCTGTGCAGCTCAGGGGCAGGGGGAGGGTGACGGCCTCTTGCTCTCTGGGGAAGGGGCTCTCACTGGCCACTTCCTCCCTCCTGGCTTCTGCCCCTCTGTTCCCTGAAGACCTCAGCCTGCCTGTCCATCCCGACACGACATGGGCCTGCCCTCCCTGCAGACACGCAGCCTCCCTGGGTGCAGGCACAGACACTGGGCCTCACAGAGCCTGGACCTGAGTGCTGTCACCTGTTTTATGTCACAAATCTGTTTCCAGACAGGACAGCAGAGAGACAGAGGGACAGAGATAGAGAGACAGAGACAACAGGGGGCTGAGCAAGCTCGTCAGAGACAGAGAGGGACAGAAATGGAGGCAAAAGACAGAGAAGGAGACACTGACAGAGTGAATCAGAGAGAGACACAGAGATAGAGAGAGACAGGGACAGAGAGAAACAGATAGAGAAAGAGAGACGGGGACAGATACAGAGACAGAGATGGGATAGAGCATCAGAGACAGACAGAAAAGGACAGAGATAGAGACAAAAGGCAGAGGAGAGAATGAAAGAGTGAATCAGAGAGAGCTAGACAGAGATAGAGACATAAATAGAGACAGAGAGATAAAGACAGAGACAGAGGGACAGATATACAGAAACAGAGACAGGGCAGAGCATCAGAGACAGGGAGAGAGATAGAGACAAAAGGCAGACAGGGAAGGAGAGAATGACAGAGTGAATCAGAGACAGAGACAGAGAGGGACAAATATACAAAGAGATAGAGACTATATATATAGAGAGAGAGAGGGAGGGAGAGGGAGAGGGAGAGGGAGTGGGTCCTGGGAAAGAGGCAGAATCAGAGATGGATGCAGAGACAGAGATACTTAGGAAGGGGTGTCTGGAGACTCCGGGGGACAAGTCTCCACCTGGCTGCCACCATCTCCCTCTCCTCTTCCCTCCTCAGCTCTCCCTCCTGTCAGAACAAGCAAAAATATCAGAGACAGAGACAGACAGAGATAGAGACGAAAGACAGACAGAGTTGGAGATGGTGATAGAGTGAATAAGAGAGAGAGAGAGCAGCACGTGTGAGGTCGGTGCTGGGAGAGGGGTTTCTCCCCTTCCTTCTGCCTCCCTCCTCCTCTCCCCAACAGCTCCCCCTTCACCACCTTCCTGGCTCCCTCTGCTCCCCTTCCAAGCCTGCACGTTCTCCAAGGCTTCACCGTGTCTCCAGGACAGGGTCCTCCTGGAGCTCCTGATGGGTAAATATTTACACCACAAGGGTGTCCTGGGGAAATTCGTTGCCCTCTATTAAACAAACACATGCCACTGAAGGAAAGAGCGTCCCAGAGCACCTCCCTTCTCCCCTCCCCTCTTTCTTCCTTGGGCTGGAGCAGGCGGGGGCAGCAGGAGCTTTCCAGGGGCTCCGATGGGATGGACAAGCCTGGACACCAAGGTCTTCATCAGCAAGAGGTTCCTATGACACAGACATGACACCCCACAACCTGCAGAAGGTGGACACAGTCAGGAGGGCCCCCCTGGCTTTGAGAGCAGACGGCGGAGTCCCATGAGGGAATCTTGGCTTAGCCTCTTCCCCACTGTGTGATTTTGGACACCTTCCTTGACCTCTGTGAGCCTCTGACCTTCTGCAGGACAATGCTGACTTGCAGAGTTGTTGTAAGGTTTGGAGATCACGGATACAAAATGTCTCCAACTAGCCTAGCACGTGCTGAACATCTGGGTTTTCGGCCTCTGCACTGAGGACATTTGGGCCTGGATAAGTCTCCGTTGTAGGGGGCTTCCCTGTGCTTGCAAAATGTGGAGTAGCACCCCTGGCCTCTACCCACTAGATGCCAGTAGCATCCTTCAGTTGTGACCACCAACCGTGTCTCCAGACACTGACAAATGTCTCCAGAGACAAAATTGGCCCTGGCCGAGAACTACTGGAATAATCATAGTTTATAATAATAGTTTATTTATAATAATCTCCTCTTCCCTCCTCAGCTCTCCCTCCTGTCAGGACAAGCAAACGCATCAGAGACAGAGACAGACAGAGATAGAGACAAAAGATAAAAGAGACAAAAAAAATAGATTATTTATAATAATCTATTATAAATACAGGTGTGCACCACCATGCCTGCCTAATTTTTTGTGTATATATATATATATATATATATTTTTTTTTTTTTTTTTGGTAGAGACAGTGTTTTGCCATGTTGCCCAGGCTGGTTTCAAACTCCTGGGCTCAAGTGATCCACCCACCTTGGCCTCCCAAAGTTCTGGGACTACAGACATGAGCTACCTGTATACCCAGAAGAAGAATTTTTTTTAAGTCCTCAATGAAGACAGTCTGAGCCCTGGGATGCTGGCAACTTATTTATGAAGACAAGGCCCTTCCCATACGTGATTAGAAACACAAGGAATGACACTAGCTGTGAGTTGGGATTTTGAATCTGCAGAAGGGAGAACCTGGGAGTCATTAATATCTGTCTTCAGAGGGATTGCGCCACCTCAGCAGCAATGAGAACCATGGGGCTTACATCGTCCCCAGCATCCCTCAGCCTTCCTGACACGCCTAAGAGGTCACGTTGCCATTCGGCTTTTGCGGATGAAGAAATCAAGGCTAACGAATTAGGTGGCTCATCAAAGGGCTCAGGCCCCAGGTTATTTTGGCAGCTGATATAGTTTCATCTGTATGGGTGTATTAGCTTCTTATCATTGCTTTAACAAATTGCCCCTAATGGCTTAGACAAAATGAATTTATTATTTTGCAATTCTGTAGATCAGAAATCTCACAGTTGGGCTAGAATCAAGGTGTCTGCAGGGGTGTGGTGCCTCTGGAGCTCTTGAGGATCCATTTTCTTTATTTTATGTTTATGTTTCTTTCTTTTTTCTTTTTTTTTTTTAATTTTGAGACAGAGCCTTACTCTGTCATCCAGGCTGGAATGCAGTGGCGCTATCTTGGCTCACTGCAACCTCCACCTCCTGGGTTCAAGCCATTCTCCTGCCTCAGCCTCCTGAGTAACTGGGATTACAGGCACGCACCACCATGCCTGGCTAATTTTTGTATTTTTTTGTAGAGACTGAGTTTTATCATGTTGGTCAGGCTGGTCTCGAACTTCTGACCTCAAGTGATCTGTCTGCCTCAGCCTCCCAAAGTGCTGGGATTACAGGCGTGAGCCACCCCACCCGGCCATTTTCTTTATTTTCTTTTATTTATTTATTTTTTTGAGACAGAGTTTTGCTCTTGTTGCCCAGGCTGGAGTGCAATGGCGTGATCTCGGCTCACTGCAACCTCCACCTCCCGGGTTCAAGAAATTCTCCTGTCTCAGCCTCCCGGGTAACTGGGATTACAGGCGCGCACCACCACGCACGGCTAATTTTTGTAGTTTTTAATACAAATGTTCGCCAGGCTGGTCTTGAACTCCTGACCTCAGGTGATCCACCTGCCTCGGCCTCCCAAAATGCTGGGAGTACAGGCGTGAGCCACCGCTCCCAGCTATTTTATTTTATTTTTTTGAGACAGGGTCCTACTACATCGCCCAGGCTGGAGTGCAGTGGCATCAACACGGCTTACTGCAGGCTGGACCTCCCAGACTCAAGTGATCCTCTCACCTCAGCCTCTGAAGTAGCTGGGCCCACAGGCATGTGCCACCACACCAGGCAAATTTTTGTATTTTTTGTAGAGATGGGGTCTCACTATGTTGCCCAGGCTGGTCTCAAACTTCTGAGCTCAAACAATCCTCCTGCCTTGGCCTCCCAAAGTGCTGGGATTCTAGGCATGAGCCACCGTGCCCAGCCGAGAATCCATTTTCTTGTCTTTCCAGCTCCCTGTGCTTCTTGAGTTGTGGCCGTCTGCCATCTTCAGAGCCAGCGATGGCCTGTCAAATCCTTCTCACATCACATCACTCTCACCTCTCTGCCTCCCTCTTCCACTTTTAAAAGCCCTTGTGATTCCACTGGGCCCAGGGGAATCCAGATACCCTCCCTATTTTAAAGCCAGCTGAGTCTGGGCGCCGTGGCTCACGCCTGTAATCCCAGCACTTTGGGAGGCCGAGGCAGGTAGATCACGAGGTCAGGAGATCAAGAACAACCTGGCCAACATGGTGAAACCCCGTCTCTACTAAAAATACAAAAAAATTATCCAGGCGTGGTGACGGGCACCTGTAGTCCCAGCTACTGGGGAGGCTGAGGCAGGAGAGTGGCATGAACCCAGGAGGTGGAGCTTGCAGTGAGCTGAGATTGCACCACTGCACTCCAGCCTGGGCAACAGAGCGAGACTCTGTCTCAAAAAATTAAATTAAATTAAATTTAATTTAATTTAATTAAATTAAAGCCAGCTGATGAGCAACCTGAATTCCCTCTGCAACCCGAATTTCTCTTTGCTGTGTAACGTAACATATCCACAGGCTCCAGGGATTAGGACATGAACTTCTTGAGGAGCCATTATTCTCCCCACTATATATATGATTCAGAGGAGATGAAACTATTGTGAGTCTGCAGCTGGGAGGCTTCTTAGAGGAGAGGCTGACAGATCAGCCCACTTGGAGAGGAGGGTCTGTGAGTGGGGCAAGGACAGGGGACTATATAGGTGAGATGGAACCAGATGCTCGAGAAGCCTTTTGTGCCTGGCTAGGAATTTCAGGCTTGATTCTTAGAAGTAATAGGGAGTCATAGCAGGTTCTTGAGCAAAGTTAGGACAGAAATGTAAAGCAAGCTTTTTGTAGAAAAAGCACCTCCACAGATGGGTCCAGGCTGGAGCTAAGTGGAGGGAGCCTGGAGGTAGGAGAGCCATCTAGATGAGGGGACTGGGATTAGGGAGAGGTGGGAGACAGAGGGAGGGGACAAATGGAGGACCTGGAGGCTTCATGCTGTCATGGGACAAAGCCAGGACATTGTGGTGACTCAGGCTGGAATCGCTGTTCTGCTGCTTCCAAGCTGTGTATATGGGTCTTGCTGAACTTCAGTTTCTGAACCTCAGTGTCTTTTTGCAAATGGAGGCAGCGAGGAAGAGAACCCCTTCTGGGCAGAAGCAGCCACTCCGCTCTTTTTCCTGCTGCATAACAGCACCCCCTGCTCACGTGGGCACTTGGCATGTTCAGGCAGGTTGACATCTCCACTCTGCTCCTTCCGCCCAGCGTGTCACTGAGTGTGGGTGGGGTGCAGAGATGGGGGTGCAGGTGCCAGCAGGGGCAGGCCACAGAAGATGCTCAGATTGTTTTGCAGCATTCCAGGAGCCTGACGGGTGCCTGTCACTGTCGCCTTCTCCAGCCCCCAGGAAGGGAAAGGATCTTCCCCCATGCATGGGTCTACTTCACTTTAAGCAAGGATGACTGCCCCAGCTTTCAGGAGTTTAAAAATCCGTGTGAATGAGGCTGGCACAGGGGCCCATTTGCATGCACACTGCAGTTTTCCAAGGACTTCCTTGTTCATTATCTCAGCAGGCCCTCGCTGGGTTCCCATTGACTGTCAGCCTCCCAGGGTGCGGAAAATAGGATTCAATTATACTCAGATTTCTTAGTGAGAGATCCCCTTGGAGTCTCTCCCGGCCTCCTGCAGACAGAGACAAGCATCCTTCCTCACTCAGTAGAGCCCCTAGAAGAGGAGAGGGAGTCCCAGTGGGGTCACACCGCCAGGAAGGGACAAGGCAAGGCCCCACGCCCAGGTCTGCACTAGCCCTGAGGCTGAGCGCCTCTCCACACTCCACATTACACCATCTGGGACCTCAGGCCAGGTAGGAGACAGGAGTCCCTGAGGGTCAAACATCTGGAGAGAAAGAAGAGACAGGAAGACCAAGAGGCGCTTGCTGCATAACAGCACCCCCTGCTCACGTGGGCACTTGGCATGTTCAGGCAGGTTGACGTCTCCACTCTGCTCCGTCCGCCCAGCATGTCACTGAGAGTGGGTGGGGTGCAGAGATGTGGGTGCAGGGTGCACCTGAGCACTGGCCACCCCGGGCAGATAGTGGGTTCCTTCCCCAGGCCACTCATGCTCTTCTAGACTCAGCCTCAGCCTGCAGACCCTGAGAGAATTTCCTTTCTGAGTCCCAGAGCCCGTGGGATACACCCCCCGGTGGGTGGGGAACACCAATGCCGGTGCTCTGGTTTGGGTGTCTTAAATGTTCCAGTGGTTTGCACATTGCTTCTCCAGTCAAACCCCCATCCTCTGAGGAGGGAT
Organism: Hylobates moloch; assembly: GCF_009828535.3. Lineage (NCBI taxonomy): Eukaryota > Metazoa > Chordata > Mammalia > Primates > Hylobatidae > Hylobates > Hylobates moloch. The sequence goes on along the minus strand of NW_026652294.1, from coordinate 17,101,076 downwards.
TATTGCGACCCCCAGTTCGCAGATGGGGAAACTGAGGTTCGGAGGAAGGTTAAGTGAGGTATTCTATACAAAACTGTGCACAGAGCCACGCGCCTCAAACTCTCTCATCATTTCATCCTCACTGCACCGCCTGCGAGGGAGGAATAATTTATTCCTCATTTGATGGATGAGCAAAGAGGCTCTGAGAGGTTAAGGAAGGTGCCCAAGCTCCTGCAGCTGGTGGCCGCAGACCTGGGCAGAGTGCTGTCTGACTCTGGGTCTGAGTTCTGTCCTCCGTTTATCTTCCTTTTGATCTCTGTGTTCCTGCAGCGGGCTCTGCCCAAGATCTCTGGCCACTGGGCTTTCTGCTCGTGCTGACTGTAAGGGGACTCCAGTGGGCTCTGCCCATCCTATTGTGCCGGATCGTTCAGCTGCTACTTTCTTTCTGAGATCATGCCACTGCGCTCTAGCCTGGGTGACAGAAAGACTCAGTCTCAAAAAAAAAAATAATGAAATAAATATAAAATGAAATAAAATAAAATGAGGTTAGTTGCGCACTTTGGGAGGCTGAGATGGGTGGATCACCTGAGGTCAGGAGTTCAAGATCAGCCTGGCCAACATGGTGAAACTCCATTTCTACTAAAAATACAAAAATTAGCTGGGTGTGGTGGCGCACACATGTAATCCCAGCTACTCGGGAGGCCAAGGCACAAGAATCACTTGAATGCGAGAGGCAGAGGTTACAGTGAGCCGAGATTGCACCACTGTACTGCAGCCTGGGTGACAGGGTCGGGCATGGTGGCGTGTGCCTGTAGTCCCAGCTACTGGAAAGGCTGAGGCAGGAGAATCCCTTGCACCCTGGAGGCAGAGGCTGCAGTGAGCTGAGATTATGCCACTGCACTCCAGTCTGGGCAACAGAGTATGACTGTCTCAGGAAAAAATTTTTTAAAAAGTTAATGAGCCTACCAAAGACGGTGGATCATGCCTGTAATCCCAGCATTGTGGGAGGCTGAGGCGGGAGGGTCCCCTGAGGTCAGGAGTTCGAGACAAGCCTTGCCAACATGGTGAAACCCCGTCTCTACTAAAAATACAAAAATTAGCCAGGTGTGGTGGCACACACCTGTAGTCCCAGCTACTTGGGAGGCTAAGGCAGGAGAATAGCTTGAACTCGGGAGGCAGAGGTTGCAGTGAGCTGAGAATGTACCACTGCACTCCAGCCTGGGCAACAGAGCGAGACTCTGTCTCAAAAAACAACAACAACAACAAAAACAGAGTAAGACTCTATTTCAAAAAAAAAATGAAAAAGAAACAAGCAAAAATGAGGTTGGTTGCAACTGCAAGGGTCCTGAGGCTGCAGAAGGTTAGGAAGGAAGGAAGGAAGGGAGGGCGGGAAGGAGGAAGAAAGACAAGAAGACTGAGAAACGTCCTTACATGGTGTCTAGCCCTACAGCTGCTCGGGGAAGGAAGGGTATTAGCCAGGACTTTGTATTTTGAAGAGCTGAAAAGGAGAAGTTGGCCCACAGGGTGGATGCTCTGAAGATGCTGAAAGCCTAGGCGGATGCGGTGGCTTAGACAACAGAATTTCTTGTCTCACAATTCTGGAGTGTAGGAGTCTGAGATCAAGGTGTTGGCGAAGTCGGTTTCTTCTGAAGCCTCTGCCTTTGTCTTGTAGTTGATCGTCTTCTCCCTGTGTCCTCACTTGGTTGTCCCTCTGTGTGTGTCTGTGTCCTAATCTCTTCTTAGGAGGACACCAGGCTTGTGGGATTAGGGCCCACCTTAAGGACCTCATTTGACTTTAATTACCACTTTAAAGACCCCATTTCCAAATAAAGTCCTGTTTTCAGGTACTAGGTTCTAGGTCTTCAACAGATGAAATTTTGCAGGACACAATTCAGCCCGTAACAGCTGAGGCCAGTGTCACCTCCATTTCCCAGGGACCAGGGAACCTTGGGGTTCTTGTAAGACCCGTGGACCCAAGAGGAAGGAACTAAAAATGCTTCCCTCTCTCTTTCTTTTTCTTTTCTTTCTCTTTTTTTTTTTTTTTGAGACACGGTCTCACTCTGTCACCCAGGTGAGAGTGGGTGGTGCCATCACAACTCACTGCAGCCTTGACCTCCCAGGCTCAGGCAATCCTCCCACCTCAGCCTCCCATGTAGCTAGGACCACAGGCACGCACCACCACAGCCGGCTAATTTTTGTATTTTTAGTAGAAACGGGGTTTTGTTATGTTGCTCAGGCTGGTCTCAAACTCCTCGGCTCAAGAGATCCACCTGCCTCGGCCTCCCAAAGTGCTGGGATTACAGGCAATGGCCAACCATGCCTGGCCTGAAAATGCTTCTATCAAGGACTTCTTGCCAATCTTGGGAGTGGGTTGAGCTGAATTTAATCCCATTTGCTTATTATTATTATTATTATTTGAGATGGAGTCTCGCTGTATCACCCAGGCTGGAGTGCAGTGGTGAGATCTCAGCTCACTGCAGCCTCCACCTCCTGGATTCAAGTGATTCTCCTGCCTCAGCCTCCCGAGTACCTGGGACTACAGGCATGTGCCACCACACTCGGCTAATTTTTATACTTTTTACTAGAGATAGGGTTTTGCCATGTTGGCCAGGCTGGTCTCGAACTCTTGACCTCAAGTGATCTGCCCGCCTTGGCCTCCCAAAGTGCTGGGATTACAAGCATGAGCCACTGTACCATTTGTTTCTGATTATAAACATTTAAATTTACTCTTTGGATAGATCATACGTGCAGATGGAACAAAATTCACAAGGCCCAAGGGTATCCAGAGAAACATCTTCCTCCTTCCCACACTGCCCACCTCGGGCCCTGGCCGCTGGCTGCTTTCCCCAGGGACCGTCCATGGGACTAGTTCCTTGGGTCTCCTTGTAGAGTTCCTGCCTTACCCACATGTACATACTTTAGACCAGAGCCTCCCAATTCTGGCTGCACACGAGAATCTCCTGGGGAGTTTTAAAAAGTCCTGATATCCAGGCCCTACTCCACATCGATGGAACCAGAGTCTGTGGCGGCAGGCGCCGAAGCCTCCTGCCAGTTCGGATGTGCAGGCACACACACGTCTGCCTGCACCCAAGCTCAGTGAGGAAGAAGGGAGGGCAGAGGATGGGCAGCCCCGCCTGGGTACCAGACCCTCTCACATGCTCTTGTTTGCTTCTCGTGACATCCCTACCAGATGGCATCATTGCCACCCCCCATTTCACAGGCAAGGAAGATGAGACTCAGGGGCCACACAACTGCCAGTGTCCCCCAGCCAGGAGTGAGGCCTGGAATCTGAGCCCAGGCCAGCTGCTTCTGACGTCTTCCTTCCTCGGGGCCATGCTGGTGGGAGGATAATAATAAAACAGACCCACAAAGATGTTGTGAGACTGAGATGTGCTAATGGAGAGGAAGGGCTTTGAAAGTCAGCCAAGTGGAGCTCTTACCCACGCGCAGGCTCATTAAAGTCCTGAGAGGGACACAGGGAGCGGGTGATTGCCCTATTTGCCTCTCCTTTGATCAAGTCCTCCTGTCTGCCTTCAGCTTCTGTTTTGCCTCCCTCTCCTGCCCTCCTTCCCTTCTCCTCCACCTACTACTTTCTCTCCCTTCCTAGCCCTTTGTTCTGGGCTCTCCTGCCCCCACCACCTACCCCTACCCCCAGTTTCTCCTTCCTTCTATCTTTATCCTTTGTCAGATCTGGTTTTTTAGTTTGCCACTCTGGCCCTGCTTGAGGGGCTCAGGGACTGGCCCACGGATCATAAGAACCAAGGCCTCCAACAGAGGATCTGTAGAGGTGATGCCACAAGTCTGCAGTTCTGAGCAGCAGGTGGAGAGAAGGCAAGTGGTCCCCCTGAGGCCCCAGACCCAGCCCTTCCAGGGCATCATTTACCCTATCCATCCATTCATCCATCCATCCACCCACCATCCATCCATCCATCCATCCATCTACCCACCCATCCACCCACCATCCATCCATCCACCCACCATCCATCCATCCATCTACCCACCCATCCACCCACCATCCATCCATCCACCCACCATCCATCCATCCATCTATCTACCCACCCACCATCCACTCATCCATCTATCTACCCACCCATCCACCATCCATCCATCCATCCATCCATCCATCCATCCATCCATCCATCTGCCCATTCATCTACTTACCCATCCATCCATCCATTCATCTACTTACCCATCCATCCATCCATCTATCCATCCATCCACCCACTCATCCACCCATCCATCCATCCATTTGCCCACTCAACTATCTATCCGTCCACCCATTTGTTCACTCATCCATCCATCTACCCATTCATCCATCTATCCATCTATCTACCCACGCATCCACCCACAATCCATCCATCCATCCATCCATCCATCCATCCATCCATC
>NW_026652294.1:17074744-17096308 GCF_009828535.3 Hylobates moloch | reverse complement strand
TCTGGCGAAGGTAGCCTTTTGTAATATTGCTCTAGGTCAAGAAGAAGACAGACTCTATTTTAGCACACCAAGTTACAAATGGTAGAACAGCAAGTCTGGCTGTCTTTGGGGAAGTCCACCCTGGGACCAGATCTCGATGCTGGTCTCACCATCTCCCCTTCCCTACCTGCAGCGTCTGAAATCTTCCAGTGCTCTCCTCCCCCAACTCTTTCAACAGCAGAAGAAATGGAGGGACAGACAGAGGACCAAGAAGGGGCTCCAGGAAGGATGCTTGATGGTCATTGTAGAAGGCAGGGCCCAGGGTCTAGCTGTGAGGCCCTGTCCCTTGGTTGGGATCAAGTTGACAAGACAAGAGCAGCTGCCTCGTGTGTGGCAGGAAGCTATTGCTGAGACCTGGAAGTTGAGTGATTATTATTTTGGATTCTGGCTGTAGGGAGACCGTATTGTTTTGTATTTTGTTCCCACCCTCACACAGTAATGATGATGCCAGTGAGGACAACACTGGTTAGCACTTCTGTAGGGGAGGGTTTGCCCTGTACCAGGTGCAGTTATGTGCCCTGGATACCTGTTACTAATTAAGAGGCTCACAGCAGCCCGGTGAGTTTGCTGCCAGCATCCCTTAAACAGGTGTGGCCCCTGGAGGCACAGGGCAGTGAAGTAACTTCCTAAACTCACTCAGCTGTGGCAAAACGAAGCAAGGCCCTTGTAGCTGGGGTTACACTGGAGGGTCCCGCTCTTCCACGGACTGCCTCAACTACTCCACTCTGCCAACTCAACTATTAGCAGAATGGTGCCTGGGGTCACAGTGGACCACCAAGGACAGTAGAAGGCTCCGAGCACACTCTTTAGGGAGTGGCATGAGGTAGTGGCAGCTTGCCCTCTTCAGGCAGATAAGAGGATAGTGGCTGAGAGTGGTATCCCGGAGCCAGTCTCCTGGGTTTGAGTCCCAACTCTGCCTTTTACTAGCTGTGTGACTTTGGGCAAGTTACTTACCCTCTCTGTGTGTCATTTTTGTCATCTATAAAATAAGACCACTCATAGTGCTTCCCTCAAGGTTGATGTGAAGATTAATGGGATGATGGCGGTGAGGAGCTTGGCCTCGGTCTTATTTCTGTATCAGCTGGGGGACTGTGGGCAGGTACTCAGCCTCTCTAGACCCCACTTTCCTCTTATCTCAGATGAAAAGAAACCCAGCTGGGACCTCACACATGACAAAAGGCTCAGTGAGGTGGAGAGACCCAAGCAGATGAGAGGGATGTCTGGTTGCAGGGCAAAGGGACCGGGTTCTAGGAGTATTTGGAGGCATGGCTGGATTGGATGAAGCAATTGACAGTGGACAGGCTATCCTGGGCAGCCCACTCCCCGGCTGCCTGGGGTGAATGCCAGGGCCTGCAGCTTTCACAGGGGCCATGGCTGGGGCCAGCATGCGTGCATTCTGGGGCCTGGTCTTGCTGCCTCTTTGGACACTGGCTTCAGGTGTTGAAATTCCTATGGTGCAGTGTCCTCCCTGCGGTCCTGAGTAGCACGGCAGGGCTGTGGCCAGGCGCCCAAGGCTGGTGTTTGACCTTCTGGGCCTATGAGCACCGAGGTGGCCAGGGCTCCTCTCAGCCTCATCAGTGTGTTAGGTCTTTCTCCTTTTATATTTATTTATTTATTTATTTATTTATTTATTTATTTATTTGAGACAAGGTCTTGCTCTGTTGCCCAGGCTAGAGTGCAGTGGGACCATCGTAGCTCACTGCAGCCTTGAACTCCTGGGCTCAAGTGATCCTAGGACTACAGATTCGAGTAGCTGGGACGACAGACATATGCCACCACATCTGGCTAGTTTTTTTGTTTGTTTGTTTTTGAGACAGAGTCTCGCTCTGATGTCCAGGCTGGAGTGCAGTGGCACGATCTCAGCTCACTGCAACCTCCACCTCCTGGGTTCAAGTGATTCTTCTGCTTCAGCCTCCCAAGTAGCTGGAATTACAGGTGTGCACCACCACACCAGGTTAATTTTCGTATTTTTTGTAGATATGAGGTTTCACCATGTTGGCCAGGCTGGTTTCAAACTCCCAAACTCAAGTGATCCACCCACCTCAGCCTCCCAAAGTCACACCTGGCTAATTAAAACAATAAAAACATTTTTATAGGGACAAGTTCTTGCGTGTTTCCCAGGCTGGTCTTCTCAAACTTCTGGGCTCAAGTGATCCTCCTGCCTTGGCTTCCCAAAGTGCTGGGATTACAGGCATGAGCCATCCGTCTGGCTGCTCTTTCTTTTTAAATTATTCATTGAAAAAAATTTTAAATTTTTTCTGGGTATACAGTAGGTGTATATATTTACTGGGTAGATGAGATACTTTAATACAGGCATAAAATATGTAATAATCACATCAGGGTAAATGGGGTATCCATTACCTCAAGCATTTATCCTTTGCGTTACAAACAACCCAATTATACTTAGTTATTTTGAAATGTACAATTAAATTATTATTGACTATAATTACCCTGTTGTGCTATCAAATACTAGATCTTATTCATTCCTTTTTTTCTGAGATGGGTTCTTGCTTTGTCACCTAGGCTAGAATACAGTGCTGTGATTATGGCTCACTGCAGCCTCGACCTCCTGGGCCCAAGCAATCCTCCCACCTCAGCCTCCCAAGTAGCTGGGACTATAGGTGTGCGCCACCACACCCGGCTAATTTTGTTTGTTTTTTATAGAGTCAGGGTCTCACTATGTTTCCCAGGCTGGTGTTGAACTCCTGGGTTCATGCATTCCTCCTGCCTCAGCCTCCCAAAGTGTTGCTATTATAGGTGTGAGCCACCATGCCTGGCCTTATTCTTTCTACTATTTTTTTTGTACCCATTAACCATCCCCACTTTTCCTTGCCCCCCAAATACCCTTCCCAGCCTCTGATAACCATCATTCTACTCTCTATCTCCATGAGTTCAATTGTTTTAATTTTTAGCTCCCACAAATAAGTGAGAACATGTGAAGTTTGTCTTTCTGTGCCTGGCTTACTTCACTTAACATAAAGACCTCCAGTTTCATCCATGTCATTGCAAATGACAGGATCTCATTCTTTTTTTTTTTTTTTTTTTGAGACAGAGTCTCCCTCTGTCGCCAAGCTGGAGTGCAGTGGCGTGATCTCGGCTCACTGCAACCTCTGACTCCCTCGTTCAAGCGATTCTCCTGCCTCAGCCTCCCAAGTAGCTGGGATTACAGGCATGTGCCACCATGCCCAGCTGATTTTTGTATTTTTAGTAGAGACAGGGTTTCCCCATGTTGGCCAGGATGGTCTCTATCTCCTGCCCTTATGTTCTGCCTGCCTTGGCTTCCCAAAGTGCTGGGATTACAGGCGAGAGCCACTGTGCCCAGCCTTTTGCCCATTTTAAAATTGGGTTATTAGGATTTTTCCTATAGGGTTGTTTGAGTTCCTTATCTATTCGATTATTAATCCCTTGTCAGATGCATAGTTTGCAGATAGTTTCTCCCCTTCTGTGGGCTGTCTCTTTGCCTTGCTGATTGTTTCCTTCACTGTGCAGAAGCTTTTTAACTTTATGGGATCCCATTTGTTCATTTTTGCTTTGGTTGCCCGTGCTTGTGAGGTATTTTTCAAGAAATCCGCCCAGAACAACGTCCTGGAGAGTTTCCCCTATTTCCTTCTTTTCAAGTCTTATGCTTATTTATATTTATAAATATGACTTTTAGGTTTTTTTGAGGTGTGATTTGCCTCTTTTCAGTGCACAGTTTTACAAGCTTTGAAAAACAAAGTCACGCAAACTCTGCCACAATCAAGACACAGAGCAGTTCCATCACCCCCCGAAATTCTCTAATCTCAGCCCCTGAGCATCCCTGGATGCCAGGCTTAAGAAGTGGACTTCCTTCCCCTGGCAGAAGGAGGGCGGGGTCGGGCTCCATGTCTGGGGGCCGTAGGCGGGGCTGGGCTGTGCCATCTGCCTGCTCCTTCCTTCTGGCTGAGAGCACTGGGAGGAGGAGCCTGCAGGCTGAGGACAGGCTGTGCTGGGAGCAGGAAGCAAAGATCCCAGGCCCCGGAGCAGCTTCTGACCTTTAGAGGCTGCCTTTGTCCTGGACAGCCAACTCTCCAGCTGCCTGCGGGGAATGCCTGGGCCTGCAGCTTTCACAGGAGCCATGGCCTGGGCCAGCATCCATGCAGGCGTCAGAACGAAACTGCAGAGCCAGGCATGGCCCTGGGGTGCTGGGCCACAGTGTCAGGCTCAGGAAACCAGCGTTCTGCCCGACACTGGGCCCTGGAATGGCCCAGTGAACTCCATTTTTTTTTTTTTTTTTTTCATGAGGAAGGCAGGAGATGATAAGACACCTCCTCATCACAGTGTGCTTTGATGAGCTCTCCTAGGTTGGTCTGAGACCACTGTCCGGGGCCTGAACACTTCGCGTCTTCAGGGGAAATGTACTAGTGAATTGGTTGCACACGCAACAAGGACGTGCTGGACTCTGGGGCCAGAACTCCCTGGGTTCAAATCCTGGGCTTACCACTGAGGCTCTGTGGCTTTGGGAAAATTATTTCGTGTGCCTCAGTTTTCTCATATATAAAATGGCTATAATAAGACTAATACCTATCTCAGAGAGTCATAAGGATTAAATGAAAAAACACAAAACATATAGAATGTCCCTTGGTAAGTGTTAGCTGCCATTAATGTTATTTTGTTTTGTTTGTTTTGTTTTTGTTTGTTTGTGTGTGTGTGGTTTTTTTTTTTTTTTTTTTTTTAGACAGATTCTCACTTTCTCACCCAGGCTAGAGTGCAGTGGCACAATCTTGGCTCACTCTGCCTCCCAGGTTCAAGAGATTCTCCTGCCTCAGCCTCCCAAGTAGCTGGGATTACAGGTGCCTGCCACCATGCCTGGCTAATTTTTTGTATTTTTAGTAGAGATGGAGTTTCACCATGTTAGCCAGGATGGTCTCCATCTCCTGACCTCACGATCCACCCACCTCGGCTTCCCAAAGTGCTGGGATTACAAGCGTGAGCCACCACGCCCAGCATGTTTTGTTTTGTTTTTGAGACAGAGTCTCTCTTTGTCACCCAGGCTGGAGTGCAGTGGTGCAATCTTGGCCCACTGCAACCTCTGCCTCCCGGGCTCAAGCAATTCTCCAGCCTCAGCCTCCCGAGTAGCTGGGATTACAGGCTCCCGCCATCACGCTGCACTAATTTTTATATTTTTAGTAGAGATGGGATTTCACCATGTTGGCCAGGCTGGTCTCAAACTCCTGACCTCAGGTGATTCACCCACCTCGGCCTCCCAAAGTACTGGGATTACAGGCATGAGCCACCGCGCATGGCCCCCATTAATGTCATTTTTATTGTTATTATTAAGTGGGAAAAAAACTCACGTTTCGATTCCAGCTCTGCCATCAACTGGCTGTATGGTGCTGGGCAATTCATGTCCCCTCTCTGAGCCTCGTGTTCCACAGGTACCACTGCTAGACAATTTCCACAATAGAAATAAGGGTGATGTTTATAGAGTTCTCTGCTCTAGCATGGTGCTCTGTCATTTATATTTTTGTCTTATTTGATTCTCACAAGAAGTCTGTATAGTAAAGTGTCATTACCCACATTTTACAGATAAAGAAACTGAAGTTTAGAGAGAAGAAATAACTCCCCAGGGTCACCTGTCTACAGCTGGGGGAGACGGAAGTTGAACTCAGACGGGCCTGAATGGAAGGCTCAGAGGTTCAACTCCTGCTGTCTGCTGTTCAGATGAAGTCAGGGGAATGGACTCAGGGTAGCCAGGCCGGCTGTGTCCTCTGCCGGAGGCATGGGTGACAGCAGCAGAAGACAGAGCAGGGAGGTCAGTGTAAAGGCAGAGGGATGGGTGGGGCCTCTGCCGGGCCTTGACCTTCTGGAGAAGCCAGAGAGGCTGACCTGGGGGCCTCCCCTGGGACATGTCCCTCATCCTTCCTCTACTCGAGGAGCCCAACAAGATACGTGCTTGTGCCTGAGGGTAGGGTCGTTAGTGAGACTTCCCTGCATCAGCACCTTGTCTTTTAAGCAAGAGAGCTGGAGAGGGCCATGCTTAACCCAGAGAAATAAGTCACTAGTGCCACGTCAGTCTCTCTTTTTTTTTTTCTTTTTGAGACAGAGTCTTGCCCAGGCTGGAGTGCAGTGGCATGATCTTGGCTCACTGCAACCTCCGCTTCCTGGGTTCAAGCGATTCTTCTGCCTCAGCCTCCCGAGTAGCTGGGACTACAGGCGCTTGCCACCACACCCAGCTAATTTTTAGTAGAGATAGGGTTTCGACATATTGGCCAGGCTGGTCTCGAACTCCTGACCTCGTGATCCACCCGCCTCGGCCTCCCAAAGTGCTGGTATTACAGGCATGAGCCACCGCGCCTGGCTGTCAGTCCCTTCTTAAAAGCCCTGTGGCAGCTCCTCATGGCCCCAGGATGAAAAGCAGAGAGGGAGGGGCAAGTGGTTTGCAAACCATCTGGACATTGGTGCCTGGGGAGGAGGTAACAACTCCCACACTCAGCCCCTTGGCTGCGGAACTGGAAGGTGACACAACCCCAAGGACAGAGACAAACTGTGGGAGCCTCAGCTTCAGAGTCAAATAAATATACGTTTCATCCTGTTTCTGCCACTTCCTGGGTGAGTGACTCTGGGCAAGTGCAGGGCGTGTGAACATTGGGAGAGGTGGTACCTGTGAAGTGTCTGAGCACATAGTAGGTGCTCAGTCTGTTTGAGCTCCTCTCCCTTCCTTCCCTCAGACCATGTCTCACATGCTGTGTTGGAAAAGGTCTGGTTGGACTCGTGGTTCCACTATGTATTATTTATGTGGTATTGCACAAATCCCTAAACTATGCCATGTCTCTATTGATTTAAAAAAAAAGCCAAGTACACCCTAACACCTAATGATGATAAGATACATACATCTTGATTTCAAAGATGTCATATATCAAAAGATGGTATATCTCAGAATTACTAAGCTTTGCTGCCCCAAACTTCACTCCTTTGCTATCCTGAGTGTATGCCTTTCAGCTAATGGTTTGTTGCCCATGGTCTCAAGGTGGCTGCCAGGCATCCTGTTCTCTCACCCTCATCCCCATAAGGAAGATGAAAGGGCCTGCCCGGCAGTGGGTAGGTGACAGCCTCCCTTGTGTGGGGAGGACACAAGATCTCTTCTAGAAGTTGTTCAACAGACACACCATTGGCCAGAACTGGGTCACATGACTGCTGCTGTTGCAGAGCAGGCTGGGAAGGCTTTGACAAAGGAGGACAGTCATAAAGGCTTATAACAATCCTTTTCAGCCCCTGTAGTGGGCACCATGATGTTCTACCCTGAATGGGAGTTCTGCTAGCAGGGACAAAGTGAGTCGCCCATTGGGCAGGCACATCTCAGACTCAGCCACAGATGAGACCTGAAAAACTCAGCAGACTCCACTTCCCACCAAGGCCTTTGATCTATTTATTTTTCCAGCATCCTTAATAGATAGCTATCCAGCCTCAGCTCAAACCCCTCTAATGGGGGACTCAGAACTTCACAGACAGCTCTCGGCCTTTCTAACTGCTGGATTGCTGAAATGCTCTTGCTTAGAGATGGAGCCAAATATGCCTCTTCCTACCAGTCCTGGCTTTGCCCCTTGGGGTCCCCCAGGTCCAGTCGGTTTTCTCTTGCTGGTGGTGCCTGCAGGTTTTGAAGACAGAGCTCACCCACACACCCCCACACCCACTGCCTTCTCAGTTCCTGAATATCCCAGACATTTTCCTGACATTCTTAAAGGCATCAGTCATTTGTCATGGAGCTTCCTGTATTAGTCTGTTTTCACACTGCTGATAATTTCATACCTGAGACTGAGAAATTTACAAAATAAAGAAGTTTAATGGACTTACAGTTCCACATGGCTGGGGAGGCCTCACAATCATGCCAGAAGGCAAGGAGGAGCAAGTCACATCGTACATGGATGGTAGTAGGCAAAGAGAGTTTGTGCAGGGGAACTCCCATTCTTAAAACCATCAGATCTCGTGAGACTTACTCGCTATCAAGAGAACAGCATGGGAAAGACCCACCCCCATGATTCAATTACCTCCCGCTGGGTTCCTCCCCGGAAACATAGGAATTGTGGGAGTTACAATTCAAGATGAGATTTGGGTGGGGACATAGCCAAACTGTATCACTTCAAATTAAGCAAATCATTTCAGGCACTCTTTCTTGAGAGTTCACTTTTGTCAGGCATTGTCCTCAGTCCTGGGTAGATAACATGGAACAAAGCAGACCTTCCTTGGTCTGAGCCCACTGAAGAGCCATTTGTACATGTACTTCCTCCTCCAGGAAGCTTTCCCTGATTTCTAGATTGGCCTAGGAACTCCTCTTCTGGCTCCCACAGTCCCCATGCCTCTCTGCTATAATACTCTGTGCACTCCTGACCTGACTTTCTCTGTCTCCTACCCTGGACCGTGATCCCCATGAAGGCAGGGATGCATGTTGGTCATCAAGGTTGTGCTCAGAACAGAGCTGACAAATGGTGGGTGCTCGGTCCTTTGCTCTTTCCTCTATGAATGGGCAGTTACAGAGGTGGTTCTCAGAAGAACCAGGAGGAAGGGCATTTCTGGAAGTAAGGCTCCTGGCATTAGCCTCTGCTGGGACTGTCTCCATGCTCTTGGCCTCAAGCCTTCTCCTTGCTCCCCAGCTCAGAGCTGCAGGGTCAGGAGCCTGGTGAGCTTCCAGTCCCCAGAGTGTCACAGCACAGGACAGGCAGCTGACTTAGCAGAAACAGGGAATGCTGGCTCAGCCACATACCGACTGAGTGTCCTTGGGCCAGTGACTTAACCTCTCTGAACCTGTTTCCTTATTTGTAAAATGGAAACATGAACAGTGACCTCATGGGGTGGTTGAAGGAGTTAATACCTGCCAATAACCTGGTGCATAGTGGGTGTGCCGCCACCTTTGGTTCTCGCTCCACCTAGTGGGGCTGTGGGCAGGGCCCTGGCAGCCTCTGCTCGAGCTGGAGGATGGTGCTGGGTGATGGGGATGGGCGAACATCAGGCAGTGTGGAAGTCCTGGTGGCTTTGAAGAAGTAGGGCTTGGCATTCCCATGCAGCAAATCCCAGGGGACAGGGAAAAATCTGGGAAGTGACGTGTGCTGAGACCTAGGACAACTGCCCCAGACCACAAGGTGAGGTCTCCCAGGCCGGCTGGACATGTGCAGATGGATCAGCCTCTCCACTCCCCATAAACCACACACAGGACAGAGATGAAGCCAAGATCCAGACAGGTCAGGTGACTTGTCCAAGCTCACACAGCAGCTAGTCCCAGACCTCCAGATTCATGGCCCAGTTTTACATTTTCTCTCTCTCTCTCTGTGTGTGTGTGTGTGTGTGTGTGTGTGTGTGTTTTGCCTCCTCCTTACCCAAGAGTATCTCCTTAACGGCCTCTCCTTGGAGATGATGAGGACACGAGCCTCTTCTTTATTCTCCCAGTGACCCACAGCTGCCGCCTCTGGTCCTTCCCAGCTCGCCTAGCGGAAACCTGGAGAGGGTAGGAGGCCTGTGGGGGCAGATGCTCCAGAAAGGCCTGTCCTTCATTATTCTTTCATTGTGTTATGTCCTCTCTCTTCCAGACCTTTGCTCACGTGGTTCCTGCTAAGCCTGCCAAGCAGGTTGGTGGCCCTTCCTCCCCACTGTCTCAGAGACTCCAGAAAAGCAGCTACTGAGCTGCAGAGAGACAGGCCAGTTACTCGTCTGTTGCCCTTGCTTGATTGTAAGCATCCTGAGGGCAAGGGCATTCCTGTCACTAGTGCCATCTTAAGAAGGGCTACCCTGTGTCTAGTACCATTTGCAATAGTCCCCACGTTCAGCACTATTTGCAATATGGTTACTGTGCCCATTTAGCAGCCGAGAAAACAGAGACTCAGGTTATGAGCTAGTTGAGGTGGGAATGAAAACTGAGCTGGTGCCTGGTGCCCAGTGATCACAACAGTTTGGTGTTCTGATGATGTGCCAGAACTGTATCATCCCGTCTCCCACACAAGGAGACAGAGGCAGAGAGAGGTCATGTTTCTTGCCCGAGCTCACACAGGTCATAGGTGACAAAGGCAGATTTCAGACCTAGGGCTGGCTGCAGAGTCCACGTCCTGATCCACAACATTCTCCAGCCCTCTCCCTGCTGGCATCCAACAGCGATGTTGAGGGGGGCCCTGGACAGGCTGGTGGTGAGAGGGGAGGGGGGTTGTCAGCCTTATGGGTCAGAGGCAAGGGGATTGAGTGAAGGGCTGGGTGGGGACTGAGCCCCAGGGTGGGACAGAGCCTCCGTCCTGCCCTCGGAGCTCTGGGCAAGTATCTTTCCTCACTTGGTCTCAGCCTGGGCTCCATGAAAGCAAAAGTATTGGGTGAGAAGGGAGGAGAAGAATCTTCCTTTCCACCGGGCCCAAGTCCTATTCTGGACTTTCCTTCTCTCTGAGGTTTTCAAGAACCAGAGTGATAGGGGACTCTGCAAAGAGCACCGGGAAGACCACCCCTGCCTGCTCCTGGAGAACCTCCTCTGGCCCTGTGGCCGCCATCCGACCTGCAGCCCACCTCTGCCCTGTAGCACAGGGGAGTGAGGGAGGGCACGGGCTTGGGAATCAGGAAACTGGGTCTCCAGCCAGCTCTCCCTCCCAGGCTGGAGCAGCAGAGCTCAGCGGTTGGGGCCATGGGTTCTGGAGGTGGACAGTCTCACTTTTACTTATTATTATTATTTTTATTTTTATTTTTTGAGACAGAGTCTCGCTCTGTCTTCCAGACTGGAGTGTGGTGGCATGATCTCAGCTCACTGCAACCTCCGCCTCCTGGGTTCAAGCCATTCTCCTGTCTCAGCCTCCCGAGTAGCTGGGACTACAGGTGCATGCCACCACGCCTGGCTAATTTTTGTATTTTTAGTAGAGATGGGGTTTCACCATAGTGGTCAGTCTGGTCTCTAAACTCCTGATCTCAAGTGATCTGCCTCGGCCTCCCAAAGTGCTGGGATTACAGGCATGAGCCACCATGCCTGGCTGAGTCTCACTTTTAATCCCAGCTCTGCCACTTGGGCTAGTGGACAAGTGTCAGGAAATGCTGCCTGGAGAGGACGTGGGCAGAGTCAAGAAGGGGAGTTATAGTCATCTGGATAAAGACAGAGGGGAAAAGGGACAGTGCAAGGCTGGCAAGGTCAGTGGGAGGTGGGTGGATGGGATGGCAGGAGCAGGTCCTGCTGGCCTGTGTGTCAGGACGTCTGACCTTGTCCCATGGGCAGTGGGAGTTACTGCAAGGTTCTGTGCAGGGGAGAGGCTGGTCGGATTACAGTCTAATCCCCACAAATCCCGCTCTATGAGCTTGAACAAGGGGTGTTCCTTTCTAGGTGGGAACTCCTCCTCTGCAGGATGAGGCACCTGGCCTTGGCAGTCCTTAGCTCCCATCTAGTTCTGGTGCTGGGTTAGGATGCAGAACAAGGCGTGGGCTCAGCAGAGCCACTTTGCGGGTATCTTGTGGTCGTGGGAGGGCTCCCAGTGCAATTGGTCCCACAGGGCAGGACATTTCCCTATAGATGCTTAGATGGCCTGGACCTCACCTTGACGTGCCTCCTTGGTTCCCAGCCACACTTTGGCCTCACTGGGCCTGTGTCGGTCCTGCAGCCCCACGGCTCTTCTTGGGGAGGGAAGTATTTGTGGGGTCCTTGTCGATTGTATGGGTCACAGGCCTGGGTGTGTGAAAGGGCTGCAAAGCATGAGGGAAGGGGGAGAAACTGCTGTGCAGGGGGCAAAACCACTATGTAGAAGGCAAGGGGGAGAGTCCGGGCATAACACCAGGTGGGGAGGGGCTGGAAGGAGAAGACGGGGGAAAGGAAGCAGGGGCAGAGGGGAGACTGGTGGGCTTTTTTTTTTTTTTAACTTCATGAAAATATTTGTTTGACTAAAATTACCCTTTTTTTTTTTTTTTTTTTGCCCTTTCAGAAACCATGTTAGTAGTTCTTTTTTTTTTTTTGAGACGGAATCTTGCTCTGTCGCCCAGGCTGGAGTGCAGTGGCGTGATCTCGGCTCACTGCAAGCTCCGCCTCCTGGGTTCACGCCATTCTCCTGCCTCAGCCTCTCCGAGTAGCTGGGACTACAGGTGCCCACCACCACGCCTGGCTAATTTTTTTTGTATTTTTAGTAGAGACGGGGTTTCACCGTGTTCTCGATCTCCTGACCTCGTGATCCGCCCGCCTCGGCCTCCCAAAGTGCTGGGATTACAAGCGTGAGCCACCGCGCCCGGCCCCATGTTAGTAGTTCTATGGACACACTTAATTGAAAATAAGAGGCTAGGTGCAGTGGCTTAGGCCTGTAATCCCAGCACTTTGGGAGGCCAAGGTGGATGGATCACCTGAGGTCAGGAGTTCGAGACCAGCCTGGCCAACATGGTGAAACCACATCTCTACTAAAAATACAAAAATTACCTGTGCGTAGTGGTGCATGTCTATAATCACAGCTACTCAGGCATTTCAGGCAGGAGAATCACTTGAACCCGGGAAGCAGAGGTTGGAGTGAGCCAAGATCGGGGGCCATTGTACTCCAGCCTGGGCGATGAGTGAAATTCCATCTCAAAAAAAAAAAAAAAAAAAAAAAAAAAAAAAAAAAAAGAAAAGAAAAGAAAAGAAAAGAAGAGAAAAGCCGTGTATACAACACAAGGACGAAGAATACTGGTCAAGATGCACCATTAGTGTAGAGTGGGTAAGTTTAGACTCTAGACAATGAGTCTAAGGAGCTTAACTTGACAATAGAGCATGATTTTGTCAACAGGGTGGAAAGCAACCATGTATTTAGTTTTCCACTGGATCGCTGCGTCCGCCTTTGCAAACCACCAGGAAATAGGCTCTTCTAAGCCTCCTCAGATTTCAAAATGCACCAACAGTATCACATTATTGTTTCTTTGGAGCAAGAGTTGCTTCTTTGGCTCCCCTACTGTGCATTCCACAGGTGACTCAGAAAGATGCATTTTTAATTTTTGTTGTTGTTTGGAGTTTTATTATGGAAATTACCAAACATACCCAAAGGTAGCGAGAGCAGGATAATAAACCTCCGTGTGCCCATCATGAGCCCGATGATGATCGACTCAGGGGAGTTGGGTTTCATCTCTTCCCCCCTTCATTTCTATCCCAGGTATTATGACATTTCTCCCATACATTGGAAGGCATTTGAGCACAGAGATGCCTGTCGCCCCATTTTCGTCTCCTTGAAACCTTCACTTAAGGCTGCTGTGTTCGTGAGGCTTTCTGTGGGTGGATGGAGGTCGACCTTGAAGAAGCTGCCGATTTCAGCTGGAGGTTGGTGCTGCCCTGGACATCAGGCCCCTAGAAGCAGGGGAAACCATGGGAACATGAAATGTTGGGGCGCTTTTGCAGTTCCCTGAGCATGGAAGTGGGATTGGGCAGGAGGAGGGGCTCCTGCACTGTGATGCTATTTAGCCGATGACCTTTAGAATCACAAACCCCTGGACTGTCAGAGCTGGTGGGCATCTTAGCCATCCCCAGTCCATCCCTTCACTGGACAGAGGAGGAAACTGAGGCCCAGAGAGTGGGGGCATCTTGCTCAAGGCCATGCATCAAATCAGTCAGAACCCAAGGACCTGGCTGTTTCCTGCCTGGTGTCCAACCAGCGTTTTAGAGCCCCTGCTGCAGTCAGTCGCTATCAGGCACCCTGTGTCCCTCCCAGAGCTTTGCTGAATACCTGGAAGGGGACAGAGGACACCAGCCCAAGGAAGGAATACACTGGGATCTTGAGGAAGGCAGGAGCTTCCTTGGTGCAGTGTCCCCAGCTGCCTGTCTGCCTGGGAGTGGCCCGGGCACCCAGGACCTCCTCTCCAACCCCAGGCATCCCACGGAGCACTTGGCAGCCCACCTGAGGGATACTCCAGGAGGACCTTCCCTTGACAGGTAGATCCGTGTCAAATGGATCCCTCATCCAAAGCCAGCACTGGCTTCACATGCTGTTTTGTTTTCTCTTCCTCTCACACAAACATATGCTGTGTTGTTCTTTCCTGAACTTCTCCCTCCTCTCTCCCTCTTTTTTTTTTGAGGTGGAGTCTCACTCTGTCACCCAGGCTGCAGTGCAGTGGCGTGATCTCGGCTCACTGCAACCTCCGCCTCCTGGGTTCAAGTGATTCTCCTGCCTCAGCCTCCCGAGTAGCTGGGATTACAGGCACCCACCACCAAGCCCGCCAATTTTTGTATTTTTAGTAGAGACGGGGATTCACCACGTTGGTCAGGCTGGTCTCGAACTCCTGACCTCAGGTGATCCACCCGCCTCAGCTTCCCAAAGTGCTGGGATTACAGGTGTTAGCCACTGCACACAGCCACTGTCTTCCTCCTTTTATCAGCCCACACTCATCTTTCCCCCAGCTGCCCCGCCCCTGCTCCCCCCACCTCTCTTTCTCTCCCCACTTCCCTCCTTCTCCTCTCATAAATTCTCCCTCTGGGCTTTTTGCCAAGGGGCTGAATAAACAGGAAGGAAGGGACAAATAAATCACCAAGAGTCACGAGACAGGCTCTGGGAAGTTTTCTGACTCTGGAGACCGTCACAGAAGAGCTGGCCGGCCTCTGCCTTGGGAGTTGCAGCGAGGCCCGGAGAGGCTGTGTAGAAGGGGTGATAGGAGCAGTGATATGGGGTCAGCAGCAGGTTGGTGCCCAGGCAGGCTGTCATCAATGCTGCGACCCTCACAGTGAGGCTGAGGAGAAGCCCAGGTGGGGAGTCTAGAGCTCTGGCCGCCAGTTGGGTTCTGCTGGGTGACTCTGGACAAATCTCACCCCCTCTCTGAGCCTCCATCTCCCCATTTGTAACAGAAGGGACCTGGATTAGATGGCTGGGGGTGGTCCTTGCAGCCCTGATATTGTAGGAGTCTGAGGATTGATCTTTTATACAACTTGGGGGGCTCTGGAGGGAGGGTCTTGCTGAGCTGCTCTGATAGTGGGGATCACACAGACCCCCGGCTTTCCCACTCTAGATGGCCTTGGCCAAAGCCCCCAGCTGCCCTTGAGGTGGGAAATCCTGGGGGTGAATGAGGGTAGAAAAAGGCAGCCGCAGTTGGAGGCTTGCGGCTCAGAGCTAAGGCCGCCACCCCATAGCCTCCGCTGGCTCCCCAGGTGAGCTGGGACACTAAGATCAGAGGCTGGAAACAAGAAGTTTTGGCTTTTAGCTGGCAGCAGCAGCAGCAGCAGCTGCGGCCAACATAATCTCTCCTTCAAATGACAGGCTGGGGACTTTGGGAAAACAGCCACAATAAGTGTGTTAGGAGGGAAAGGATGGGGAGAGGAAGGAAAGAGAGCAGAGAAGATGGTGAGGTCTGGATCCTGGGGTGCAGCGTATGTGTGCGCACATGTGCTTCTGTGATCCTCAGTATCTCAGTGTTTCTGTGACTGTGTGTACACGTACGCTGTGTCTCTGTGATTCAATCTCTGTGTGTCCCCGGGGAGACAGTGTGCACCTCTGTTTTTTTTTTGTTTGTTTGTTTGTTTTTGATACGGAATCTTGCTCTGTCACCCAGGCTGGAGTGCAGTGGTGTGATCTCGGCTCACTGCAACCTCCGCCTCCTGGGTTCAAGCAATTCTCCTGCCTCAGCCTCCTAAGTAGCTGGGATTACAGGCGCATGCCACCACGCCCTGGCTAGTTTTTGTATTTTTTAGTAGAGACGGGGTTTCGCCATGTTGGCCAGGCGAGTCTCGAACTCCTGACCTCAGGTGATCCACCTTCCTTGGCCTCCCAAAGTGTGGGGATTACAGGTGTGGGCCACCGCGCCTGGCCTAGTGTGAGTCTCTGTTTATGGTGATGGGTGGCAGCGCAATGCCTTGAAAATGTTTCCTCCAAGGTAGCAAAGAAAAGTCCCTGTGACCATCCAAAGCGTTGGAGAGCTCAGTGGCTGAGCACTGGTCTGAAAGTTAGGAGACTTGGGTTCCAGCTTTGGATCTGCTACAGGCTCACTTGGCAGCCTTGGGCGAGCCACTACCTTTCCTTGACTTGAGGAACCTCAATGGCAAATAGCAACACAGCCAACTCTTTTTTTTTTTTCCCTGAGAGAAAAAAAGCTGTAGGCTTTATTTTTTATTTTATTTTATTTTTTGAGACGGAGTCTAGCTCTGTCGCCCAGGCTGGAGTGCAGTGGCGCAATCTTGGCTCACTGCAAGCTCCACCTCCCAGGTTCACGCCATTCTCCTGCCTCAGCCTCCTGAGTAGCTGGGACTACAGGCGCCCGCCACCGTGCCCAGCTAATTTTTTGTATTTTTAGTAGAGACGGGGTTTCACTGTGTTAGCCAGGATGGTCTCGATCTCCTGACCTCGCCATCCGCCCACCTCGGCCTCCCAAAGTACTGGGATTACAGGCGTGAGCCACCGCGCCCGGCCAGCTGTAGGCTTTATTAAGCGGAGTGACAGTACAAAGCTTCCACAGTGTGGAAGGAGTCCCAAGCAGGTAGCCAGTGTTAGATCTTTTGATCACCTTTTAAACTCTTTAAGGTGGGAAATATGTGCGGCGGGAAAATGTTACCAGAGGGAGAAACAAAGACAATTAACATGTCTCAGATCTTGAAGAAAACCGGAATTGTAACTTAAGTTTTATCTACTTATAACCTTGCAGCGGCATGGCAAAGGAGACAGGATCTCACAGAATTTT
Source organism: Hylobates moloch (assembly GCF_009828535.3). Lineage (NCBI taxonomy): Eukaryota > Metazoa > Chordata > Mammalia > Primates > Hylobatidae > Hylobates > Hylobates moloch. The sequence goes on along the minus strand of NW_026652294.1, from coordinate 17,079,697 downwards.
ACAAATTGGCCACACAGCCAACTCTTATAGAGCATTTGCTGTGTGCCAGGCCCTGTCCTAAGCACATCGCAGGTCAGAGTTATCCAACCCTCGAAGGTTATCTCCATTTTACAGATGTGGAAACTGAGGCCCGTGCCTAAGATGCCGTATCTAGTGAGTGGGGGAACTGAGATTCCAATCCAGGCAGGCTGGCTTGGAGTTTGAGCTCTTCACTGCACGCTGCCCAGCGATCCTGCCGGAGGGTCTCGACCACAGAGTGGGGGTGTGGGGGCTGTGATTCAGATTCTCAGAGGTGCTGATGCAGCTCTGTGGCCCCTACTGCCCCTGCCCCCGACTGAGAACTGTGGCTGTGCTCAGCCACCGTGACTGGCTGGGGTATGGCTCGGTTGCCTTGGGTGTTGGCCAGGCCCCTGTTGATCTCCAAGGGCTCTCGGTGTTCCAGGAAGCTATGGCTTGGTGTCTGAAACACAGTCTGGAGCAATAAATGTCACAGGAGGAAGGATGTGACCAGGCTGCACAGGGAAGAGACCAAGACACTTTGAGCCAAATCTCTCTTTCCCTTGGGACCCCAAGAGCTGATTCACCTGGAACATCCTGGAGCCATGACACACGCCATGCTATGATGGCAGAGGCTGCCAGCTGCCATCCAGGACACAGAGCTTATGGGAGGTGGTGGAGTCCCTGCTCCCCGCAAAGCCTGAGGGCTGGTAGAGATGTGAGGGTGTTTCAACGTTGCTTTCCAAGATAAAGAACGAGTTCTTTTTCTGTCCTCCCTTCTTCTGTCCCTGGACAGCCTGACTGCGTCAAAGAAGGAGGAGGTGGAGGAGCCAGGGGGCAGCTGGGGTAGGAAGAAGTCCAGCTTGGTGACATTAATGGGAGGACAGAATTGCCTGGCTCTTCTGTTTTTGGACACAGGCACAGTTATGAAACTTTGAGCAACCCCAGGCCTGGTGGCCCTGGCTCACCCCTGCCTGCTGTGTGAGGCCTGAGAGGTGCATGAGGCCACTGTCCATAAATGGAATTGTCAGTTTATTACCCTCGGTACCCAGCCCAGTGCCTGGAAGTTCTTCCTGGATGTCGACTGCCGTGGGGAGAAGAGGGGCCACTGGCCACAGTGAGGGTGCTGAGCTGGAGACGAGTTACGCCCGATCTCATCCTGGGAGGAGACTGTGGTCTGGAGGGGGTGAGAACAAAAATGAAGAGGCTTAAAACAGAGGTGAGGGCAGAGGGAGGCAGGAGAGGCCGGGAAGGATTCAGGAAGCCTGTTTCCCAAGTGGGAGGCGGAGGGATTTTCTTAAAACAGAAATCAGACCGTGCCACTTCCTGGTAGCGTTGCCCTAAAATAGATTCCATACTCTGTCCTGCTGTGCCATCTGGCTCTGCCGTCTCTCCACCTCCTCTAATGTCATCGTCTCCTCCCTGCTGTCCACTGTCCCGCCACACGGGTTTCTTCCAGTTCCTCGAACACGCTAAGCCATGTCCACCCTTGGGGCTTGGCCCAACTCATTCCTACTTCCTGGACATCGCCCCGCCCTGCACTTTGCACTCATTCAGGTGCCTGCTTAAATGTCACCTCCTCAGAGAGGGCTTCCTACCGTATTTTGTCTCTCTCCCACTAGATTGTCACCTAAAACAGAGCAGGGGCCGTATAGGTCTTCTATAAATATCTGTTGTTAGCAAACATTTATTGAATGACTGTATGAAGGAGAAAATGGCTTACCTGGCTTTGGAAGGTTGGGGTTGCTCTACCCAAAGGAGTCATTCTCGATTTCAGCACCCCATCATTTATTTTATTTTAGTCAGAGCCTTGCTCTGTTGCCCAGGCTGGAGTGCAGTGGAGCGATCTCGGCTCACTGCAACCTCTGCCTCCCAGGTTCAAGCGATTCTTCTGCCTCAGCCTCCTGAGTAGCTGGGATTACACGTGCGCACCACCACAAGTGGCTAATTTTGTATTTTTAGTAGACGGGGTTTCACCGTGTTGGCCAGGCTGGTCTCAAACTCCTGACTTCAGGTGATCCGCCCACCTGGGCCTCCCAAAGTGCTGGGATTATAGGCGTGAGCCACTGCGTCCAGCCAGCACCCCACTGTTTAATGTGTATGTATGAAGCTCATCGCAATTCGTAGTCAATTTATTTATTGTTTTTGCCTCTCTCCCACTAGATTGTCACCTAAAACTGAGAAGAGGCCATATGGGTGCTCTATAAATATTTGTTGTTAGTCAGCAAACATTTATTGAATGACTGTGTGAAGGAGGTAATGGTTTACCTGGCTTTGGAAGGCTGAGTAGGAACAGGGAAAGCAAAGAAGGATGTGCTTAGCTGTAATATCTGAAAACTCAACTATCAGTAGCTTAACTTCTAAGGATATCTATTGTTGACTCAGGAAGCTGTCCAGATCTAGGTTGTCCTCATGTTGATTCCACAGCTTAACAGTGTCACTGGCCTCCCTGCTGCTTTCAATTTTTGCACACTGGCACCCCCAGCATGTTGGCATTTATCCTCAGGCTTCGCACCTTATGGTCACAAGATGGCTGCCATAGCTCCAGGCATCATGTCCTCACACAACTGTGTGTAAAATAGGAAGAGAGTGGCCAGGCATGGTGGCTCATGCCTGTAATCCCAGCACTTTTGGAGGCCAAAGTGGGCAGATAGCTTTGAGCTCAGGAGTTCAAGACCAGCTTGGGCAACATGGCAAAACTGTGTCTCTATAACAATATAAAACTTAGCCGGGCATTGGTGCTGGCACCTGTAGCCCCAGCTACTTGGGAGACTGAGGCTGGAGAATCACTTGAGCCCTGGGAGTGGAGGCTGCAGTGAGCCGAGATCATGCCACTGCACTCCAGCCTGGGCGACAAAGTGAAGACCCTGTCTCAAAAAAAAGCACAGAAAAACAAAATAGGATGAGAGGAAAGGGAGCAAAGGAATCTTCATGTGATTTTTCTCTTTCATCAGAGGTGAAAATCTTTACCTGGAAACACACTGCCACTCCTCACACCCTCCAGAGATTCTTCTTTATGTTATTATCACTCTGAACTGGCCCACTCAAGACCAATGAGTGAAAAGAGCTAGAGTAGAAAACAGGAGAAAAGGGCTGCCATGATCACCTTAGGCTAATTGGGATGCGCCTCCTACGTTGTGTGCAATTCAACCCAGGAAGGCGGTTAGTGGGGAAGAGGGCAGACAATGCCGAGCGTGCCCCACTGTCTCTTGGGGGCCTCCCACTCTCCTGTGGGGTGAGCAGGGCTACTTTTCTTAGTGTCTGTGGCCTCCCCTCTGCTCCCCCCACACCCAGTCATTTGAGAATGCAAAGCTCAGAGAAACTAAGAAATGTGCTCAAGGTCACACAGAAAACTAGAAGGGAATAGAACTTAGCCCCTCATCAATCACTACCCTCACCCCAGAACCTGGGGTGCCCCTGGGCATGCTGTCTTGCCACCACCCCGTCCCTTCTCACCCTTCCATGCTGTTGCTTATTTAACCTATGTCTTTCCCAAGAGACTGTAAGCTCCCTAAGCACAGGGACTTTGGATCTGCCCACGGTCTTTCCCCAGTACCTAGAACAGAGCCTGGCTCTGAGCAAGGAAGGAAGGAAGGGGAGGAAAGAAGGGAGGGAGGGATGGAGGGAGAAAGGAAGGAAGGAAGGGAGGGAGGGACAGAGGGAGGAAAGAAGGGAGGGAGGAAGGAAAAAATAAGGAAAAAGGAAGGAGGGAGGAAAGAGGGAGGAAGGAAGGGAGGGAGAGAGGAAGGAAGAAAAAGGAAGGAGGGAAGAAAGAGGGAGGAAGGAAAGGAAGGAGGGAAGAAAGAGGGAGGAAGGAAAGGAGGGAGGGAGAGAGGAAGGAGGAAGGGAGGAAAGGAGGGAGGGAGAGAGGAAGGAAGGAAGGAACGGAGGAAAGGAGGGAGGGAGGGAGAGAGGAAGGAAGGAAGAGAGGAAGGGAGGGAGGGAGGGAGGGAGGAAGGATTCTTAAGTGTATGTAATCGAGGTCTTCTGTACCCATGCCCTGTCAGCAAACACCTGGGCGGAGTCCTGTAGCCCTTAGCTGGTGCAGGTGGGTAGCACTGCTGATACGTTTTACTGATGTGATGCTGCCTTGAGGAAGGGAGTGAGTGAATATGGGGAGCACAGCCAATCCCCACGATAGGTACAGAGGAATTGGCTGTCTTGTGAGGCAGTAAACTCTGCTTTCAGAGGTGATAGGCATCTCTTGGGAGTGTTCTAGAGGCAATGCTTGCCATGAGAAGTTAGAACTGAAGAACACTGGAAGACTGATTTTGAGATATGTTGGCTTAAGAGTCTGCAAAAACAGCATTTGCAGAATTCTCACAACTGCCTTACTTTGATTTTACAGTAGGGGGAAGTGAAACACAGAGAAGGTAAGTAATTTGCCCAAGGTCACACAGCTCATCTGTGGCAAAGACAGGATTGAATCCAGGCATGGAAGTACCCTGCTCACCTTTATTTTTTATTTTTTTATTTTTTTGAGATGGAGTCTCGTTCTTGTCACCCAGGCTGGAGTGCAATGGTGCGATCTCAGCTCACTGCAACCTCCACCTCCTGGGTTCAAGCAATTCTGCCTCAGCCTCCTAAGTAGCTGAGATTACAGGTGCCCGTCACCATGCCCGACTAATTTTTGCATTTTTAGTAGAGACGGGGTTTTGCCATGTTGGCCAGGCTGGTCTCGAACTCCTGACCTCAAGTGATCTGCCCACCTTGGCCTCCCAAAGTGTTGGGATTTACAGGCATGAGCCACCGTGCCTGGCCCCACTCACCTTTCTTAGCCCTTAGACCACACCGCCTCTTCACATCCCTTAGAGATCCAAGGCTCTGTGGTTTGAAGAATAGTAACTTGTAGCACTGTCAGAACATATTTCTCTAAGAATCTATGACTCAGAGCCGACTCTGGGCTTCTAAGATACTCGGATTCTCTGAGATTCTGACAGCCCATGATGCTGTCCT
>NW_026652294.1:16866006-17071744 GCF_009828535.3 Hylobates moloch | reverse complement strand
TTCCCATGAGCGCACAGAGGAGATCTGACCTCCCCCAGCTGGAGAGAGACACACAAAGAGACAGAGAGGCAGAGATGGATAGAGAGAGAAAGACAGAGAGACCTCATGGTCCTCCAAAGACTACCCACTTTTTCAATAGAACTGCTCAGCAGCTCAATGACTCGTTTTGTTCTTTTCTTTTCTTTTCTTTTTTTCTTTTTCTTTCTTTTTTTTTTTTTTGAGACGGAATTTTGCTCTTGTTGCCCAGGCTGGAGTGTAGTGGCATGACCTCGGCTCACTGCAACCTCTGACTCCCAGGTTCAAGCGTTTCTTCTGCTTCAGCCTCCCAAGTAGCTGGGATTACAGGCATGCACTACCACGCCTGGCTAATTTTGTATTTTTAGTAGAGACGGGGTTTCTCCATGTTGGTCAGGCTGGTCTTGAACTCCCGACCTCAGGTGATCCGCCTGCCCCAGCCTCCCAAAGTGTTGGGATTATAGGCGTGAGCCATTGTACTGGCCAAATGACCCCATTTCTTTCCCTCCTCTTCCATCTCCAACCTGTGCCTGTGTGGCTAATGCTGTTTGGTGAAGTCACTGACCACCTTCCTGTTGCTGAATTCTAGCAGAGCTGTTGGGGCAGCACCGCGCAGATAATTCCTCCTTCCATCCTCAGACTCTGAACCCTGACTTGGTGGCACTCCAGTCCCCTGGTTTTCTTCCTGCTGCACAGGTCACTCCTCAGTCTCTCCAGGGCCACCACTTCTGGCCGCTCTGAGAGTTGAAGTTTCCGTAGTACCAGCCCAGGCGCCTTCTCCATTGCCCTCTCCCCTCCTTACCTCCACACTCTCTTCCTAGGTGATGTCATGCCTTTAAATCCATGTCTGAGCTGATGCTCCCCACATTCCTAGTGCCAGCCCTCTTGGCTTCCAGCTGCATACTTGATATCCCTCCCCAGATGTCCCGCAGGCACCTCAAACCCAGTGTGTGCACCCCGAGACTCCTACTTTCCCAGTGAAGCCACGTGTGTGCCAACCAGAGCCTCTAAACTTGGCAGGAATATGCCTCAAGTCTCCTCGAGGAGACTCTTTTTCAAGCCTCTATCAAGTCTCTATTGAGACTAATAGTAAAAAGGTAATTAAACTCATCCACAAACTCCCAGGGACCTGATGATATTCTTCTTCTCCATTAATGAAGGCTTGAAGTGAAACCAGTATCCTCTGCGAGTCCACAAAATCCCTTAAAATTATAAAACATTCTAAAACTGAAAACTAGAGGAAGTACTTAACTACACCACTCAGAGATTCATTTATTCATTCAGTAACTGTTGGGTTCCAGCATGTGCCAAGATAAGGGTCAGGGATAAGTTGGTGAACACAACTGTCCCAGTGCCTGCCCCTATGGGGCTTCGCCAGGCAGGAGACAGACAGTAACAATCCAAATGGACATATATAAAGCTCCCACTGCCCAGCACAGTGGCTCACACCTGTAATCCCAGCACTTTGGGAGGCCAAGGCAGGCAGATCATGAGGTAAGAAGATTGAGACTATCCTGGCTAACTCGGTGAAACCCCATCTCTACTAAAAATACAAAACATTAGCCAGGTGTGGCGGCACGTGCCTGTAGTCCCGGCTACGTGGGAAGCTGAGGCAGGAGAACCACTTGAACCCGGGAGGCGGAGGTTGCAGTGAGCTGAGATCACGCCACTGCACTCCTGCCTGGGCAACAGAGCGAGACTCCATCTCAAAAAAAAAAAAAAAAAAAAAAAAAGAAAAGAAAAAATCTCCCACTAAAGGCTGTGCTCTTTTCTAGGTACTTTACGGTATAAGCCCATTTAACTCTCACAGCGGTGCCTCGAGTGGGTACATCTATCGACCCATTTTACAGATGAGGACACTGCAGCATGGAGAGAGGATATAATGCAGCCAGGGCTGCACAGCTCCTGCCAGGCAAAACCTCTCTCATCCAGGCCGTCTAACTGCAAAGGCCATGCTCTTGGCTGTGGTTCTGTCAAGATGCCAACAATGAGATCAATAAAATGTGTAATTGCAAACTGTGATAAGTGCTATGGAAAAAATCTTGGGGTGCTGGAGGAGCAGAGAGGAGGTTCAACCTAGTCCAAAAAGCTAGGGAGGACATCTCTGAGGAAGTGATATTTCAGTGAAGACTCAGGATGAGTAGACATAGCCCAGGCAAAGAGTTGAGACAAGGGCATCCCAGGAAAAAGAAAGGGGCTGTGCAAAGGCCGTGAGGCGGGTAAGTTCAGCACAGAGAGGTCCCTCATAGCAGTCTAGCAAAAATAAAGTGAGAGGCTGGATGCAGTGGCTCACACCTGTAATTCCAGCACTTTGGGAGGCTGAAGTGGGCGGATCACTTGAGGTCAGGAGTTCGAGACCAGCCTGGCCAACATGGTGAAACCCGGACTCTACTAAAAATACAAAAGATTAGCCAGATGTGGTGGCAGGCGCCTGTAATCCCAGCTACTTGGGAGGCTGAGGCAGGACAATCGCTTGAACCCGGGAGGTGGAGGTTGCAGTGAACCAAGATCGCACCACTGCAGCCTGGGCGAGAGAATGAGACTCTGGCTCAAAAATAAAATAAAATAAGGAATATGTGCATGGTGGAAAGTAAAGGACACTGGGCGAGGGCGGAAGGGTTGATGCCTGGAGGACATAGGCAGCTGCTGGCGGGATGGGATTTAGGGGGCTCCTAGAACCTCTGCCGGCCTAATCATCTCTTCTTCACATCGTGTCTATGTCCTGAGAGTTCCCCATTACTGCTCTGTCCTCGAGGTTGTGAAAAGCAATTCGCGATGTCCAGTTTCCTGAGGAAAGTCCCACACCTGTGGGAGATACAAAGCCTGGCTTCCTCCGTGGAAGCTTCTTCTTCATCACAAGTGAGCCCCAGCTCTGCTCAGCCACCCTGCCCGGCACTGCAGCTCCAGGAGGAGGACGGAGTTGGATTCTTGCTCTCCAGGGGCCCACTGTGAGGGAGAAGCAGACAAGCCAGCAACTGCTGCACAGTGGGCCTGGACTGTGGTACAGAGATGGCTGAGACCTAGTGGTGTTTCCAAATTGGGAGTGACCAGCCCCATAGGGAAATGTGGTGGGCGGGGAAGGCTTCCCAGCAGAGGTGATATTTGAACAGGACCCCAGGGCTCACCAGGTGCAGAGGGGGAAAGGCAGTCCAGGAAGAAGGAGAGAGGGAAGAGAGGAGGGTGAGGATGACCTGAATCCTTCAGAGACCTGACTCGGCCTCAGGCAGAGATCTGGGAGGTGGGCTTCTCCCACCTCACAGGAGAGGGCTAGAATCATCATTTCCATTTAACAGACGGGGAAACTGAGCCTTAGAGAGAGGTTAACTAATTTTCCCAAGGGCGCCTGAGTGGCAGAGCTGGGATTCAAACTCAGACTCTGACTCCAGAGGTGGAACTCAGATCCTTCAAACTATGTTGCACCCCAAGTCATTGCCAGTACCCCTGAGAGCTGGACAGGCTTTGACAGGCAGGGAATGAGCACTGGCTGCACTGGGGCATGGAAATGTTCTGGTCCCAACACAGCCACTGGCTCTGCAGTGCTCACGTCCCTCTGAAGGGCTCATGTCCATCTGTCTGTCATCTGCAAACAGACTCCTGCCCCTTCTCCCCCACGGGCTGCTGTGAGGCACTGAGGAGTGTCACAGGCAACATCTCCTTTGGGCCGGAACCCCTGGCAGTACCTGGAGGGCAGCTGATGCCACACAAGGCCAGCTGGAGGAGCCTGGAAGGAGGTGGGGCGGAGATCTGAGAAGCATCGACTGCAGCTGCCCTCCGTCCCTGCCGCCATCTCCACCCTCCACCACCAGGCCAGTGTAATCAGGGCTATCCATCACTCTCCCTACGGGCCAGGTGCCTGCTGGCGGCGGTACCACTGCCAGCTTGTCCATATTTCATCAGCCTGTGAGAAAGAAGCGAGGGAGCAGAGGAGGGAAGATGGAGCCTAGGGGAACGGGCCCATCAACCACAGTGGCTGCCCCTGCAGCCAGCCCCTCAACACAGGCTCTGTCAGCTGGCCCAGGCCACAGCCAGGCACCCTATTGGGAGGCTCTAGGGTGTGGGTCAGGCAGATGAGGTGCTGTGGAGATAGTGATAATGGGGACAAGGACCTGCCATTCTTCTGGAGCCCTTACCTGGTGCCAGGTGCTGTGAAGGCACTTCATGTGCATTGCATTATCCAATCTTCTCAACTACCCTATGAGTGGGGCTCTGCCACGCCTTGCACTTTGTGGGTGGAGAAACTGAGGCCCAAATGATAAGTAGCCCACCTGAGGCTCTGCTCAGATGTGGCCAGGGCAAGATTCAGCTCAGGCACTCGGGTTCTGGCAACCTCACTCCAGCCCCAGCCCCTGTGTTTCCCTGTGTGTGTTCGGGACCATGGACTTGCATTCCACTTACAGGCTGAACAGCTTGGGCTATGCCGTCCCCCTCTGAGCCTCAGTTTCCTCCTCTGTACAATAGCTGCTTCCCAGGGTGACGGTGAGCTTTGGGTAAATGACTGCTACTCAGAGCCAGCCCGAAAAACATCCTTCAAGCCTTGGCTCAGACATCACTGTCTCGGCAAGGCCTGGTTAAGGTTGCAGCGGCCCTGCTCCCCCCGCCGTCTGCTCTGTCCTGTCTTCCAGGTCGCGTATGGCCTCCTCTCCATTCCATTTATCACCCATCTCTGCTGCAGGGAGGCTGGGGTCCTGCTGATTTTTTCTGAGCAGTCTGGGAGCCTGGAGCAGCCCCAGGGCGAGTGGTTCCTGTGCATTTTCAGAGGGAATGAATACACGGATGGGTATTCTATTCCCCCTTTTCAGGGGCCTCTTAGAAACAGGAGGATCGGGGGTGAGATTTAGCTGTCAGGGCTAGGCAGGGCCAGAGGGGCTGGGAAGGAGGTATTCACGGAAGGGGAAAGAAAACACGTTGACTCTGGGCCAGGGGGATGGGCAGGGAGTGAACCCAGGCATGGGAGGGATGGACTTCTCCAGGGTGGGGGGGTGCCATTCCAGATTTCAATTCCCCCTGGGTGCAGAGGGTCCATCAGCCTGGAACAGCCACGTCCAGAGTGTGTCCCCCCCACCCCCCAGCACACCTGCTGTCCCCTCCTTTCCCAGGGGTCCCGAGGCCTCGGGCTGTCTAGCCAGGGCCTTGTTGCCCCCACAACAGGTCCTCTGCCTGCCTCACGCTCATTCAGCCCGGGTTGGGCATCCACAAGCTTCTCAGTCTGCTGCTGATTTAGAAAGGTCATTCCAGGCCAGGCGTGGTGGCTCATCCCTGTAATCCCAGCACTTTGGGAGGCCGAGGCGGGGAGGATCACCTGAGGGCAGGAGTTCGAGACCAGCCTGACCAACATGGAGAAACCCCATCTCTATTACAAATACAAAATTTGGCAGGCGTGGTGGTGCATGCTTGTAATCCCAGCTACTTGGGAGGCAGAGGCAGGAGAATCTCTTGAACCCGGGAGGCGGAGGTTGCAGTGAACCGAGATTGCACCACTGCACTCCAGCCTGGGTAACTAGAGTGAAACTCCATCTGGAAAAAAAAAAAAAAAAAGGTCCTTCCAATCCAGAGTCATAAATGGCAGAACTTCATGACTCTTGGAGACTCGGATCCCCTGAGGAGAGAATGAGCTCAGAAAGGAAAAGTGACTGTTCAGGTCAAACAGCAAGGTCTGCCAAATCCTGTCCCAGACTCAGTGGAGGGAAAGTCCTGGTACACCCCCTGCACCTTCCTTTGCATCCTCCCCCAGCTCCCATCTTCTAGAAATCCAGCCTGGCTCTCAAGTCCCTGGGTAAGCCAGGTGCCCTCCACCCCTATCCCCAGCCCCTCACCCTTCCCTGCCCCAGGCATACTCTGTGCCTGCTTCAGGTGTCATCTCTGCCCCAGGTGTGTTCTCTGCTCCCCCTTCCCTGCTGTGCTCCCTGTCTCAAGTGTACTCCCTGTCCTAGCGTGCCTCCTGCCCCAGATGTGCCCCCCTGCCCCAGATGTGCCCCCTGCCCCAGATGTGCCCCTTGCCCCAGATGTGTCCCCTGCCCCAGATGTGCTCCCTGCCCCAGATGTGCTCCCTGCTCCAAATGTGTCCCCTGCCCCAGATGTGCTCCCTGCCCCAGATGTGCTTCCTGCCCCAGAGGTGCTCCCTGTCTCAAGTGTGCTCCTTGTCCTAGCGTGCTCCCTGCCCCAGGTATGCTTCCTGCCTCAACTGTACTCCCTGTCCTAGCATGCTCCCTGCCTCAGGTGTGCTCCCTCCCCCAGGTGTGCTCCTTGTCTCAGGTGTGCTCCCTCCCCCAGGTGTGCTCCCAGGTGTGCTCCCTCCCCCAGGTGTGCTCCCTCCCCCAGGTGTGCTCCCTGTCTCAGGTGTGCTCCTTGTCTCAGGTGTGTTCCCTCCCCCAGGTGTGCTCCCTGTCTCTGGTGTGCTCCCTGCTCCAGGTGTATTCTCTGCTCCCACCACTGCTCAAAAGCTCAATCTGGCCCCTGGGTCTTTGCACATGCGATTCCTTTGCCAGGGTACCTGCTCTGCTCTAGCCAATTGTCACACCATTTTTAGGAACCAGCAGGAGTCCCACCTCCTCCAGGAGGTCTTTTGAGTCTACCCTGTGGTTGAGGCTGCCAGCCTTGACTCACAGGGTTTCAAGTATTGTGTGTTTCCAGATCTTCTCTGAGTTTCAGGTGATTTGGAGGGGAGGTTACGTGGAAGGAGGCCAGGCAATCAATAGGCTTATATTTCTCTGTTCCTCCAAAGCCGTGTGACCTTGAATCAGCTACTAAGCTGCTCTGAGCCCCAGTTTTGTCCTCATCTAGAAGATGAGGCTGGTGAAGGATTCCATCCTCAGCTAACTCATGGGGCTGAGTGAAAGGGCAATGTGGGTGGTGCAGGATGGTGCATGTGTGAGGGTTAACCCCTCCTGGGGCTCAGGAGCTGCGGTGGCCACGCATTCTTCATTGTCTTCTTCTTGAGAGTCCTGGGCTAGGTCCCTGGGAGGACTCAGCATGTACTCACAGAGTGGTACTGGGACCATCCCTGTAACTGTCTGTCCCCTACAGACTGCACCCTCTTTGAGGTCAGGGACCAGGTCTTTTTAATCTTCCCATCCTCAGCACAGGGCACAGGGCAGGTGCTCTGCTCTTGCTCCTAGAACTAAAGAGCTGGTGCAGTTGGCTCTGGGAGCATGCTCCAGCCAAGGATGAAGCCTTAGAGGTCGTTTCATCAAAAACCTTGTTATTGTACGGACGGGGAAACTGACACTCAGAAAAGGGGAGGGGCATGCTGAGTGTATAGTATAGCACCAACTTTGGAGACCGATCTGGGTTTGGATCCAGTTCTTCAACTTCCTGGCAGTGGAACCTTGGGCAAGTCATTTGTTTCTCTTAGCCTCAGTTTTCCCATCTGTAAAATGGGGCCAATCATGAAGGTTGCTGTGGGGGTAAAGTGAGATTGCATCAGGGAAAGAGCATGGACAGTGTCTCACATGCGCCAGGTCTCCCCAAAAGGTAAGTTCTTTTCTCTTTGCCCACAGCCTTGCACATTAGTGGCAGATCGGGGTGAGGGAGTAGGGAGAACCAGATCACCTGTTTCCCGCTCAGCTTCCTTTCCACTCTCTTTATTGAGAAGTTGGCTGTTTTCCCCTCTGAGCTGGCCCAGTCCAATCAGCCAATACCCGATCCTACCCCCACACACCTTATCTATGGAAGGGAGCTATTGGATCTTCCCAGGAGGTTCTAATCAATGCAGCTATAGGTATTTTCTGCCAAAGTCTAGCTCTGGTTTCCTCACCTTCTCCATTACACTGGCACCTGTACCATCTCTCAAGTCCCTTCCAGCTCAGAAACTCTGCTCATTGAAGATCAGGTCACCCTCCTCCCCAGTCCACAGACAAATGGTCCCCTTCTTCCCTCTCTCTCAGAAGCACCCCCCTCCCCACCCTGGACATCCCTGGGAGAAGGAGAAGGCACATTCTAGGGACCACAGCTGGACCAGTCTGTGCCCCAACAATGGATGGCATCTCATATAGGGGCAGTGATGTGGTAGAGAGGGAGCTGCTCTGCAGGCAGACAGACTGGGATGTGAACCCCTCTTCTCCTCCTCCCTAGCTGCACAACCAGGCCAGTCACTCTGCCTCCTTTTGAATGGGTACCAGAACCACTACTTGGCACATTTGTGGATGAACGTACCCAGCACAGCACTTTCTTCTCTTTTGGCTACTCCTGTGCTGAATTTGGCAGCCCTAATCTCCGTTGGGGAGGCCCCATCCTGGCCTAGTCCTCTCTGGCTGCCCTAGGCCCTGTCTGTATAACCACCTCCACTGGCTTTCCTGTCCTATCTCCAAGTTCCTCAGGGGCAGGCCCCCAGTGCCGTAACTCCCTAGTTACATGTGCCTCCATCTACCTGCCCATGCATCTTTCATCACCCCTCTGCCCACCCACCTGTTTACTTGCCATCCCTCTATCCTTCATCATCATCACTACAGCTCATACTTATGGAGTGTGTATGAAGGGCCAGGCACCATCTACCATGCTGATAGCAACCTATCTAATCTCCTTGCAGCCACACAAGAAAGATATTATTATCATCATCTCCATTCGCAGATGAAAAAAAAAGCATAGAGATATTAACTAGCTTGCCTGAGGTCACATAATTAGTAAGAGGGAGAACTAAGATTTAAATCCTCATGAGGTCAGGAGATCGAGACCATCCTGGCCAACACGGTGAAACCCCGTCTTTACTAAAAATACAGAAGTTAGCTGGGTGTAGTGGTATGTGCCTATAATCCTAGCTACTCAGGAGGCTGAGGAAGGAGAATCACTTGAACCCAGGAGGTGGAGGTTGCAGTGAGCTGAGATGGTGCCACTGCACTCCAGCCTGGCAACAGAGCGAGGCTGTCTCAAAGAAAAAAAAAAAAGATTCAAATCTAGCACACATAGGCTACCACCAACCCGTACTGCCCCAGCTTCCTGCCACGCATCTGTTTATCTGTCTGATCACCTACCTGTGATCAGACACCACTTCCCAGGTGGCCATAGATCCATCCACCCATCTACCCACCTATCAGTCACCGCCCTCCATCAGAGCTTCCCGTTTTGGCCACTACATTGCATCCAATGTTGCAATGACCACTGTGGCCACAGCAATGGCCACAGCCCTGCCCTTCTGCATGTCACAGTCCAGTTAGAAAGACCAACATGTATCCAGGCAATGAGAAGCCAACGTGATACATGTTGTGAAGGTCTCCGGGTGCTGCAGGAGCATGGTGGAGGCACTTGGCCCAGGCTGGGTGCTCAGGTCTGAGTCCTGAAGGGGAGGGGGTGCAAAGAGAGGAGCATCCCCAAAAAGAGAAGAGCAAATGCAAAGGCTTGGCCCCAGCGAGATGGTGGCACACGGGGAAGCTGTGAGTATTCCTATGGCGGAAGTCAGGGTTCCAAAGATGAGACTGGAGAGGCAGCCAAAGCTGGGTGTAGGATAGTGAATTCAGGCCAGTGTGTGGTAGGCAGTGATGGGAGCCACCAAAGGGTTTTAAATTCGGGGGAGTGATGCGGCCACAGGGCATCAATGTGGTCCAGAGTGGTCTGACCACTGCAGGGAGAAGGTCAAGGCCAGAGGCAGGGAGAGAAGGGAGCAGGCCGTCTCAGTGACCCAGCCCCAGTAGGAAGAGGCCTGGACTGAGTCCATGACCATGGAGGTGAGTTACAGTGGGTGGATTAGAAGCATGCTCAAGACATAGCTTCTTTGGACTTAAGTGATGGAGTGGGCTTGGGGGCAGGGATGTCTCCTCTCTGGAGATGGTGCGTCACTTCCTGGAACTTCCCCAGGGATCACCCTCTGGCTGTCACACTCCCAGGTTTTGCATAGGCTACACATCCTGTCTGGAAGTCCCTAGCTTTACGGGCCATGTGAAGATGTTATAACTCTTAGCAGTTTCCAAGCAGGGGAATGTGTGGTCAGATGTGGCTGTTAGAAATACCATTTCCAGGCTGGGTGTGGTGGCTCACACCTGGAATCCCAGCACTTCGGGAGGCCGAGGTGAGCCGATCACGAGGTCAAGAGACTGAGACCATCCTGGCCAACAAGGTGAAACCCCATCTCTACTAAAAATACAAAAAATAGCCAGGCATGGTGGCACATGCCTGTAATCCCAGCTACTCGGGAGGCTGAGATAGGAGAATCACTTGAACCCGGGAGGCAGAGTTTGCAGTGATCCGAGATCATGCCATTGCACTCCAGCCTGGGCGACAAGAGCAAAACTCCGTCTCAGAAAAAAACAAAAACAAAAAACAAAAAACAAAAAAACCCCAGAAATACCAGCTGCAGGGAAGGCTCAGCAGTGGGGAGATGCTCAGGGTCAGGTGGGAGTGGGGTGGGGATATGAGACTGGGTGTCAGGCTTCAGAAGGAGCCATGGTTTCCTCAGAGGATCCTTCCCAGACCTACTCACCCACAGAGTATGCCAAGTTTCTCACTAATAATCAATCATCCCACTCTGGAGTTTACCTTCATTTCACGGACTGCAATTTGCAGTTTTATATTTATATGCATGATTATTTGATTAATCTCTATATCTCACTCTAAATTATAAGCTCATGGAACATAGAGACGCCATGATGGTATCAAGACATCACTGGGATACCATTTTATTCCTAGCGTCTAGGACAGTCCCTGCCACATAGTAGGTGCTCAGTAAATGTTGAAAGAGTGAATGCATGATCCTGGCTGGAGTTTCAGCAGGACTTGGATGATTGGATGTAAGATTAGTTGGAAAAAGGTTCCAATTTGTAGAGCTCAGAGGCCAAGTTTAGCAGTTTGGATAGTTGTCCTAACTCCTCAACATCTACTTTGAGGAATAGCCACACAAAAATGATTCTTAGGATTTCTAAAATAGTTAACAGGCTGAAAAAGACCCTCAGGTGTCCCAGAGGAAAGTTGGCAGGGCTCAGGGGCTGCCCATTTTTCTGAATTACTCATCCATCTCATCCGCTGTCTATGGGCACAGGGAATTGACATGCAGCCCTGGCTGTTTTGTACACAGGGCCTGGATCTCAGCCATGTACCAAATAAAAGCTGGAACAAAATGTACCACATTTCCAACCCCGAATGTATCTCAAACGTTTTCTATGGTAGGTATGATTTTTGATTTCTATTAAACTACAAAGTGAACGAGCTTTCCTCTCGAACTCCTGGTGAGCCAGTCGAAACTAGAAGCATGGCTGGGCGTGGTGGCTCATGCCTGTAATCTTAGCACTTTGTGAGGCCGAGGAGGGTGGATCACCTAAGGTCAGGAGTTTGAGACCAGCCTGACTAACATGGTGAAACCCCATCTCTACTAAAAATACAAAAAAAAAAAAAAAATTTAGCCAGGCATGATGGTGCATGCCTACAGTTCCAGCTACCCGGGAGGCTGAGGCGGGAGAATCCTTGAACCCGGGAGGTAGAGATTGCAGTGAGCCAAGATCACACCACTGCACTCCAGCTTGGGTGACAGAGTGAGACTCAGTCTCAAAAAACAAACAAACAAACAAGAACTAGAAGCCTGAGTAATGGAGACAGCCCAGATCCAGAGCTGAGCCAGACTGGAATCTGCACACCAGCTTCACTATGGGAGGCTTTGGGGCCCCTTCAAAGTCACTTTGCTCTGTGCATCTCAGTTTTCTTATCTGTAAAGTGAGGCAAGTAATCTCTGCCCATTCAGCTTGCAGCTTTATGGTGGGGACGTTGGGTGCGAACCTGCATTGAACACGGTCCAGCACCAGATACATCGTAGGAGGTGCAGCTTCGCTAGTCAAACCATGTGGTTTTCAAAAGCTAGAAAATGGAAGCATTCGTATCTCTTTCCAACCTCTTTATTCCCCCAGACACCATCTCCTTGTGTTACCCAGGCTGGAGTGGGTGGCACGATCACCTCTCGCTGCAGCCTCAACCTTTGGAGCTCAAGCCATCCTCCCACCTTGGCCTCCCAAGTAGCTGAGACCACAGGTGTGTGCCACCACATCTGGCTAATTATTTTTATTTTTGTAGAGACAGGGTCTCACTATGTTGCCCAGGCTGGTCTAAAACTCCTGGCCTCAAGCCATCCTCCCACCTCAGCCTCTCACTGTATTGGGATTTCAGGGGTGAGCTACTATGCCCAGCCTTATCTTTCCAACCTCTGTGGATGCATGTGAATAAATTACTGTTTTTTTGTTCTGCTTGGACTTGATTCCCTGCATTTTCCAGTTCACCAACATAATTTGTTATGCTCCATCCCTTTTTCCATAGGCTATGTCATAAGCCAATGGCCAATGGGCTGGCTGCCTATGCGTGGAGCACCTGCCCCTTATCCAATCAGATGCAACTGAGGGTTCACATGATATTCTGGCAGCCAAGCTTTCTAACAGGTTTTAGGAGAGTCCCTGGCAGGTGCTGTTATGATGTTCATTTTATAGACGAGAAAACTGAGGCACAGAGAGGTAACTTAGCCAGTGACATGGAGCCAGTAAACCGCAGAATTGTGATTCAAACCTTGGGCTTTAAATCGTTTCTTTCCACTGTCTTGCTCGTCTGTCTCTCCAGGGCTAAGCAACGTGTCTGGCATTATAAGCCCTCTGTATATGTTTGCCAGGTGAGAGTTTGAAAATAATAACACTTACTTTCTGGGCTTATCATGAAAATTAAATAAGTTAATATGAGTGAGAGCATCTGGCGCAGACCCTGGGGTTGAGAGGTGGTGAATAAATACTGGTTTAATTCATTCATGAATTCATACATTCTTCCTCCCTTATGGCTTGGAGCCATTGCTCCTGGCGAACATGGAAAGAAGGCAAAACCTATCTTCTCTCCCTGAGCCCGACATTCTGCAGATTCTTGCCGTTAGAAAGCTGATGCTCTTTCTTTCTCTCTACTCATGCGGAGAATCTGTACCACCTCTTTGCCAGGGGGACTTAATGGTTAAGGTAAGCCCCTCTCTGACCTGCCTCTCCAGGACCACCTCTCTCCTCTCCCTTCCCTAGCTCCCCACTCACACACCAGCCATCGTGGGCTGCCCAGAACTCACCCTGGGTTTTCCCTGTCTTGTGCTTTTGTTCACACCCATTCCTGATCTTGGTGGGCTCCCTGTCCAGCCTTCAAAGCTCAGCTCGAAGGGAACTCTTCCGTAGCCTTTGAGGAAGGGGATGTTTTTATTCCAGCCAGAAGGCGAGGCTTTTATTCCAGCCAGAAATCACCATCCCCAATCGCTGCCCCTCTGTAACTTTATCTGCACCCCTCTTAAGGTACTGAGAGTGCCACGGATTGACCTAAATAGCACATGGATGGTGGAGTTTGCATTTCACATATGGAAGGACTGAGTTAAATAACCCTTACTTCGGCCGCTCGTGGTGGCTCACGCCTGTAATTCCAGCACTTTGGGAGGCCGAGGTGGGAAGATCACGAGGTCAGGAGATCGAGACCATCCTGGCTAACACGATGAAACCCCGTCTTTACTAAAAATACAAAAAATTAGCCAGGCATGGTGGTGCATACCTGTAATCCCAGCTACTGGGGAGGCTGAGGCAGGAGAATCACTTGAACCTGGGAAGCGGAGGTTGCAGTGAGCCAAGATTGTGCCACTGCACTCCAGCCTGGGCAACAGAGCGAGACTCTGTGAAAAAAAAAAAAAAAAAAAAAGGAAATCGGCTGAGCGTGGTGGTTCACTCCTTTAATTCCAATTCCAGCACTTAGGCAGGTGGATCACTTGAGGTCAGGAGTTCGAGACCAGCCTGGCCAACATGGCGAAAACCAGCCTCTACTAAAAATACAAAAAATAAAAATAAATAACCCTCACTTCATAGGGCTGTTGTGAGGATTAAATTAAATTAGAACGAGTAATTGACATTCACTCTTTTGCATTTCCCTAGCCCAATATTGCACTATAGAATGTCAGAACTGAAAGGGACCTTAGGAATATCAGTCAGATCCAGTGTTTCCCAAACTTTTAAAAAGCTAAGCACAACCATTTTTTTTTCAATGGGGTGGGGGTACTGTTCTGTTGGAGACAGGACTTACAGCTCTGCCCACTCAGCTCCTCCATCATCCCCTTCCTCAAAGGCTCTTCCTCTCAAGAAGACTTCTAGTCTTGTCTTAGCCAGAGTAATTAGGCAAGAAAAAGAAATAAATGGCATCAAAATTGGCAAGAAAGAAGTCAAATTGTTCTTGTTTGCAGATGACATGATTTTATATAGAAAATCCTAAAAGCTGCATCAAAAAACTCTTGGAACTGATAAGCAAATACAGTAAAATTGCAGGATACAAAATCAGCATATAAAAGCCAGTAGTGTTTCTACGCACCAAAAATGAACTAGCAAAAAACAAATTGAGGAAGAAATCTCACATGACTAGAATAACTATAATACAAAAAACCCTAAAATACCTAAGAATAAAAGTAACCAAGAGGTGAAAGATCTTTACAAGGAAAATGATAAAACATTGATGAAAGAAATTGAAGAGGTCGCAAAAAATGGAAACATTTCACATGTTCATGAATTGGAAGAATTAATATTGTGAAAATGGTCATACTACCAAAAGTGACCTACAGATTCAATTGGAATCCCATCAAAATACCA
This sequence comes from Hylobates moloch, assembly GCF_009828535.3. NCBI lineage: Eukaryota > Metazoa > Chordata > Mammalia > Primates > Hylobatidae > Hylobates > Hylobates moloch. Next base: position 17,057,183 of record NW_026652294.1, on the reverse strand, counting down.
ATGAAATTCTTCACAAAAATATACAAATTATCCTAGAATTCATATGGGGATCCCAAATAGCCAAAGCAATTCTGAGCAAAAAGAACAAGCTGGAATCATCTCACTACCTGACTTTAAAATATACTGCAAAGCTATCTTAACCAAAATAACCATGGTACTGGCATAAAAACAGATATATAGATGAATGGAACAGAATGGAAAACCCAGAAATAAATCATGTATTTACAGCCAACTAATTTTTTTCTTTCATTTTTGTTTTCTTAGAAATTCTCAGAATGGTTTATTGGTGGCAATGTAACTCGATGACAATCATAAACCAAATCAAACAAATCTACCTCATGAATAAATTCTTTCTTTCTTTTCTTTTTTTTTTTGTTTTGAGATGGAGCCCCACTCTGTTGCCCAGGCTAGAGTGCAGTGCCGTGATCTCGGCCCACTGCAACCTCCGCCTCCCGCGTTCAAGCGATTCTCACGTGTCAGCCTCCTGAGTAGCTGGGACTATTGGCACCTGCCACCACGCCCTACTAGTTTTTGTATTTTTAGTAGAGATGGGGTTTCACCCTGTTGGCCAGGGTGGTCTTGAACTCCTGATCTCAAATGAACTGCCTGCCTTGGCCTCTCAAAGTGCTGGGATTACAGGTGTGAGCCCCTGTGCCCAGTCTTAATGAATAAATTCTTAACTACTCTTAATTGCTTATAATATATCCAGCAGATATGTTTTAAAAGTCAATAATATTAATTCCCTTTGTAGATTGTTTTAAAAAAACTGTTTTGAGTCAATCTCCATTAATACTTGAAAGTACAAATATAAATTAAATAAGATCCAAAAGACTGTAACACGGTGTGGTGGTTCACGCCTGTAATCCCAACACTCTGGGAGGCTGAGGTGGGTGGATCACAAGGTCAGGAGTTTGAGACCAGCCTGACCAACATGGGGAAAACCTGTCTCTACTAAAAATACAAAAATTAGCTGGGCGTGGTGGCATACACCTGTAATTCCACCTACTCAGGAGACTGAGGCAGGAGAATCGCTTGAACCTGGGAGGTGGAGGTTGCAGTGAGCTAAGATCGTACCACTGCACTCCAGCCTGGGTGACAGAGCGAGACTCCGTCTCAAAAAAAAAAAAAAAAAAAAAAAAAAGAATTGTAACACATACAACAAAAAACTCTATAAAACAAAGATAACTTTAAAAGCATTGCTCAATTTACTTTGTACCTTTGTACCTTTTTTATATAAAATATTTAAAAACAGGACATATTGTCTGGATCATACACGAAAGTTCACATCCACATGTCTTTTCTATCAAATTCTCATCCTTTCTTCATTGTCAAAATCTTAATTTTCATTCCTGGCTGGATTGTTCTTCCTTGGCAATTCTTTCTGTTACCCCACTAAAACATTTCTCACGGAAGGAATTATGACCTTGGTATGGCAGAAAATGATCACTTTGCAGATGTGAATATCGGTCGCAGTTCTCAAATTTCTTCACCATTTCCATTGTTATCAAGCACCTTGATGTGTGACTGGAAAGCTTCTGCTCGCAGTTGCTAATGAGTTTTAGGCAAGGATGCCAGGGCACCATCTCTTCAGTGTATTCTGGTATACACATTAGTAACCAATAGACGAGTCTTCCACCTACCACAAGGGTCTCAGCTGAGAAGTTTAACAAGTCAAAAAACATATCACTCAGATGATAACTCAAGGAAACAGGAATGTGGCTTTCTGGACATTTTTCTATCTCATTTGGTATTTCCTTCAGTGAGCCTGTTCTTCTCGTAGATTCTCTGATACCACATGGAGGATCAAAATATGTGCCCTCTCTCCAGGAAGGTTTAGATGCATCTGAAACCAGGACTTCAAGGTCATACTTCTCTAAACCGTATTGACAAAGATTGGCCCTAATGTTTTCATCTGGTCCTCTCCATATCTGTTTTTTCCTACTGGCCATTCCCAAGCCATGAACTATGTTGTGGTCTATGTCTGTCCCATAAACATATGCACCAAAATGAGCACATGCTATCAGGAGGCCACCTAGAAGAACTAGTTGTCAAGAGGAACAGAAAAGCTTTCCTTTGCTTTCTTAAACAGAAGCTTATCCATTTGGTTGGAGTGAGTTTCGAGAAGACCCAGTTTACAGTACACTGCTGTTTCAACAGACAGATCAAAGACAATATCATTTTCTTTCACTTTCCCATGGTTAGCCATGATGAATGACAAACCAGCATCCATACTTGTATTTCCAACAAAGTGCCTCTTTTTGACACTGTATGACTCAATAAGCTCTATCCGTCCATCTGCAATCCATCTGCCAAAGTAATTATTATGTGGATTCTCAGGGATGCAGTTTGGGTCCAAACCGTGATCCTCCAAAACAGAGAATGTATGTTGTGGTTTCTTTCAATTCACTTTTTCTTCAAATGGCAGACATTCAAGTGCATCTGTTCACTTGATTTTTCCCTTCTTGTGTCAGTCTTATTAAAAGTGTGAATCTTTATTTTATATGTAGAGTCTGAATGTAGAAATGGAACCATCTTGTCCACAGGGTAATTTTTAAGGGAACTGTAAAGCTCCTTGGGAGATTGTCCATGATCCTATAGTTCACACATAGACTGTCCATTTCGTGAAATTTCTTGCAATATCTTCAGAGGGAATGCTAAGAATTTAAAATGGTGACTTTCCATGTTTCTTGACTGCTGGTGAACTGACTTCCAAAAAACGAAAGCAAAGACTTTATTTCCTGAGGCATTTAAGCTTCAACATCAGACAATTACAATTCAGGCTTTGGCAGGCGGAACTCCAGGTACTCCTGGACCATGAGCAGCAGATACCTGCTTAGGGTGCGCGGCAGCGCCATTGCAGCTGCCTACCGTGCACCTTCACGGCTTGCACGAGGTCCCACTTCTTTCTCCCTCCCAGAGCAGAGTCTCCCCTGAGACCAGCCAGCTGATTTTCAACAAAGGCACCAAGAACATTCAATGGTGAAAGAAAAGTCTTTTCAATGAATGCTGCTGGAAAAACTGGACATACATATACAGAAAAACGAAACTAGACTTTTATTGCTCACCATATAGAAAAAATCAAATCAGAATGGATTAAAGACTTAAATGCAGGACTTGAAACTACAAAACTACTAGAAGAAAACATTGGGGGAACACTTCGGGAGGACTTTGCTGTGGGCAAAGGTTTTTTGGCACTGGCAACAAAAGCAAAAATAGATAAATGGGATTACCTCAAGCTAAAGAGCTTCTACACATAAAGGAAGCAGTCAACAGAGTGAAGAGACAACCTACAGAATGGGAGAGAATATTTGCAACTATTCATCTGATAAGGAATTAATAAACAGAATATATAAAAGCTGGGTGCAGTGGCTCACACCTGTAATCTCAGTGCTTTGGGAGGCCAAGGGAGGATGGCCTGAGGCCAGGAGTTTGAGACCAGAATATATAAGGAATGCAAACAAACCAACAGCAGAACAATAAAAACAACAAAGCCAAATAATCTAATTTTAAAATGGGCAAATAATCTGAATAGACATTTTTCAAAAGAAGACATATGCATGGCCAATGGGCATATCAGAAAAATGCCTAACATCATTAATCATCAAGGAAATGCAAATCAAAATGATAATGAGGTATCATCTCACCCCAGTTAAAATGGCCATTACTAAAAAGACAAAATTAACAAATACTGGCAGGGAGGCAGAGAAAGAGAAACTCTTTATGCACTGTTGGTGGGAAGGTAAATTAGTATAGCCATTATAGAAACACTATGGAGGTTCCTCAAAAAACTAAAAATAGAATTGCCATATGATCCAGAAGTCCCACTATTGGGTGACTGTCCAAAGGAAATGAAATCAGTTTGTTGATATATCTGTACACCCATGTTTATTGCAGCACTATTCACAATAGCCAAGACATGAACTCAAACTAAGTGTTCCTCAACAGAAAATGTGGTATATATGCACAATGGAGTATTATTCAGCCATCAAAAATAATGAAATTTTGTTATTCATGGTAATGTGAATGAGTTTGGAGGGCATGATGTTAAGTGAAATAAGCAGGCACAGAAAGATAAATACTGCATGTTCTTACTGCTGTGTGTTAGCTGAAAAAGTTGATCTCATAGGATTAGAGAGTAGAATAATGGTTACTAGAGTCAGGGAAAGGTAGGATGGGAGGACAGCCAGAGGTTGGTTAACAGATACAAAAGTGTATCCAGATAGGAGGAATAAGTTCTAGTATTCTACAGCACTGTAGAGTGACTGCAATTAACAACTTATTGTATATTTCCGATTCGTCAGAAAGGCAGATTTTGCATGTTCCCAACACAAAGAAATGATAAATGTTTGAGGTGATGTATATGCTAATTATCCTTATTTGATGATTATGCATCATATACATGTATTGAAATATCACACTGTGCTGCATAAATATGCACAATTGTGTGTCAATTAAAAATAATAATAAAAGCAAGAAAGATACCATGTTCTTCAAAAAAAAAAAAAAAAGACTTCCAGCTTTCCCACCCAGATGTTTTCTTTGGGGTTTTTGTGGTGCAGGATTGGGAGGCTCAGAACTGCAGGGGTTGGGGAAGGGCAGAGAGCGTGGGGAGAGTGTTTCCTTTTTGGCAGGGACAAAATGACAGGCGACAAAAGCAGCATGTGGGAGACAAAAGGGATTTTAAAGAAGTGTGGCTAAAGACTGCTTATGCACTTCACAGAGCGAGAAAAGCAAGCAAGGAACATGAGGGCTTTTTTTCCAAGTCAGCTCTGTCAAGGTGTAATTTACATGCAGTACAATTCACTTTTGGAGGTGTACAATTTAGTGAATTTTGATGACCGCCTACAGCCATGTAACCATCGTCACAGTCAAGATACAGAATATTTCCATTACCTTGAAAATTCCCCCATGCCCTTTTACTTAGAAGGATGTTTGCCGTTTCCTGTAACAGTGTGGAAGAATCCATCCTTACCTGAGATCAAGTAATAGAGAGGAGACAGAGCTGGGTGTAGAGGTGCCCAGGGCACCCTCTCTCTACTCAAGCTGGTAAAAAACAAAGCTGCGGTATTCATCTTTATATACACTCACAGATATAAATACAGAGAGATGCAGACAAGCAAGCCACAAAGCCAATTACATACCAAAGTTATGCCATTAACCTATACAAAGATTTCATAGGTTGTAGTTCCTCTTCCAGTTCCTCTTCCAGCCCCTGCTCCTGGCAACCACTGATTTGCATTAAAGATAATTCAACCTATCTCAATTTAATTTCTGTCCCTATGGTTTTGTCCTTTTCCAGAATGTCATATTCATGTAATCATACAAGGATTAGCCTTTTGTGTCTGACTTCTTTCACTTGAGAGTCATCCGTGTTGCTGCATGCGTCCATCTTTGCTCCTGTTTATTGCTGAGCAATATACCAGGCACACCACAATTTGTTTATGCATTTACTAATTGATGGATGCTGCGGTCGTTTTCAGTTTGGGGTTGTTTTGAATAGGGCTGCTATGAACATTCATGTAAAAGTCTTTGTGTGGACATACGTTTTCATTTTGCTTGCATAAATATCTGAGTGCAATTGTTGGGTCAGGTGATGTGTCTGTTTATGAGAAACTGACAAACTGGAATTACTTTTGTTGGTGAACTGAGTTTCTCTGACTATGACCCTATTGTGAAACTGAGCCATGTGGCTCACAGGTTTATAAGGGTTGCTTTGTACTCTTGTTGGACAAATTCTAGCTGCGTATGTTGTCTCTCTTAAAGGTATTTGCACTTTAAACAGAAGTCAGCTATTCCATTCAACAAACACTCCCCCAAACTTCAAGTCATAGAATTGGCTTCATTTTCCAAGGGAGAGGTTTCCTATGAGCTAGCAGGCAGGAGGTTCTTGTTGCCTTAGACAGGGTGCGCTTGGAATGCCATGTGCGTACCAGTGAACCATACGTCTGCCTGCAACTATAGGTAGATGAATACCCTGAGTACTCCCACATCCAGGATTCTGCCAGGCAGAGGAAACAGCTCTGGAGAGAAGAGGTTGCTGGAGTGGTCCTCCTCTAACACTGCCCCTTGCCATTTTTCCTCAGGTCCCGCGTTCTTTCTTTAGACTCCACTTTTTCTGTCACCAGTGCAAAGCAAGCATCTTTTAGAGACAAAGGAGCATTGGATGAAAGGTCCCCAGGGAAATCTCTTTCCTGTCTCAGATGCTTCCTTTAAGATGAGGACAGAATCAGAGCAGAAGGGGCTATCCAGGGAACTCAGTTTTACTTCATGAATGTCTTTTTTTTTTTTTTTTCTTTTTCAAGATGAAGTCTCACCCTGTTGCCCTGGCTGGAGTGCAGTGGCACAATCTCAGATCACTGCAACCTCCGTCTCCCGGGCTCAAGTGATTCTCGTGCCTCAGCCTCCTGAGTAGCTGTGATTACAGTCACGCGCCAACACACCCGGCTAATTTTTGTGTTTTTAGTAGAGACGGGGTTTCATGGTATTGGTCAGGCTGTTCTCAAACTCCTGACCTCAGGCTATATGCCTGCCTCAGCCTTTCAAAGTGCTGAGGTTACAGGTGTGAACCACCGCGCCTGGCACATGAATGTCTTGACTCCATCTGTTTCTCTATATCCCCACAGTGTAGGCCTCCCACTGATACAGGAGCTAAAAAGAAATGATTTAGGCAGCTAGCAAGGATAAGATAGTCCTTGGTAAGGCTTCCCTTTTAACAAAAAGCAGTCCCCAAATCATTTCTTTTCTAACAAAGAGCAGCCTGTAAAATTGTGCTGCAGACATAGATAAGCAAGCTGGAAGCTTGCACAGGTGAATGCCGGCAGCTGTGCCAATAGGACAAGGCTATCTGAAAGCCAGGTATCTTCAACATGGAGGCTCCATTTTCCCTTTTCTTTGTCACGACGTGTACAGAAAGAAACAGGGAACGTGGAGCCAGCCAGGTAGAGGACCCATCTTCATAATAAAAGATTAGGGGCCGGGCACGGTGGCTCACGCCTGTAATCCCGGCACTTTGGGAGGCCGAGGAGGAAGGATCAGTTGAGGTCAGGAGTTTGAGGCCAACCTGGCCAACACGGCGAAACCCTGTCTCTGCTGAAAATACAAAAATTAGCCGGGCATGGTGGCGTGTGCCTGTAGTCCCAGCTTGTAGTCTCAACTTGGGAGGTTGAGACAGGAGAATCACTTGAACCCAGGAGGTGGAGGTTGCAGTGAGCTGGGATCACATCATTGCACTCCAACCTGGATGACAGAGCGAGACTCTGCCTCGAAAAAAGATTAGGGTGGGGAAGCCAGCTTCTTCGTGAGCTATGTAAATGCAACACCTGGTTTGCCCAATCTTCTGGGCCTTATGTAAATCAGACACTGTCTCCTCAAGCTCATCTATAAAACCTGGTGCATTTCACCATGGAACCAGAAGACCCTCTTGGGAGCTCCTCTTTCTCTGCAGGAAGGACAGCATTTCTCTTTCTTTTGCCTATTTAAACCTCTGCTCTTAACCTCACTCCTTGTGTGCCTCATGTGTTCCTGTCCTTGATTTCCTTGGCGTAAAGCAATGAACCTCAGGTATGACCCCAGACGACCCCGGTGGGTGCCTCACTGACCTGCTGCCTTCTACTGTCAGTCCATCTTCTGGTCTCCACGTGGCAGCCAGAGGAGCTGCTTTATTTTTAAGGTTTTGATGGATTGATTTAAACTGGTAAACACATGGTTCAAAATTAGAAAGGTACAAAAGAGTAGGCAGAGAAAAGTCTCCTTTCACCTCCCCCCCTCTTTGTTTTAAGAGACAGGGTCTCACTATGTTGCCCAGGCTGGTCTCAAACTTTTGGCCTCAAGCGATCCTCCCACCTTGGCCTCCCAAAGTGCTGGGATTACAGGTGTGAGCCACTGTGCTTGGCTGAGATACATTTTTTTAGAAACACACACACACACTCACAATGATCATGTCATTCGTCTGCTGACAGCTATTCAATGGCTTCCCATTTCACTGAGGATAAAATACCAAGTCTATAATAAGGCCCCAGGCTCAGGCTCGGGCAGCCCTGACTCCCTCTTTGGGGTCTCCTTGCCACCCAGAGTTGGGACCCTCGGGCTTCCTCTCAGTCTCTCCAGCATGCTGGCTTCACCCACCTCAGGGTTTGTACACACACTGCTCCCATTGCCGGGGAGGTTTCTTTCTCCACTTCACCTAGTGAAGCCCCCTCATTTTTCAGATCTTGGCCTGAGAACTGCTTCCTCATGGAAACCTTCCATGATCCCCATGCCTGGCCAGGTCCTAGGGTCATGGGACTCTGCGATGCCACTTCAGATCTCTTACCAGATTTATCGCCATTCTGTTTTGAGATATTATTTGATCACGGGATTGGAGGAATCCTGCACTAGACTGGCAGTGCCAGGGCAGCAGTTGTCCTGCTTTTCTCATCACCATATCTCCAGGATCCAGCACAGTTCCGTGGAACACAAAGACAGCAGCTAGCATTGGCCGAGCGCTTAACATGTGCCAGGCCCCATTGTCAGCACTTTACACGTAGCACATTCCTGTAATCAGCATGAATGCCTGGAGACAGGTACAATGATCATCTCCATTTTACAGACAAGGAAACTGAGGCTCAGCTAAGCAAGTCAACTAATATCACTACTAACTCTGACATTACATGCCTCCTGCAGGAGTTTGGTAAGTATTTGTTGAATGAGTGACTAATAAATAAAAAAGAGAATGAAAAACAAAATGAATCAAACTCTCATGTAATGGACAGAAAAGCTGAGACCCCCCTGGAGAGGAGCAACATGACCAGGTTATTCAACGCGGGGCTGGGAGGGCGGTGCAGGTGCTGCCTGTGGGGCCGGATTCTCCCAGCTGCCCTACCTGGCCTCTCAGCCACATGCCCCTGCTAGCCAGTAACCCCAGCCCCAGCAGCTCAGCCTGGCCCTCACTGCCCTTCTCTCCTCCCTCACAGTGGCTATCCCACCCTTTCCCTAGAGCTTTCCAAAGCCTGCCCCTGGATGCCTCCTCCCAGAAAATCGGCGGGCCTCTCCCAAATCCCCCCAGCCCCTCCACTTCTGCTCTCGACACCCTCTAGCATGGACCCACACAGCCAGGGTTACAGGTGCAGCTCCTGGATCAAGAGACATCTTCACCCTTCCCCTGCCATCTTTTCAGTTCTTCAAGTTGTTCTTGTCATTTTTTCAACACAGAGTCCCTGTGTGATGCTGGAAGTTAATTAATTGTATTCTGGCCAATTAACTGTAAGGAAAGTTTTTCCTTCCCTGTAGAAGAAAGGGCTTCCCTATAGAAGAGATGGCTACTTAGGGAGACTGCAGCTCTCTCTCTCTCTCTCTGTCTCTCTGTCTCTCTCTCTCTCTCCGTGTGTGTATGTGCGTGTGTGTAAAACTCCATCTAGCTTTGGATATCATTTGGGTATCATTTATGAGGACTTGATGTCCAGAGCTGTGGCAACCATTTTGTGACATGAGGCAATAAGCTTGAGGCTGAAAAGTCTGAATGCTGAGAAAGGCAGTGTGGAGAGAGCCTGGATCCTTCTTGATAATCTCCCTCCGGAGGGTTCATTAGGTAAGCACTATTGTCCTTACAGCCCAGTTGCCATTGCTCTGATTTTCTGCAACTTGAAGCTGAAAGCATTCCTTACTGATTGGGTGAGGATGCCTTCACCTCCTTAGGAAGCACATAAGAAGTTCAGGCACAAGGAGACAGGAGCGAAAGCGCTGACCTATGGGTCCGCCAACATGGAATCTCCCTGACTCCACCACCAATTAGTGGCCTGACCCAGGGCAAAGTCACTTCCTCTCTCATCCATTTTCTTCCCGGGAAAATGAGGGGCTGCATGACAGCAGCGGCGTCTCCTAACAGTGACTCACAAGCCCCCCAAAGCCTCGGTGAGCTGCTTGAACTTTTACTGATGCCAGTGAGGGTGGAGAGGGTCCGTACTGAGCTCAATTGTGGCGGTTTGGAGGTGACTCAGTGAGGAATCAGACAGCCCTGGAGTCTTTTTTTCATTCCTGTTCCCCATTTGTCAGCAATCCTTCATCGTGCCCCAGTTTCAGGGTGTATTTTTAGTGAAAATAAACTTGCACAGCTCAGGATTACACAATTCCTTCAAGAGCTTCAGCATCACCTGCTGATGGACTCAAGCTAATGAGCAGGTCACGTGGAGGTGGTCACCCCTCCCTGACAGCAGCTGGGAGTAGCTGACGAGAGGCCCACTGACCCCAAAGTTCAGGAAGGTGGGCTAATGAGGGAAATAATTTAATTTTGCCAGAAAAACAAAAAAAATCTCCACGGCCTACAGCCTGGGGCGAGATGAGTGCGTTCAGCCTGGGATTCAGAATCAGGCCTTCGAGGTATCCAGCATCTAGTGAGGAAAACAGAGCTGCTTTTTGAAGCCCTTTGCCTACTAAATCTGGGCCTGGAGCTGGCTTGTGTTTTGCCGAGCAGGTAAACAGGTTTGATCGGTTTGCAAAAGCGTGTTTGAGAGTGGGGAGCTGGGTGGTGGAGAGGTTAAATCCTCTGCCTAAATAAGGAAAGAGAATTTAGCATTTCTAGAGGCCATGGAGAAGGCAGAATATCACAAGCACTGTTGGTGACCTGCCCAGATCCCCGTTGCAGGAATGAAACACCCAGGCCCCTCCTTCTGGGAGTGTTGGTTGTACCCCTCAACTGAGAACCACCCCCAACCAAGAAGCCTGGGAGATCACACTGCCCCATCCTCATTCAATGACTGACCTATACAAGGGGTCAAGGAGGCCAAGCCCCTGAGCTCAAGGTAGGATAAATCTGTGGTTCCTTCCACAGTCCGGAGTTTCTGGTAGGACCCGGCTGAGGCTAGGCTTCCACTGTGCCCACATTCCTGCCTGGCTTCTTCCCCTGCCCTGTCCTGACTCCCCCACTTCCTTACAAGTGCCTCCTGAGAGTACTCCTTCCCTCCATAGATGCCCTTTACAGGGACCTCTGTGTCAGATGCTAGTTCTGCAGAGCCAACCTATGATCTAGGATACGGAAATGAGGAGGAGAGTGGGGAACTTGGGCTGGATAAGACCCCTCAGATGGGACAAAACAGCCAATGTCTAAGGTCCTTTAAGCACATGAATATTTAATGTTCTATAATCCAAATGAATTGAACGTTCTGTTGAACCTTATTAGTTGGGTAGACAGGGGCAGGTCTTTCAATCTTCTGCTGTGATGTAAGCTCTTAGCCCATCCCCTCCAATCTTAAGTACAGTCTGTTATACACAGAAATGCCCTGCGTGTGTGTGTGTGTATGTGTGTGTGTGTATATGTGTGTGTGTGTGTGTGTACACGTAGGGTTAGGGGTTGGATTCCACAATTGGATTGACCCCAAATGGCCAGAAAATGCAGGAAAGTGATCTAATCCATAAATGGAATTAACTCAGCAGAAAGGAGCTAGAGGTGATCATCAGCCTATAAATACTTGGAGAATTTGCACCAGTGTTGGAGAGGACTTGGAACTTCCTTGGGAAATAGATGAGAACTGGAATCATTCTTATCTACATCTTAAGGAGCAGAAAGACCTCAGCTGGTATGGAGGACACTACTAGTTGTCTACACAGCATCGATTCTCTCTTTCTTCCTTAGTAACAGAGCATTGGTTTTATTCTGGACAGCAATGTGCTCAATTAAAAGAATATCTTTCCCAGAGCAGTTGGCATGGCCAATGAGATGAAAACACTAGGTTTTGTTTTGAAGTCTCTGTAAGAAGAGCACAGCATGGACCCTTTGTGTCCTTTCCTTCTTCCTCATGCTTCCTACCTGGAACATAGATGTGATGATTGGAGCTTCAGCAGCCATCTGGAACTATGATGAGACCTTGAGGAGGGAAGCTACATGCTGAGGATGGCAGAGCAGAAAAGTCTAAGGACCTTCAGTCTCTGAAGACTTCATAGAGGCGCCAGGCCAGCCCCTTTGGGGTTTAAACAATTGAAGTTGGAGCTCCAGTACTCATAGCAGCATGCCTTCCTCATGAATTCTGCTTTCATGAGCAGAGTCTTTGCCAAGTTACCCCCTTTTTACCAGGATCATCATTATTGCTTATTCCCATATTTTCCATGGGAATGACGGTGGGAAAGGGAAAGAGTGTGGGCTTAGGAGTCAGACACTCAGTTCAGGGCATCTTAGCAGAGAGCAGTTTCAAGTTTAAGTGTGCTGTAGAACCATCTGGAAGGTTTGTTAAAATGCAGGCTGCTGCTGGCCCCTGACCCCGCAGTTTTTGATTCAGTAGGTTTAAGGGGGGCCTGTGAACTTGCATTTCTAACAAGCTTCCAAGAGACGCTGATGCAGCTGGTCTGGGGATTACATCATCCTCATGGCAATCACACTACCCTAATTTTAAAATCTCTTTTCTGTCATTAATTTAACAACTAGGTACTTCATCCTGTATTCATTTCAACACATGACTCATTCATTCATTTAACAAATAATTATAAAGCAGCCACTGTGTGCCAAGCTTTAGCAATGGGGACTCAACAGTGGAGAAAACCAAGCCCTTGATGTCAGCTAGGAAACGAATATCCTAGTGCAAGAGAAGGGCAATGTAACCGATTAAAAATATAATAGAGCCAGGTACAGTACCATCCCAGCTACTCAGGAGGCAGAAGGACCACTTGAGCCCAGGAGTTTGAGGTTACAGTAAGCTATGATCACGTCACTGCACTCCAACCAGGGAGACAAAGTAAGATCTTGTCTCTAAAGAGAGAGAGAGAGAGATAGTGTGTGTGTGTGTGCGTGTGTGTGTGTACTATAGTGACAGGCAGGGACAAATGCTATGAAGAAAAATAAATCAGGTAAGGGGATAGAGAGTGATAGGAGATGCAATTTTAGAGAGGATGATCCGTGAAGGACTTTTAAAAGAAATGAATTACAAAAACTCACATACAATGAGGGAGTGAGCAGTGCAGAATTCTGGGGCAAGAACATCTTAGGTGTAAGGAATGGTAAGTTCAAAGCCCTGGGAGAGGGTCATGTTTGCTATGTTGAGGGGCCAGCAAGGAGATCTGTAGGATGGAGCAGGGAGAGCCAGAGGGAGAAAGGCAGGAACAGAGGGCAGAAAGATGGACAGGGCCAGCCCATGGGAGTCTTCCAGGGCATAGTAAGGATTTGGGGTTTTAATTAAAGGTCGAGGGGAGCTATTGGAAGGAGTGACATGATCTGACTTCTGTTTTCAAGGGAACACTCTGACTTAGGGGCTGCTGCTCTCATTCAGGCAAGAAATGATGGTGGCTAGGGTAGGACAGATGGGGACAAGTGGACAGATTTAGTAGGATTTGCTGTCACTTTGGATATGTGGAGTAAGAACAAGATCAGAGCCAAGGACAACTGCTAGGATTTTAGCCTGGGCAGGCAGGTAAATGGTGGCTATTCAGGAATTCTTAGGTGCTGTATCTACTGCGGTAGGCCACAGGGAAAGGAGATGATGAAGACATAATGTCTGCCTCCCAGATCTCACTGTTCAGTGGGATTCTCCATAAACATTCATTGAAGACCCAGGCAAGATCATTCCCAAGGGTAGGGACAGTCCTATTTGGGCCGCCTTTGTCAGTTTATATGATTAGGGAGATCCCTTTTGGGTCTCTACTTGCATAACAGATGTCATGGGAAAAGCTACCTTGGCATCAAAACTCTGCTGGTTGGGCAACCCCGTAGATTACAGATAGATGTGTGGTTTACAAATTGCTAGAACTGGAAAGAGCCAAAGAGATTAGTGAGGGAGGCTCAGAACAGAATTCCAGGGAAGTTCTATGCAGGCTTACTAAAATAACTCAGCATCGAGAGGAACAATGACAACTATTCTGTCACAGGTGTACTGTGCTGTAACAGCCTAGCAAACTCTTCTAGACTTGGGGAGCTAGAAACAGCATTTCAGGCTTGATTATTCATCAGTTGCTAGCTGGCAGGGGAGGGAGTGGGAGTCTCAGATTTTCTTTGCATTTTTTTCTAGTAGTTAATAATTCCTATATAATTCAAATATCAGCTAGAGCCTTCCTACACTTTGAGAACTTCAAAAATATTTTTATGTGGCCAGGTGCGGTGGCTCACGCCTGTAATCCCAGCACTTTGGGAAGCCAAAGTAGGAGGATCGCTTGAGGCCAGGAGTTTGAGAGCAGCCTGGGCAACTTAGCAAGACTCTGTCTCTACAAAAAATAAACAAAAAATTAGTTGGGTGTGGTGGCCTGTGCCTGTAGTCTCAGATACTTGGGAGGCTGAGGCTGGAGAATTTCTTGAGCCCAGGAGTTTGAGGCTGCAGTAAGTTATGACCATGCTACTGCATTCCAGCCTGGGCAACAAAGCAAGACCCTGTCTTTAATAATAATAATAATAATAATAATAATAATAATAACGACAACAAAATACTAGTATGAACTCCTCAGTTCTATGCCTTCTGGAGTCTACATCAGAATTTCTGTGAATTTGGAGGGAGGGTCGGGACTCCTACTGTCAATGTTACCTGGTATTTCCAGGAGATTGCTTCTCTTAGCATTGCCTTTGTCTCACACAAAACTGATGAGACTCAAAGATCACTTTCTTTCTTATTTTCTACTGTAATCTTATTATAAGCAAGAGTCCCACATGGCCCAGTTTTTGGATGGAGTTGTATTCAGGATGCACAGTCCAGTAAACAAAGGTAATTAAAAAGTAATTCCAGGCTGGGCGCAGTAGTTCATGCCTGTAATCCCAGCACTTTGGAAGCCTAAGGCAGGAGGATCCCCTGAGCCCAGGAGTTAAAGATTGGCCTGGGCAACATAGCAAGATCTCGTGTGAGAAAAAAAGGGAGGGGGATTCCAATTTTTATGTTCATCTTTCCAATCACCCTGAAGAGGACCTCCATCATATTTCATACCATTTCTCAAAACTCTCTTCTTTGCCTTGCTAGTTCTCACTCACATTTTCTTTTTTCTTTTTCTTTTCCTTTCCTTTTTTTTTGAGACAGTCTTGCTTTGTTGCCCAGGTTGGAGTATAGTGGCATGATCTGGGCTCACTGCAACCTCTGCTTCCCGAGTTCAAGCTATTCTCCTGCCTCAGCCTCCCAAGTAGCTTGGATTACAAGTGCGTGCCACCACACCCGCTAGTTTTTGTATTTTTAGTACAGATGGAGTTTTACCATGTTGGCCAGGCTGATTTCAAACTCCTGACCTCAGGTGATCTGCCCACCTCGGCTTCCCAAAGTGCTGGGATTACAGGTGTGAACTACAGTGCCCAACCTATATTTTACTCTTATACTTCTCAGCTGGCAAAACTTTCAAACTTTCTCCCAAGTCTTGCTTCTTCCCATTGGCCTTTACAGTCTCCCTTCCCTTCCCTTCCCTTCCCTTCCCTTCCCTTCTTCCTTCCCTTCCCTTCCCTTCTTCCTTTCCCTTCCCTTCTTCCTTCCCTTCCCTTCCCTTCTTCCTTCCCTTCTTCCTTCCCTCTCTGTTTCTTTCTCCCTCTCTCTCTTTCTCCTCTCTTTCTTTCTTTCTTCTTTTCTCTTCTTTTTCTTTCTTTCTTTTCTTTCTCTCTCTCTTTCTTTCTTTTTAATTTTCTTCCTTTCCTTTCTTTCTTTTTTACAGTCTCACTCTGTCGCCCAGGCTGGAGTGCAGTGGCAGGATCTCAACTCACTGAAACCTCCACCTCCCAGGTTCAAGCAATTTTCCCACCTCAGCCTCCTGAGTAGCTGGGATTACAGGTGCCTGCTGTCATGCCCAGCTAATTTTTGTATTTTTAGCAGAGACAGGGTTTCACCATGTTGGCCAGGCTGGTCTCAAACTCCTGACCTCAAGTGATCCACCCGCCTCGTCTTCCCAAAATACTGGGATTACAGGTGTGAGCCACCACGCCTGGCCACTGTTTCTTTATTTCTGGCCATTCTTCAAGTCTCACAAAAGGATGCAAAATAGGCTGCAAAAGTTCAAACTTGCATAGAACTTGTGTGTACGTGTGCATGCACACGTGTGCATGCGTGAGACAAAGGTTAGCTTTATTAATCTTCTAAATACCCATTCTCTCTCCCCATATGGGCTCACTAAAGGTAATTTTCTTTGTCCATTCAACTTCTTTCCTCCCCCTGCCCACTCCCACAACACAGTCATTAGAAAGCACTTAGCTAAAGATTTCGTGGGAGAGCCCAAGGGATTCTGACAGAAATGCAAGTAATGTAACCATGCACACCAGGCATCTGAGTTCTTAAGAAGCCTCTCACCACCTACCACTGGGGTTCTCACTGGCTGTCTATCCACATTCGCCCATCGTGACCCATTTTGATGGCTTCTTTATATATCACCTGTCTATACTGATTGCCACCGTCCCTCCTCTTCTCTCAGGAGCAAAGCGACAAATTTCACTCCTCGTATTTTTTTTTTTTTTGAGATAGAGTTTCACTCTTGTTGCCCAGACTGGAGTGCAGTGGCACAATCTCAGTTCACTGCAACCTCCACCTCCCAGGTTCAAGTGATTCTCCTGCCTAAGCCTCCCAAGTAGCTGGGATTACAGGCGCCTGCCACTACATCTGGCTATTTATTTTTATTTTTATTTTTTTGTATTTGTAGTAGAGACAGAGTTTCACTATGTTTTGCAGGCTGGTCTCAAACTTCTGACCTCAGGTGATCCACCTGCCTCGGCCTCCCAAAGTGCTGGGATTACAGGCGTGAGCCACCGTGCCTGGCCTCACTCCTTGTCTTATGCAGAGCAGTTTAGCTCGTTAGCAGATGGGTTGCAAGCATGGGAACTGGAGCCAGTCGGCTTGGGTTTGAATCCTGCCCCCTGCTGACTAGCCGTGTGACCTCAAAATGGCTTCATCACTTCTTGTTTCCTAGTTTCTTCATCGCCCAGATGGAATTAGTGCTAATCCCTTTCTCCTAGGGTTGTTGGGAAGATTAACTGAGTTAAACGACATCAAGTATTTAGCGAAGCACCTAGTATACAGCAGGTGCTATGAAATCTCAGGTTTTATTAGTCTCCTGAGCTCTTGGGCTCATCTGTCATCTCCTAACAGAGAGACTTGTCCAAGCTTTCCAAATAAAGGACACTTCCTCCTCAGCATGGATTTTGGTGCTGGCCGTGAGTGCGGTTTAGGCTTGTTGCTTCCGTAAAGGGTCCTGGGTTTGAATCCTGACTCTGCCACTTTCTGGCTGTGTGACCTTAAGCAGATCCTTCAACATCTGTGAGTCTCAGTTTCCTCATCCTTTAGATGGAGATAACAGCACTAGCCATTTCCTGAGACAGCTAGGATTAGGGGAGCATGCATGTGAAGCCTCTGGAGTGGTAGGGATTTGTGGGGTGTCAGCGGGGCACTGAGTGCTGTCCAATGTATCAATTCTTAGCGCAGTGAACAACACCCTGGATGTGGTCCACAAATGCGCTTGCAGCCTGCCCCTTAGAGCTGTGCAATGGTGGTTCTTTATGAAGGAAAGGTGCTCCTGGGAAACAGACAGAGTTGGGATCAACTAACAAGGTGATCTCAGGGAAGGGCAAGACCCCTGCGGGCTGGGAAGACTTTCTAAGGGAGGGAGAGCTTGGACTGGGCCATGTAAATGGGGAGGATTTGAATAAGGACCACGTGGAAGGAACTTCAGACAGGAGGGGCTCCTGAGCAAGGCTGGGAGGTAGGACTGGGCTTTGTGTGCAAAGCCAGCTTCCCGGGAACCGCCACACCCTCTGATTCAGCTAAATCCACAGATAGGGCTGAGCAGCTGGCTGGGCCTGAGCAGAGGGTTCATGTTGTGGGTGGGTAACTGACAAGAGCAGAACAGAGGGCTGCGGAATGTCCCCTGCCAGGCCGAGGTGCTTGGACTTCAGTGTTATTAGTGATAATAGCAGGCCGAGGTGCTTGGACTTCAGTGTTATTAGTGATAATAGCAAAGCAATAAGAACAAGCATCATTTGTTGCACTCTGAGATACGAAGCACTGCATCTCAGAATGCAGCCAACACTGTGGCTCGGGGGCCACACATCAACTCTATGCCAGAGCCTGGATGGACACTGAGGTCCAGTGGACCCCAGAGGCCAGGCCCCTGACTACAAGGAGAGCCTGCACTGTCCTGGCGCACCCACAGCCTCTGAGCATTGGCAGAGTCTGTCCTTAGGGTCAGCTCTCTCCCAGGAAGGAGTGGGGGGGGTGCCTTGTGACCATCCTGTTCTCCGTCTCCTCCCCTCCCCCTTTTCCTCTGCTCTCTGCTCCTCCTTCAGACAACGCACTGGCTGGGGACACCTCCAGGCCACCCTCAGCCCCCGGTGGGTTTGGCCTCCATGGAGTGCAGCCCATGTGTTCCCAGAGCCCCTCTTCCAGCATTCCTTGTCTGGATGGGACCAAGCAAGGTAGAGGTGGCGCGGGTGGAGAAGGAGGAGAGAACCTTCTCCAATGAGAGAGGGGACTGCACCTCTCCAACCCTGGTTTGGCATTTTATGTGCTGGGAATGAGAAGCCCAAGGTTGCTATGGAAACTACCATCCCCTGCTCCCTCTCTCATTCTCTGTGGGAAGTTCTTGCATGTAAGGGGTGTGGGGTACGTGGGTAGGGGGCACTCCTGCTGCACACGGCGCTGGAATGCAGAAGGACTGTCTCTAGGGGAGGGAGATGCAAGGGATGGATGAGGGCCAGGTGAAAGGCCTCTGGGGCTCCTGATCCTAGAAGGGGCTTCAGGGCTTCTGACTTGAGAGCAGGGCCAGGGGCAGCCGTGGAGCTCAGGGGGCTTCTCTGGAATAATCCTGGGAGTGACCATGCATACTCGAAAGGCACAGAACAATTTGCAAAACGCAGTCAGATGGGTCACTGGGAAAGAGCTTGGGCCCCACAGTTACCAAGATGTAGGCTTGAATACCAGCACAGCTCATGCTCCTAAGCTTCACTTTCTCTACTAGAAGATGTGGCTAGTGACAGCAGCCTCAGAGAGTGGTGACATGAAACCATGATGCTATGCACCTGGTCCCTGCCTGGTGTCTATACAGCAGGCAGCATCCAGTTAAGGGGGGGCTCTTCTCTTCCGTTTCCCATCTCACCGGATCCCATTCAGATAGGCAGTAGGAGCCCATTTTACAGATAAGGGGACTGAGGCCCAGCCAGGGGAAGGAAGGGGCTCAGGTTCCACAGGGGGTCTGGGCAGGGCCAGGAACTACACAACCTCTTCTGCCTTCCTTTGCACTCTTGTCGCTGCTGCCTGGCACTGGCCTTAACTGTCAGCCACTGTGACCTGCAGGACTCCCTGCATCTGAGACCGGTGCTAAGTCCCAATGCTTCTTGACACTCTCATTAGGGGGACCAGGCCTGTGGCAGAAACAAATCTCTTTTGGCTTTTATTATTAAAATAGAATAAAGTGCCAAGCTTTCTCTGTGGGGGAGGGAAATGATGGAGGTGGGGAAAAAAAACAGCCTCCCAGCCCCTACGCCGACACCCACATGCAGCGCCCCTCTCAGCTCCCAGAAAGGAGAGTTCCTTCCAGGTGAGTTGTCAGCTCTTTCTGGGGCAGAAGAAGGTGGAAAACGAATTTTAACCTCTCAAGATTTTTTTTTTTTTTTTTTAGCTTTCATGTTTTTCAGACCAGGGGAAGGACATCAGGTACCCCCCTTCGTCCATTAAGTCACGGGGGAAGAAGGGAACCAAGGGTGATTTTGCCTCCACCAGGCAGGTTTTGCAAACCCCAGGTGGATACTGATGCCAGCCTGGGCTCGGCAGGTCTCCACATTCTCCCCCCGCAACAGAAAATGAGGTCCCTCCTATTCCACCTCTTCCCAAATCCAAGGAAGGTGTCAGCAGGCTGAAGTCAGACATGTGAGTTTATGAAAACTGGGGCCTGAGTTCCAGACCACCTGCTTCAGGGATTTTCTGTATGGCCTTGAGTAAGTCACCTCCTCCTCTGGGCCTCAGTTGCCTCATCTGTCCCAAGGGGAACAATTTCCATCTTGCTCACTTCCCAGGGTGGCCACGGAGGCTTAAAGCAGTGTGGGCTGATGTCTAGGCCCCAGCATTTAGAGGCTGTAACCAAACTGGGGAGGATCCCATGGGGAGTGATGGGAATGGGGCAGGGACCCTTAGTCTGCCCACTTGATGGGGGAGAACCAAGAGATCAGCCTCCAAATTCATGTTGAACCCAGCCCAGTGCTTGGCATGTGTTAATTAAGGCATGTTTAGAACAGGATAAATCAATCAGGGTTCCCGTAGGGAATGATGGGACAAGGTTAGCCTGAGAAGACATTCATGGGAAATCAGCCAATTGATCTACAAGCAGTAGAATGGCTGTGACAAGGCTTGAGGAAGAGATTAGAGATAGTTCCTGGGGACAAATGAGTAGACACTGTAAGAAGACAGATTTCAATTCTACACAAGGGCCATGGAGTGAAGGCAGGGGAATGAGCTTGGATTAGGCATTTGCAATGTGTCTGGGAACTGAATGGAAATGGCTATGATTGGTTGAGCCCTTGCTGAGAAGCAGTAAGCTAGGGTGAGGACTCAGTGGCTGGAGCCAGACGGCCTGGGTTCGAATCCTGACTCTGCCACTAATCAGCCATGTGATCCTGGGAGAGTTACTTCCCATCTGTGTCTCAGTTTCCTCATCTGTAAACTGGGGAAAATAATGTTACCTGACTCAGGAGCTGCTCTAAGGATTACCGCACATGTGCACAGACACGTCCGTAAATCTATCCAGAGCAGAGCCTGGCAAATAGTAAGTGCTTCATAAGCGCTGCGTGAGTGTTGGCCAGGAGCACTGCTCCCCCTTGGTCCTGAGCTACTTCGCTTCATGTAATCTTCCCAGTGATCCTAGAAGAGGTGCTGTTATCATCTCTATTATCCAGATGGAGAAACTGAGGCCCATCTAGATTCAGCAATGTGCTCAATGTCACCTATCTTGAAAATGGCAGCACCAAAACTCGAGTGTAGCTCTGCTGGTTCAGAAGCCAGAATTCCTAATCACTGAGTAATGTTCAGCTCATCCCTCTTGAGAGAGACACGCTGTGCCCTGCTCTCCCAGCCCGGGTGCAGAGATCCAGAGACAGCAAGTACCAGACTCAATGCCACAAAGCTGTCTAGTGAAAGAACTCAGGTTTGGCTCCAAGGCTCGGGGGCTTGCTTTCCACGGCACCACACCTGACCCTGGGTGCTGTCTCAGGCCAGCACGGGTTGGGTGGGCCCTCCGGCAGGATGCCGAGGTTCAAGATGAGACAAGGTGACCTTTCTGCTCTCTTGCAGCTCTGAGTGGGGTGATTAGGTGAGATGATGAACGTGGAGGCCCTCCAGAGGATGGAAATTGGGTGCACACGTGAGACTGGTGTGCGGCTGCTTGTTATCAGCTGGGGCCAGAAAGCCCAGATTCCTGTTTGTGGGAGAACAGGAAGCACCCACACATCACACGGATTATTTCTTCTCTTTCCCCCTCTCTGCCGCCTTGTCTCTCTCTCTCTCTCTTTCTGTCTGTGCTTCTGCCTCTCTCTCTCTCCTTGTATCCTATCCTCCCTCTATCTCTAGAAAAAGATTTGTTCCCCCCCACCCAGCAGCAGCACTCAACCAAAATGAGTAATTCATCCTCACAGCTCCTCTTTATCTGGCCCTCTCATATTTGGTTACTTTTGGCCCAAGAATATTGGAAGATATGCTACACAGAGTAAATTACCTTGTTTAACTGATTCTCTGCTTGGAAATATGTTACATTCTAAAGGTCATTTTATAAAAGGGATTACTAGATCAAGGCAGTGCCACGTCAGCTTGATTGCTGTATCAACGTAAGAAACCAGGGCAAAAATAGAGAATCTAGAGTTATTTACTCATCTATGTCAGGAAGCAGGCTATTCATCTTTTCTGGAATCGAGTAAAACTGCTCCCAAGGCATTTTAGACAGGAATCTTGATATAACGGGAGATAATAATAGGAAGATACACTGGCTTGAGGGTTTCTTAAAGAGAGATTCGATGAAGTGGAGGGGTCTGGAGATATTCAGCTGTCATCATGGAAAATAATACATCCCCTCTCTTTCTTTCTTTCCTTCCTTCTTTCTCTTTCTTTCTTTCCTTCCTTCTTTCTCTTTCTTTTTTCCTTCCTTCTTCTCTTCCTTCTCTCTTTCCTTCCTTCTTCTTTCTCTCCCTCTCCTTCCTTCCTTCCTTCCTTCTCATTCCTTCCCTCCATCCTTCCTTTTTTCTTTCTTTTTCTTTTTTTTTGGAGATGGAGTCTTGCTCTGTCGCCCAGGCTGGAGTGCAGTGGCGCGATCTCGGCTCACTGCAAGCTCTGCCTCCTGGGTTCTCGCCATTCTCCTGGCTCAGCCTCCTGAGTAGCTGGGACTACAGGCGCCCACCACCATGCCTGGCTAATTTTTTGTATTTTTAGTAGAGACGGGGTTTCACCCTGTTAGCCAAGATGGTCTCGATCTCCTGACCTCGTGATCTGCCAGCCTCAGAGAAAGCCTTTTTTCTTTCTTTTTCTTTCTTTCCCTTTCTTCCTCTTTCTCTCCCTCTCTTTCTCTCCTTTCTCTCCTCCTGTCTCCCTCTCCCCCTCCCTCCCTCTCTCTCTCTCCCTCTCCCTCTCTTTCTTTCTGGATCCAGCGTTTACCCTGTTCTAGGCCCTGGAAATACAAAGAAGATGGACACAGACACTGGTGGACGAGGGGGCACGTCCTGGCCTTCTGAAGCTTTGGGTCCGAGGGAGGACACAGGCAGGTAAGCAGGCAGCGAGGGTGGCGGGTGCAGAGTGCCGTGCTGGGAACAGTTTGCCGGGGGTTCGTGTGGATCCCTGAAAAGGCTCGTTCCAGCTTAGGAAATGTTAGCCTGACCAGGTGGAAAGCTCACCCCTGCTCGCCATCTGTTGAAGAAGGGTCACGTACATGCCACCTGGCTTCCTGCGGGGAGATAGCATCTGGAAGGCAGAGAAAGCTCCTCTGGGGGGAGAAGTTTCACTGGGCACCATCATGATTTATTCAGCAGCGTCAGACACCTGCACCCTGGGGCCAGCGCCGGCCTTGGTGGTTCCCCAGGATTCATTCTTGGTGCGCACACCTGTCTCTTCCTGCACCCAGGGAATGGGGAGTGGGGGACAGAGGCCAGTCCGGAGGTAGCAGCCTCTCCCACCCTTAGCCTGGGTAGGGGGAGGAAGCAGTCCCGGCCAGAGCCCCAGACTCACAGCGGATGTGCCCAACTCACCTGGTGGCAAGAGGGTGCCAGAAACGTCCTTGGGGCCCTGAGTCCCAGCGCCAGGACTGTTCCCCTCAAGATTTCTCCTCCTAGGCTCACCACGAGACTCACTATCCCGTGAAGCCTTCTCCTAATAATCCCAGGCGGAACTCACTGCCACCAGCACCTGGCAGGCTCCCTTTGCGTGGATTGTGTGTGCACACACATGCACGTGATGAGTTTACAAACTAGATGTGGGCTGTTTTGATACCTCCAAGCTAGGATTATGTTAACACTGTCTGAGTAATAGAAATCATCACGGATTAAAAACAGCTTGCATTTGCATAACATGTTGTACTTCTCCAGATGCTGCTCACATCTTCATTTTCTGCATCGGTCTCATCAGGATCCTGAGAGGTGGAGAGGGCGGGTATTAGATGTCCCCAAGAAGTGTCACCCGGCGTTAATGACTGAGCAAGGAGGAGTCAAATCTCCTTGAACCCATGCTCACAGCACAGCTGGAAGAGACAGAGGTCTCGCCTTCACCGAGCTTAGCAGTATGACATGTTTCTCCAGGCCATCCTTGCAGTTTTTAACACCACTGTTTTAATGATAATTTTGTTTAAAAATTTATTTTTATTTGGCTAAAGATTGAATAAGGCTGGTGTGGTGGCTCACGCCTGTAATCCCAGCACTTTGGGAGGCTGAGGGGGGCAGATTACAAGGTCAGAAGTTCGAGATCAGCCTGACCTACATGGTGAAACCCCATCTCTACTAAAAATACAAAAATTAGCCAGGCGTGGTGGTGCATGCCTGTAGTCCCAGCTACTCAGGAGGCTGAGGCAGGAGACTAGCTTGAACCCAGAGTTGGAGGTTTCAGTGAGCTGAGATCACGCTACTGCACTCGAGTCTGGGCGACAGAGCGAGACTCTGTCTCAAAAAGTAAAAACAAAAAAACCCCAAAAAACCAAGATTGAATAGTAAGCTAGGAACACAGTAGCTGGTTAGTGTAAAGATTAGTTACCTAATATTGATATTAGGCAAAGTTTTAATTTTTACCATGTACAGCAAAACCTAATGCTGTTTCCCTATTTTATTCTACTCTCTTTGGGTGTGTGGCCATGAAGACTGAGGCTGGCCACAGCCAGGACCCTCCCCAATAACCATTTCTTCTGTTTTCATTTTGAGCAGGCCCTAAGCTAAGCACTTTGCAGGCACGATCTCAATAAACTGTGATAACAAATCGACAAAGTGTGGCCAGGCATGGTGGCTCACGCCTATAATCCCAGCACTTTGGGAGGCCGAGGCGGGTGGATCATCTGAGGTCAGGAGTTCGAGATCAGCCTGACCAACATGGAGAAACCCCATCTCTACTAAAAATACAAAAATTAGCCAGGCGTGGTGTCAGCCGGTCACCTGTAATCCCAGCTACTATGGAGGCTGAGGAAGGAGAATCGCTTGAACCCAGTCGGTGAGCTATCGCACCACTTCACTCCCATCCTGGGTGAAAGAGCGAGTCTCCATCTCAAAAACAAACAAACAAACAAAAGACAAAATGGATATCAGTTTTATTCCCATTGTGCAGATGAGGAAACTGAAGTTCAGCAAGGCTCGGTGATTTACTTACAGTTACAGGTAGGAGTGGTGGTGCAAAGGTCCACACTCAGACTGTCCCCAGCTCCTGGGGGAGTAACTATTAGGTTTTGCTGCCTCCCTCTTCTCCAGCTCCTCTGCCACAGTGGGGCTCCTCTTCCACTGCCGGGACCCCAGGTAGGAGCAGGGAAGTCGTGGGGCGGGAGAGTCAGCCCTGGATTGCAGCAGCGGCCACCAAAGGCAGGGCCACTGGACGATGAGCCCGCATTAGGCTTTTCATCCCTGCTGCTCCCTCCAGCTCCTCGCTACTATCCTTAATTATGAAATAACAGCGGTTCCCAGGCAGAGGGAGGGCGGGAGGGTGGCAGAGCGAGCATCCAGATGGCCCTCCTGGCAAGCGTGGGCCTTGCCTGGTCTTTATGTAAGAGTCGCTCTGCTTTCCAGATTGCCTTCGAGTCAGATGTTTAAACACTTGTTTTGTGTTTATGATACAGAGGAAGAAATTAAAAGGCCCCCAGGAGAAAACGAAGAAGGGAAAAACCAGGAGTGATTCTGGGGGGTTGTCAGGCCAGATGGAGAGAGAAACCGAGTCTGGGACTGGTTTTCAGATGACCGTGAGCAGGTGGCTTCTCTGCCCTTAGGTGGTGAGATCCAGGAGTGCATGACAGAGGGAAGTGGGTGAGCTCCTTCAGGAAACAAAACTGGAACTGCTAGCGACTGAAGGCCTGCTGTGTCCTCAGCACTGTGCTCTAGCACACTTTATATGCCCTCTCTTTTTCTTTTCTTTTTATTTCTTTCTTTTTTTTTTTTTTTTTTTGAGACAGAGTCTCCCACTGTCACCCAAGGCTAGAGTGCAGTGGCACAATTTTGGCTCACTGCAGCCTCAACTTCCCAGGCTCAAGCGATCCTCCCGCCTCAGCCCTGCAAGTAGCTGGGACTACAGGCAAGCACCACCACGCCTGGTTAATTTTTTAAAATTTTAATGGAGACGAGATCTCACTATGCAGCTCAGGCTGATCTTGAACTCCGGGCTCAAGTGATCTTCCCACCTCGGCCTCCCAAAGTGCTGGGATTACAGACGTGAGCCACCTTCCTGGCCTATGTACCCTCTCTCAATCTCTCAACAGCCTTGTTTTACAGATGGAGAAATCAAGGCCTGGGGGGGGGATTTGGAGACTTGGCCAAGGTCAGATTGCCTGATGTGCAGAGTTGGCCTGGGACTGCTGGAAGTTTTTCCTGCCTGGAACATTCTTCCTGCATTCAACTCCCCCTCCTGCAGAAAATCTCCCCAGCAAGCCAGCCCAGCTGCGTGCGCTGCTGCGCCCTAAACTTCCTGTGACTGTGCCTTCTGAACCGGATGTCTTACTGCATCTGACCTTCGGCAGGTCGAGAACTGTTCACAGGCCCCTGGAATCTGCACTGGAAAAGGCCTCCGTAGTCAACGCTCCAAGCCTCCATTGGCTTTTTAGATTCCCTCAAAGGCATCCCAGCTCTGCTGAACACTGACACCAAAAGGGAATCAGTCAATCACTGCTCCTTTGAACGGAGTTCGTGGCTTGACACTTCTTCACTGTAGAATCTATTAATGGACGGAACCAAGTCTTCTCTTCTCTCTTTCTTATCCTGTAGCGGGTAGTGCAGTGCTGGCCCCACTAAGAGATGGCAGAAGCACAGCATAAGAGTTGCAAGAGCATAGAATCGCCATCTCTTTTTACAGGTGAGGAAATTAAGGCCTAGATTGCTGGGGGCTTGCCTACAGTCACACAGTGAGTGGTGGACAGAGCTAGAACAAGGACTCAGACCCCTTCCTAGCCCAGAGCTCTACCCACTCTTCGCTGGCCTTGGGTCTCGCTCCTCCCAGCAGATTTGGGTGTTCCCTCCACAGCGCTCCCCAAGGGCCTTGCACAGACCACTGTGAACGCATGTACCAGAATCTGTTGTCACAAAATACCCAGGGTTTTGGAGGCCAGGGACCTTGTGTCATGTCTCCGGACCTATGGCTTCTTCTGTAAGCCTGACCCAGAGAAGGCACCAGGAAATGTTGGAAAAAGGCAGGAGAAGAGGGAAGAGGACAGAGGAAAGAGGAATGGAGCAGCAGCAGGGGATAGCAGGGGCCTCCACCGTAATGGGTCCCCCAAGACAGCCTGTCATTACAGCCGAGTCAGAAGGAATTGTGACCTGGTTGACTGTGAGCAGGAGGTGTCTGAATATGGCTTCGTAACAGTCATGGTAATATAGAGTTCACGAATACACTCTGCTTTATCTGATTGCCAATGCTTGTTGCATTTGGCTTGCACAACACAGGAGGCATGGGTCTTGAATTATGTTGATTTTGTAGATGAGGAGACTGAAGCTCAGTAAGGTCCTGCTATTAATGAAAGACAGAACTTGGACTATTGAACCCACACCTACCAGTTTGTAGCCAGAATAGTTTCTGCCATGACATATTTCCTTCCTTCCTTTCCTTCCTTCCTTCCTTCCTTCCTTCCTTCCTTCTTTCCTTCCTTCCTTCCTTCCTTCCTTCCTTCCTTCCTTCCTTCCTTCCTTCCTTCCTTCTTTCCTTTCTACCCTCCTTCCTTCTTTCCTTCCTTCCTCTTTCTCTCTTTCCTCCTTTATATGTGTATATTTTTTGACGGAATTTCGCTCTTGTTGCCCAGAGCTGGAGTACAATGGCGTGATCTCAACTAACCACAACCTCCGCCTCCCGGGTTCAAGCGATTCTCCTGCCTCAGCCTCCCGCGTAGCTGAGATTACAGGCATGCACCACCACGCCCAGCTAACTTTGTGTTTTTCGGAGAGACGGGGTTTCTCCACGTTGGCCAGGCTGGTCTCGAACTCCCAACCTCAGGTGATCCTCCCGCCTTGGCCTCCCAAAGTGCTTGGATTATAGACGTGAGCCACCACGCCCGGCCCATTCATTCTTTCTTTCACTTCTTTCATGACTTGCTCACATTCTTAGGAGCGTTGCTGCTTTTCCTTGAACACACCAAGCACAGGCCCTCTCGGGGCATCTGCACTTGCTGTTCCTCTGCCTGGGATGCTCTTCCTACTGCCATGCCCACCTGGCCCAACCCCTGCTTCACTCTGCTTCAGTGTCACCTCCCTGACCACCTGTCCCCAACAGCTCCCCTATCACCCTCTCACACACCTGAGCCTGCACCATTTTCCTTCATAGCACCAATCACTCCCTGACTTTATATTGTTATTATATGCTATTTACTGTATTATATTCTGTTTTATAGCTATTTGATTAATTACCTCTTCCCTCTAGAACATCAGCTCCTTGAGAGCAGGGTTTTGTCTCTGTTGTCCACCATTCTATTCTCAGCACCTAGATCCATGCCCAACACATAGTAGGTGCTTAAATATGTTTCTGTTTACTGAATGAATAAGCACCTATTATGTGCCAGAACCTACTCTGGATACTGAGAATATGCACATGATTAAGACAGTCTCCTGCCTCTAAGATGCTCATAGCAGACAGACAAAAATGAGTCACCGGGGCTGGGCACGGTGGCTTAACACCTGTAATCCCAGCACTTTGGGAGGCCTAGGAGTGTGGATTACCTCAGGGCAGGAGTTCCAGACCAGCCTGGCCAACATGGCAAAAACTGTCTCTACTAAATACAAAAAATTATTGGGGCATGGTGGCAGGCGCCTGTAATCCCAGCTACTCAGGAGGCTAAGGCAAGAGAATCACATGAACCCAGGAGGTGGAGGTTGCAGTGAGCTGAGATCACACCACTGCACTCCAGCCTGGGTGACAGAGTGAGACTCTGTCTCAAACACACACACACACACACAAATGAAAAACAAACAAACAAGCAAAAACAAAAATGGGTCACCAGGACAGAATGTGGGCTGAGGTAGGTCCCCAGTAAGATGGCTCCTTTAGCTGTTGTGTGGCAGAGCCTACCGGATGACCCCTAGTATAAATTCTACTCTATTTCCTTAATAACAGAACCCTAAATTTAGCTGGGTGTGAGGTCACTTAAAGGCCACATTTCCCAGCTTCCTTTGCAGTCCAGTGTGGCTATGTGACTCAGTTCTGGCCAATTTCCAAGAAGTATCCTTAGAGAAAAAGGGTGTCCCCTCTGCTGCCCTTTCCTCTGCTCATTGGATTGAGAAGTGATGGGTGGACTTAAGCAGCCATCTTGGACCATGAGGATGAGGCCACATCCCCAGAATTCTGGCACAGAAAGCCAGAAGCAGCCTGGGTCTCTGACCCTGTGAAGCACAAGTCATCTCACCTTCAGAATTCATTTAGCTGAGTGAGAAATTTACCTGAGTGAAAAGTAAATTGGTTTAATCTACTTTTATTTGGGGTTTTCTGTGGCTTGCAGTTGACTAATCCTAATCCTCATTGATGCAGCCTTAGAAGGAGCGGAGAAAGTGGCTAGGAGACTTGTTTTGGTTCTCAGAGAGTGAGATGGCCCCATCATTCAGCAGAGAGGCAGAAGTTGTGGTTGAAGTGTATCTGGATCTAGGCAGGGCCTGTTGACCTTGCAAGTTTTATAAATCATTAGTGGTAGCACTCATTTGATCTCCATTCATTCATTTACCTTTTCATTTATTTCTTCAGTTGTCCCACCATTCACTCATGAGGTTTATCTACCCATCCATTCATCCATCAAAACATTCCATGAAGCAGGTATTCATGGGGCTGGGGTGTGAGTTTGAGCCAAGCAGGGAACAGTTTGCAAATGAAGCTCAGCTGGGAGACTGGGAGCAGGGTCTTTGGATCTGGAGTCCCCTCTCTGAGGCCTGGCAGTGCTTGCTCTCTCACCAGGCTTCCACCTCTACTGGAGGCACATCTGTGGAGTGGTCAAATTCAGGATTACAAGAGTGTGCCAGTCCCAGGTAGGGCCAGAGAGCCCTCCAGGTTCCTTGGGGACTCCCAGGGCAGGTGTCCTCCCACCCCGTGCCCTGCAAGAGAGGAGGCAATAAAGCTTTTAGCTCATCTGCACCTTCATTGTGTCATGAATGGTGGTTGATATCAGCAAGAGAATGATTCATGTGTCTTGTAGTTTCTGAAAGATCTAGAAGGCGTAAAGTCCCTGCTTAGGACACATGCTAAGAATATGCTGGAAGGGAGTCAGAAACTCATGGGGCTTGTACGTTTTCTCCAAAATTGAGCCAGGATCCTGGGGGAGGAGTGGGATTAACAAAGATCACAGGACTTACTGGGGTGGAACGAGGCTGAGACAGCAGGGACAAGGCATATTTGATAGAAAACAAAAAGCGGATGAAAAAATGACTCCCAGGATGTCTGTGGTTCACCCAGAATAAGCCAGTTTTTTTTCTGGAACTTGATGAACCTGTACATTCGCAGACGTTTTGGTCAAAACTGAAGGTTACAAGACAGAAACAAAGCAAAAGGATCTATTTCTGTAATCTTTTGTAATATAACAAAGCATCCGAAAACATTTTTTTTTTTTTTTTTGGAGACGGAGTCTCGCTCTGTGGCCCAGGCTAGAGAGTAATGGCATGATCTTGGCTCACTGCAGCCTCTGCCTCCCAGGTTCAAGCAATTCTCCTGCCTCAGTCTCCCAAGTAGCTGGGACTACAGGCATGCGCTAACACTCCTGGCTAATTTTTGTATTTTTTGTAGAGATGGGTTTTCGCCATGTTGGCCAGGCTAATTCTGAACTCCTGACCTCAGGTGATCCACCCACCTCGGCCTCCCAAAATGCTGGGATTACAGGCGTGAGCCACTGCACTAGGCCAGCATTTCAAAACTTGATGGTGTAAAACAATCATTTTTATGATTTCCCATGATTCTGTGGTAAGCTGGGCAAGGCTCCTGCTCCACATGATCATGGCTGGACATGCAGACAGCTGCATTCAGCTGGTGGCTAGAAGGTTCTAGAAGGGTGGTCAGTTCTTCTCCACATGGCCTTTCTTGCCACATGGTCTTTCCCTCTGTCAGGACAGCCTGAACTTCCTTACATGGTGGTAGCTGGACTCTGAGAGTGAAAGCAGAAGCTTCCAGGCACCCCCCACTTTTTTTTTCTTTTTTTGAGATGGGGTCCAGCTCTGTTGCCCAGGCTGGAGTGCAGTGATACAACCATAGCTCACTGCAGCCTCAAACTCCTAGGCTCAAGTGATCCTCCCACCTCAGCCTTCTGAGTAGGTGGTACTACAGGTACAAACTATCACAACCGGTTAATTAAAAAAAAAAAAATTTTTTTAGAGATACAGTCTTGCTTTATTGTCCAGGGTGGTGTCAAACTCATAGACTGAAACGATCTCCTACCTCAGCCTCCCAAAGCACTGGGATGACAAGCATGAGCCACTGCTCCCAGCCACTTCCAGGCCTCTTGGGGCCCAGGCCTGGAATTGATACAGCCTCACTTTTGCCACATTCTATTGGTCAAAGCATGTCCCACATTATCTCAGACTCCAGTGCAGAGAAAATAAACTCCATCTCTTGGGAGGCATCGTCAGTGGCCATACTTGCAGACAAACTTCCGTCGGAAGTTGATGGGATTGTGGAGCCCAGAAAAAAAGTAAGATGTGAATGACACAGGTTTGACCTATGCACAACTTCATGGACACACACTTGGTGCCTAAAGTGAGGCTCATCATGCATCAGCTTAGGGCTTAAGCCAGTGTTTGGTGCCGCTGACTCTGCCTCTCTTCCACTATGCTGCTTTCCTCTTCATCAAACAACTCCATCAACTGGAGACCACTAAAAGGAAAGAGAAATACACCAAGGCCACAGTCATTAGCATCCTGGAACATTGGATTCTATTTCTGGCAGATCAGAGGTAGTTGGCAAACCTCTGCCCCCCGTCTCCCCAGCTCAGCATTCTGAGGTAATGAGCCCACTGTATTATGTGGCATTAGCAGAAGTGCTGGATGCTGATCAAGAGAGGAAATAGACTCCCGTCCTCCATCATCAGCAGCCTGCACCTGGGGCTTGGGGTTCAGCTGTGGCCTCAGGGGAAGGCAGCTCCCATTTATTGAGGGCCTACTGTGTGCCAAGTGCTGTGCTAGGTGCATCTGGTCCCTGCTTTTTTCTCAAGCCTCATCTTGCATTCTATTCCCTCTCTCTGATTTCCAACGAATCTGGGTCTATTTCAGTGTTTTCAAACAGGCTGCTCTTTCTCTTCCAGGTCTTTGTATGTACTGTCCCCATTGCTTGATGCACTCTCCCTGTCTCTTAGCTGGGTTAACTCGAATGCATCCCTCAGACCTTAGGCTCTCTGCTTTCTCTGCTGGACTGAAAGCTTCTGTGGGGTAGTGCCACACCCCCCAAAGTACTGCTTGGCTCCTGGCCCAGTGTTCTGTAAGTATTTGTTGAATGACTGAATGATGGAGTGAATGACTCCTCACAACAGCCCGTTTTGACAGATGAGGCAAATGAGGCTCGGAGAGAACTAGCTTGTCCAAGGCCAAGATAAGGTGAGAGGCAGAGTCAGGATTTGAACCTGGGTCTGTGTGGTGGCCAAGCTTGTGCCCTTTTGACTACACCTGGCACTCAGGGGTAAATGAAGGAGTGGACCATGGTGATGGGGAGCGGGGATAAGGTGTCCAAGAAAGAGGCAAGGGCAAAGGCACCTCTGTCCCATTGCTTCCAGTTAGTAACACCAGAAATGGAGATGGAACCTGGGGCTGAGCTACCAAGTCACACAGAGTTCGGCTAAGCCTCTGGGAGCCTGGTCTCCCAGTGTCTCTTAAATTGAGGGCTTACAGGTGCCTGCTCTGTAGACAACAGGTGTCAGGCCAGCAGCTCAGCTGCTGCCAGAATCCGGAGGGTTGTGCTAATTCCCAGGGTCTTCGGTGCCCTCCAGTTAAAGGGACCCACAGAAGATTCCAGGTCAGAAACAGGAGGTGTTACCACCAGGGAGCTTCATGGGAGGTGGTTCCTGTAGCAGAGAGAGCACTGACTCCAGAGTCCAAAAAACAGACTAAGAATCCCAGCTCCACCAATTATTGCTGAGTGACCTTTGCCCAGTTACTTCACCCATCTGAGCCTCAGTCTCCTTGTCTGGAAAATGGGGATAATAAGACATTCCTCATATGGTTGCTCAGAAAGCTAAAAGAGTTAACTTTGTAGCAGATTGAGAACGGGGCCTGCCTCTCCAGCTGGAGCCTGGCATAAGGAGAGCAGTTGGTAAATGTTAGGCTGGAAGGCCTATTGTTCCTCCATTGCCATGGAACCTTTGCTGCTTCAGCTTCTCTCGCACATAGTAGTTTGCTCTGCATGTTTCCCAGGGCTGTTGGAAGGATCAGATGTGATAGAGGATGGAGGAGACACCTGTCAAATCCTGTCTGAAGGGAGAAAGCTGAAGGAAGTTGTGTTGCCTTTGTGTCTCCATTTGGACCAAACTGGGCCCAGGCCAAGGGATCCAATAAACACCTAAAAAGGAGCAAAAGGTCCATAGGCTTCAGAGATGATGATGATGACAATGATGATGGCTATGATGATGATGCTGATGGTGATGGTGATGATGGTGGTGGTGATGGTAATAATGATGGTGATGATGGTGATGGTGATAGTGATGATGGTGATGATGATGATGGTGGTGATGGTGGTGATAATGGTGATAATGATGATGGTGATGATGGGAATGATGGGGATGATGATGGTGATGACGGTGAGGTTGATGATGGTGATGATGATGATGATGACAATGATGATGATGATAGTGATGATGGTGATGATGATGGTGATGATGATGATGGTGGTGATGATGATGATGATGATGGTGGTGATGATGACAGTGATGATTATGGTGATGATGGCAATGGTGATGATGAAGATGATGGTGATAGTGATGGTGATGATGGTGATAGTGATAGTAATGATGGTGATGATGACATTGGATGGAGGATGCAGTCCAAACCTTAAGAAGACAACAGAGCGTCATAAAAAAAGCTCAAAGGATAGTTGTTCAAACACCCAGATATCTTTAAGTCCAGGCTCTGCCTCTAACTAGTCAAGTGACTTTGGGTAAGTTGTGGAATGTCTCTGAGTGTCAGTTCTGCCACCTGTAAAACAGAAACAAGAACCCTGCCCTACACGCTTCACAGGTAGCCTCCATGGGGATCATGAGCATTTTCATACACACAGGCAGCTGTGTCTGAGAGCAGATCCTAGCCCAGGCAGCTGTTGCTATCAAGCAGACTTAGTTCAAGCTCTGTTGCTTCCTTGCTCAGGTGTTGTCAGCCTCAGTTTTCTCATCTACAAATGACTCTAATAATGCTTCTCCACATAGGGTTGTGATCTGGCTAAAATGGGTCCATGTAGTTACAGGGACCCACCTGGTGCCTGCAAAGAGTGGGGGCTCCATGAATGGTCCTCGTTATGACTGCAAGCCTCTGGTCCACTCTAGCTCATTCTCTCCTGGCTGCCCACTCAGCTTGGCCCAACCTGGTTGATCACAGTCATCATAGTTCCCTGCAAAAATATTCTGTGGTGCATTCTCAAGGACTAGATGAGGTCACAAAGGGCCGCCCTGTATGGTTGTGTAGGTTGCTCACTGCTCAAGGGCACTCAGCTGAGGAAATAGCTTGTGCCTTTCCCCTCAAAGCTGAGAGCTTTAAAGAGGGGCTGCCTCTGCTTGGAAAAGGAACCTTTCTTTTATTTGCATAAAAACAACATATGGGCTGGAAGGCACCTGAATCACCCATGGTGGGATTAAACCAGCTTGGAATGTAGACTCGGATGGGTCTCAGAGAGCACCCAACATTCTTGTTGGACAGAGGAAGAAACTGACCACTATTTATTCATTCATCCAACTTTTACTGCCCGCTAAGTGAGAAGTACCACCTCTCCTCTCAAGAGGGCGAGGACACCATGACAGATTATTACATGCTTTTCACACCTATTTGGATATTGATTCTGGACATCAAGAGTTTACATAGGAAGCTCTGGCCGGATGCAGTGGCTCACACCTGTAATCTCAACACATTGGGAGGCCGAGGCGGGAAGCTCGCTTGAGCCCAGGAGTTTGAGACCAGCCTGGGCAACATAGCAAGACCCTGTCTTTACAAAAAATTAAAAAATTAGCTGGGTGTGATGGCGCGTGCCTGTAGTCCTAGGTATTTAGGAGGCTGAGGTGGGAGGATCGCTTGAGTCCAGCAGGTTGAAGCTGCAGTGAGCCATGATCATGACACCGCACTCCAGTGTGAACTACAGAGCAAGACCCTGTCTCCAAAAAAAGAAAAAAAAAGTTTACATAGCAAGTTCAGAGAGTAAACGATGATGCATTATCCGAATCTATTGGAACCCCAAGTTTCAGATATGAGTAGCAAGAGTTCAGACAGTGAGGGTTGAATCCAAAAGCAAAAGATTTCTGTAAGGCAGCTCCATGGAGCACAGAAGAGAGAGCAACCAAGACTTCCCGGAGGCAGTGATGCCTGATTCCAGAAGGAAAACTAGGAGCCTGCCGGCAATCCAGAGATGAGCGGCCCCTCAGGCACAGGCTCCGGCATGTGCAAAGACCTAGGGTACAGAGAGCCTGGCAAGCTCAGGGAACTATAAGTCAGTCTCTTTGGCTGGAGCATAAAGGAGGGGAGGAAGAATGCCGGGCAATGAGGGTCAGAGAGGTTAAGTGGCCCATTCAAGGGTCACACAGCAAACTTCTGTTTAGCTGAGATTAGAACCCAGGCTCCTGACTGAGTTGGGGCTTGCTCAGATCATCTGGCACAGTGGGTTGGGGGAGGGGCAGCAGTAGCAGAAGTGGTCAGATGCACCAGGGGCAGGGTGTGGCTGGTTCAGCTGTGCTCCTGTTGACCTTTGGCCTGGTGGGGCACCCCTCCTCCCATGTCATTGCCAGTCTGCCTTCAGGGATGTTTGGCGAGGCCCTGAATGCCAGATGAGGTGCCAGCCTGTTCCGGCTATCTGCCCTCTGTACTGACTGGCACCTGACCCGGTGCCCCAGTCCAGCTGAGCTTATGCAGCTGGTGACCCATTGACCTCTGCTGAAGTTCAAGGCTGGCACAGATGCCCAGGACTGCCAAGGCAAGAGACTCAGTTAGAGGCTGTGTAGTCTGGGATGGTGCATTCAGCAGGAAAGAATGCTGTCATGAGCATGTGTTGAGCATGTGTTGAGCCTGTCATGAGCATGTGTTGAACTTGGTCAAGACACAAACCGTCTCTCTTTTTTTTTTTTTTTGAGACAGAGTCTTGCTCTGTCGCCCAGGCTGGAGTGCAGTGGTGCAATCTCGGCTCACTGCAAGCTCCGCCTCCTGGGTTCATGCCATTCTCCTGCCTCAGCCTCCCAAGTAGCTGGGACTACAGGTGCCCGCCACCGCACCCGGCTAATTTTTTGTATTTTTAGTAGAGACGGGGTTTCACCGCGTTAGCCAGGATGGTCTCGATCTCCTGACCTTGCAATCTGCCTGCCTTGGCCTCCCAAAGTGCTGGGATTACAGGCGTGAGTCCCGTCTCTTTGTCTACAAAACAGGAGGGCTGGGCCACATGATCTCTATGGCATCGCCAACTTCAATCTTCTGGCCAGTGCTTCTCCAACTTTGGCTTGCATCAGAATCACCAGGAGAGCTGCTTAAAACCAGGTGGCCTGGCCTCACTCCCAGAGCTTCAGGTTCACCGGCTTAGAGTGAGGCTTGAGATTCTGCATTTCCAACAAGTCCCAGATGATGCTGATGCTGCTGGTCCAGGGAGCACACTTTGAGAATAACTGCTCTAGCAACCCTGGGTGCACATTAGAATTTCTTAGGGGAGCTTTAAACCGTGTGGTGATGAAATCCAACTCCAGAGCAATTAAATCAGCGTCTCTGAGTGGGGAGCCTGTGTTCTGATATCTTTTAAAAGCTCCCCTAGGTGATTCTAATGTGCCGCCCGCGTTAGAAACTGCTGTTCTAGAAAAGCAGCCTGACGTGTGCTTTTTTTCCTATTGGAATAATTTCTCTTGGACCCCAGCTCAGCCTCTCATTAGCTGCCTGGTTTTGAACAGTCTCCCTGAACCTCAGTTTCCCCTTCTGTAAGTGGGGCTGTTAGGAGGACTAAATGAAACTGCTTCACTATGTCTGTCTACCCTTCCCTGTGTCCAAGGAGAGCTTGTACGTTTCTTCTGCTCTGAGACTGTTTGGCTGAACACAATTCAATAAGCATTTATTAAAAACTTACAATGTGTGAGATGCTGCCCTTAATGATGTGGGAATACAAGGATGAATCAGGCTCGGTCCCCACTCTAAAGAGCTCACATACTAATGGGGGTGACGAGGCATGTGTCCAAAATATGAGGCAGGAAGTAACACCGGCTATGGAGGAAGTAATCATGGTGAAGGCCATTATGTGTGAAGCACTTCGCAGTTTATTTTAATCCTCCCAACAACTCCACGAGGCAGCTACTATTGTAACACCCACTTTTACAGGCCAAGAAACTGAGGCTTAAAGAGAAGACCAGTTACTCACAGCACAAGAGCCAGGCTTTGGTGCTGTGGGAGCCCAGAGGAGGAGATTCACACCATTAGAAAGGCTGGGAGTAAATTTTGTGGAGAGAGGTGTGGACACAGTGCTTTGAAGAATGTGTAGGAGTTTGATGGGTAAATATAGAGAAAGGGTATCCCTGATAAGAAACCAGCATACACAAGCCCAGAGGAGGGAAAGCCTCTCTTCTTTAGAGATCTGGAAGTGATTTGATTTTGCTGGAATGTAGGTTGGGTGCAGGGCATGGTGAGAATCATGTCCTGGTTGGAGGCCTTGTATGCTAGGATAAGGAATTTAGATTTTAGATTTTATATCTCTTTTTTTTTTTGAGACAGAGTCTTGCTCTGTTGCCCAGGCTAGAGCACAGTGACACAATCTTGGCTCACTGCAACCTCTGCCTCCTGGGTACAAGCAATTCTCATGTCCCAGCCTCCCGAGTAGCTGGAATTTCAGGCGCACGCCACCACGCCTGGGTAATTTTTATATTTTTAGTATAAAATGATTATATTTTATATTTTTAGTAGTAGGGTTTTGCTATGTTGGCCAGGCTGGTCTCAAACTATTGGCCTCAAGTGATCCTCCCATCTTGGCCTCCCAAAGTGCTGGGATTATAGGTGTGAGCCACCACACCCGGCCCAAGATTTTATATCTTAAGCAATGGGGAACCCTTGAAAACTCTTGAGCAGGAGGTGGCAGTTTTAGAACAGGGCTAAAATGGTCACAGGTTATATGGGAGAGAGAGGGTGACAGGGAGCCCAGGGATGAAGGGGGTAGCTATGACAAAGGGTCTGATGAGGGATGATGAAGCAAGTGGGTGGGGAGAGGGGAGGGGGAAAATAGGCACATGTGAGAAGTGCGCTGTTGCTACACAAAGCTTCCTTGGGCATCACTTGATCCCTTATGTGTACTTGCTTATTGACTGAGCCATACCATACCAGGAGTGGGGGAGGGCAGGAGCAGAAGACAGAGGCTGGGGCAAGTCGACCTCCCAGGCTTCTCACTCCACATACAGCTCCCCTCGCGACGGGGATATGGTCAGTGGGGCATGACCCATTCTGTTGAACAACTCTGCAGAAGCAGGGAGCAATTTGTTCCTGGGCCATCTGCCACATTTCTGTGATGGGGGTGGCAGAGCTGGCCCAGTGACCTGAGTCTTCCTGACCCCAGCCTTCCAGGTGAAGCGTGCCACCCTGCTCACCTCCCACTGCCAAGTTCACTGCCAGCTCAAGGCTCACAGCCTCTGTGTGTCATGCCCGGCACAAACCCTCCCGGGCTGAAGCCAGGTCCCAGAGGCAAAGTCTGGATGTGGAAAATGCACCAGGCTGCCACCAGGTGACTTTGGGCACATCCCCTTAGCCCCTCTGTGGCCTAAATTGGGGCATTAAACACAATCAGGTAGTATAGGTACTGCACCCTCCACCCCCACCTGCCCCATCCTCTCTGGCTAACTTTCCTGGAGAATCTCAAGATGTTACCGAGACAAGCAAAGCAAGTCACTTTCCATATTCAAAGTCCCAGGCCATTTTAGTACTTCTGTCATTCTGTGGACCCATCAATATCATACCCACTTTAGAGATGGCACAACCAGGACCCAGAGACTTTTCATGACAGCCCAGGGTCAGATATCTAGGTAGTTACCGAGACAGGACTTGAGTGCCAGTCCCTCAGCCAATGGAGCTGGCCCCTCAGGTGCCCTCCCAGACCCCTGCTGCCTCTCATGAGGTAGGGAGGCCAGATCTGGGTTGGAGGTGAGGCTGGCAGACATCCCTGAGGTCCAGGGATCTGGAACTGAGGGACACAGATACAGCATCGCATCCCTTTGCTGTATCACACAATGAGAACATTCTCTTTTAAGCCTCCTGATACATGAAGGAGAAAGTCTCTGTTAGGTGCTAATGGGTATTTAACACCTCTCCAAACCTTGCCAATCTCCCTTTTTCACTGAGGGCACATCTCAAGCCTTGGCAGGCCATGGTTTCCAGCTAGAATGTAATAACCTTGCTTTGTTTTCACTGTGCTTATTTTAACTCTTACTTTCTATTTATGGCAAGTGATACTGATTTCCCATTTAAGGCAGTGATATAATGATTCTCTAAAAAAAATGTGTTTAAGGGGTGGGGAAAGTGGATCTGATATTTAAAAAAATTTTAAGTAATAAGTGGTGTGGAGATATCAGTGAGAAGGCCCGATGTCTGGCCTAGGTCAAGCCCGTCATTTAAAGGTGGGGAGGGAGAATGCAGGCAGGAGAGGCAATGCTCAAGGCACCTGGTGTGTCCCCGTCGGCCGTGATCTCTGAGACTCGCATGCCTCGAAGACCTCTGGCCACTAAGCCAAGGTGACTCCCCGCCCCTCTGGGCGACACGTGCATGGCCCATGTGCCAGTCCGCAGGGTCCCGTGGCCACCGTGACCTCGGGAGGGAGGCGGTGGCTGGGACAGGCAGGTTGGACACCTGGGAGGACACCCGGGGACTTCCGCGAAGGAGGAGGGCGCTGGAGCCGTGGCGCGCTCGACCTGGCCGGGCGCAAGCCGCTGGGGACCTCGGCCGAGTGGGCAGGCGGCCGGACCCCATGCGAGTCACCTGCGGCCAGGCCGGGCGTGCGTGTGAGCGCGTGCGCAGACGTCAGCCTCCGAGGCCCGTGCCGCCTTCCGGGCAAGGTGCGCGCGCCCAGCGACCCCGGCCCCACGCGCCCGGACACGCGAAACCGCAGACCGCGGCGCCCCGGAGGCGGTGAAAGGGATGGGCCGGGCCGGGCCGCGGGACCCGCCTCCCATTGGCCGGGCGCCGGGGCGAGGCGGGGCGCCGGGGTGGGGCGGGGCGAGCGGGCTCTGGAGGGCAGACGCTGGCGCTGGGCGGCGGGAGGCGCTGCTCGCGGGGGGCCGAAGGAGCTGGTGGGCGACGCTCGCAGGGGCGCGGGAGGGCGCCTCTGGGACCGCCATCAGGAGCCTGGGGTTCTGCCACCTTTCGGAGGGATCAGCGACCTCTTCGCCCTGTGGGTGACAGTGGGGCATCTTCCTGCGAGAGGGGGAAGGAGGGAGAACCCAGGGCCACACACAAAGTTCTCCTCATCTGGGGACAGGAGGAGGTGAAGGAGGAGGAGCCGGGTTGGTGCTAACTTGGAACTGCGAAACCTTGGGGCGGCGTTCAAGGCCCCCTCCCACACGCGCGCAGAGCAGAGCGCCCTGCTCCTCCTTCAGCTGCTGGCGTCGCCGCGCGGGGAGAAAGAAGCCGTCCCTCCGGCGCGGGGAGAGCTGCAGAGCCGCAGGCAGAGGAGGCGGCCGCGGCCGAGCCCGGCAGCCCGATACCCCCCCCATCCGAGCGACCCCCTTTGGGGCAGGCGGAGAAGGTGGCATAGGCGACCAGGAGGGTTCGCCCACCAGGGACACGCACCCACAGTCACCTCCAAAGGACTCCCCTCCCCGAGTCTCTAGGGGCTGCTCCTTCATCACCGGAGTCGCCCCTACCGCTCTGCCCCCAGCCCCAGAGCCCCAGGCGGGGACCCCCGGATCGGAAGTCCCCAAGCCTCCGGGCACCTGGCTCAGCAGGAGGCCCCCGGCTCGGGGCAGGGCAGGGCCGGCGGCGGCGAGCCGGAGCCCGCCCCCTGCCCGGGCCCCGCTGAGCCCTCGGAGCCTACCCATGGGGCACCTGCCCCTTGTGCCTCCTTGCCCGGCCGCGCCCAGCCCGGCGTCCCGAGCAGCGCAGGGGAGGATCCCCGCGCAGTGACCCGGGAGCCACCACAGACTCTGGGAGGCTCGGCGGCTGGAGCAGCAGGCAGCTCCCCGCAGCTCCCGGCGCTTCCAGGCAGCTCTCCGAGCCGTGCCAGAGGCCCGGCCCGCCATTCCCAGGTAGGAGACTCCCCAACAGAGCTGGGGATCTGGGGGAAGTGGAGCAGCCGGGAAGAAAGGGTAGAGGCTTGAAGGAGGAAAGCTCAGTGATTCCTTAGATAACTAGAGAAAGTGAAATTGGTTGAGCACCTACTATGTGCCGGGATCGTCTGGCAACTTTACGTACCTAGAGAAAATTAAATTCGTTGAGCACCTACTATATATGTCGAACTGAGTGCTATACCCTTTACTTAATCCCAGGAAAGAAAGATTTATTGAGCTTCTACTATGTGCTAGTTTTGGTGCCAGAGGCTTTCCATTTAAAGAGCTGGAGTAATAGCCCATTTAAATAGGAGGAAACTGGGGCTCAGGGAAGACAGTCAACTTCTCCAAACACTCCTGTCCCTTCTGGAGCTGGCTGCAGCCTGCATTACCTGGAGGTGGGGAAGGAAGATTAAGAAGCTCCTTCCTTATCCAGAGTTCTTGAGCTTTTTCTGGGTTGGTGCAGAGTGAGTTTCCTGGATGACTCCCTTCCCAGGAGGGGTTTCCTGTACTTAGCTGTCTTGGAGGGCCCGGAAGGCAGATCTGGAGGCCTCTCTGTGCCCTCCCCTCCCCTTGTCCCCAGCACTGGGAGGATGACAGGGGATGTTGGAAGGTGGGAAGCCAGGCTGGGAGGGAGCAGCCAGGTCAGGAGCCAGTGAATCAGGCCTCCGGTGGTGTCAGAGACAAGATGGGGTCCCTGCAAGATCTGCACCTGCATTCCAGTCCAACCTCACCAGGCTGCTCTAGGCAGCCCCATGGCTGCCAAGATAAAGTGCCACGAAGAAAAGAACCCATCATGTGTTTGGGTTTGCTGCAGGTCAGGAGCTGGGTCAGCCTCCAGACTTATTGGAAGCCCAGGGCCACACGGGGGGTTTATGTCTTACCATTAACAGAGGAATAACCTGAGCCCCAGAAAGCCAAGTCATTTGCCCAGGGCTGCTGGGCTGGCGAGAGGCAAAGCTGGCCTGCCGGAAGCAGATGCCTGCCTACCTTCTACCACCTGAGCTGCCAAGGGTGGTGGGGTTGGCTTTGCCAAGCCCCTGGACTCTCAGAATGGCAGCTGGAAGCCAGTGACGGCAATGTGCGTGTCCAAAGAGGCTGAGTGTGCACTGATGGAGGAGGCATGGGGGTGTGGAGGAGGGGCAGTGCAGTGAAACAGGCTCTGGGGCATACACTGGGAGGACACGTCCAGACTCTTGTCCTGCTGCCTGTGCCCGTGTGACCCCTTCATCTTCCAGGCAGGCCCTGGGAGAGAGGCTCAAGGGAGAAGAAGTGGTGAATCCACAGGTGCACTTGCTCAGAGGTGGCTGGCAGGGCTAGGGGAGAATCCTGGGAGGTGCCTGCCCCCTTTCCGCTCCGCTGCCTGCAGGGAGAGAGGGAGTGAGAATATAATATGTCTCAGGAGTCATCCCCCCGCCTGACGCCAGCTGAGGCTTCACTGAAACAGACAGTGTTTTGGAAAAGACCAGTTTTGGCCAGGGGTGGGTTTTCATAGAGTTAAGAGCCCAGACTTTGGAGCCAAACAGCCTGGTTCTGATCCCAGCCCAGCTAGTCATCTGCTGTGTGAACTGGGGCAAGTGACTTAACCTCTCTGAGCGTCAGTATCCCCATCAGTCAAGTGGGCTGATGGATGCCTTCCTGGCTGTGGTTACTGTGCCCCCAGGATGGCGCCCCCTCATCTCTGCTCTGGGAACTTCCTGGCTTCCTCCTGTCCTCAGAATGGCCCTGTGATGGGGTCACTAGTCACAGTATGCGCATTCAGATACCTGTGCTGCTAGGGGGTCTCTGTTGAATTTCCTGCCTCTCTGCACCTCGTCTCTCTGATTTGCTACTTCCCCTCTCTGATTGCCTGCCTCCTCTCTCTGACTTCCTGAAATCCATTCAGTCACTGCGATTGGACTCTAAATTCCCACAGGGCTCTTCAAACTCATCCCTGTCTGCTCCTTGCTGTGTGAGGTCAGCCTGGCTGAGGATGGAGAAGGGAGAACAGGCTGCAGAGGAGAGATGTGCCCACGAGGGTGCCCATGGTGCCACCTCTGGGGGAAGAGAGGGAAGAAAGATGTGGAGGCAGGAGGCGGAGCCCACAGAGGCACTGTCACCTGGCGTCCAGGTGTCCGGATGTCTCACACAGCCCTACATGGCTCAGGCCATGTGAAGAATCAGTCTTCTCTCAGAGATAAAAACCACAGAGGATTTTTTTTCTCCTTTTTTGCCCACCCTGATTCCCTGTCTCTTATTTCTGACTCCTTGCCTCCTCTGTCTGTCACTTTGCCTCCTCTCTCTGAGTCTTTGCCTCCTCTCTCTGAGTCTTTGCCTCCTCTCTGACTCCCTGCCTCCTCTCTCTGTCTCCCTGCCTCCTCTGTCTGACTCCCTGCCTTCCCTCTCTGCCTCGCTCCCTCCTCTCTCTGACTCCCTGCCTCCTCTCTCTGACTCTCTGCCTCCTCTCTCTGATTCCCTGCCTCTTTGACCCTCTGCCTCCTCTCTTTGACTCCCTGCCTCCTCTCTCTGATTCCCTGCCTCTTTGACCCTCTGCCTCCTCTCTTTGACTCCCTGCCTCCTCTCTCTGATTCTCTGCCTCTTTGACTCCCTGCCTCCTCTCTCTGACTCCCTGAAGCTCATTCAGTCATTGCTATCAGCTCGTCTGTACCAAGCTCTAGGCTGGAGGCTGGGCAGGGTAGTGATGGAGACAAATACTATCCCTGGGAGCTTCTGGCCCCTTTCCCATCCTGTTTAGACAGAAGTGACCACCAGCAGAGTCAAGCTGTCTGCAGAAGGACTTGGGGAGGGGGCTGTCATGGGGTAGGGCTTCTTTCCCCCCATCTCTGCTGAAGGCCCAGGCTGGCTGAGACAGCCCTGGCAGAGACTGAGAAGGGCTCCCTGCTGTGGTCTGGCAGACCCCTCTCCACCCTCCTCTCTCTCATTTCCTGCCTCCCACACGTATGCCCTGGGCACCTCATCAGGGCTGCCCTAGAGGAAGGCCTTCCTTAGCACAGCCCCTGGGCCAGTCAGGTGGTTGAGGCTGAGGAGAGAAGGTCCCAGAGGGGGGCTTCAGGCAAACCCAAAGACAGAGCCATTTGCCATTTGATGAATGCACACACCATTTATTGAGCCCCTGCTATGTTCATGGCATGGCAGTTTTGTGGGACAAATTCAAAGACAGCTTTAGTTGGGAGCTGGGTGGGGGACGTGGGGGTCTTAGGCTTGAACTACTGCCCAGGCTCCCTTGTTAACCAAGCAGGCTAGTCACGTAGCCTTCTGAGCTCGGGGCAGACCACCTGGGATCAAACCTCTCCTCTGCTGGTTACTGGCTGTGCAACTGTAAGCAAGTAATTTAACCTCTCTGTGCCTCAGTTTCCTCATCTGTAAATTGGAGAATAACACCACCTGCTTTCTGGGGTTATGAAGGGAGAAATAGGTTAACATGTGTGCAGCACTTAGAACACTCTGGCATATTTTAGCTGCAAAATGAATGCCAGCTATGATTATGTCTATACTTAGTGCGGGGCTTGGCACACTGCATGGGCTCAAGTGGCAGCAGTTGTTGTCCTTGTGGCTGCAGGCCTGGGGTCCGCCGTGTGCTGAGCTGGCTTATTGTGCATGTCCCTTTGTGATTCATTCATCAAAGTCACATTGGTAGCTTAGAATTGACCATGGTGGGAGCATTTATGCCATGGAAATTGGCAAATACCACCAATTAGGGCTTTTAACAAAGGTATTTTTGAAAGCCGGTTTCCT
This sequence comes from Hylobates moloch, assembly GCF_009828535.3. Classification (NCBI taxonomy): domain Eukaryota; kingdom Metazoa; phylum Chordata; class Mammalia; order Primates; family Hylobatidae; genus Hylobates; species Hylobates moloch. The sequence goes on along the minus strand of NW_026652294.1, from coordinate 17,012,501 downwards.
GCACAGAGGCTGGTAGTTGGGCAGATCCAGATGTGTGCCAGGGACTCACACGCAGGCAATCTCTCCATCTCCAGTGGCCATCTCAGACCTTAGCATCATGATAGCCAGGAAGCGATGGTGTTGGAAAGCGCCTTGGGTCAATGGGCGAGGCACTCAAGGAAACCGACTTGGGGCATCCCGGGGTGGGGACTGAGTTGGGGCACATACAGCCCTTTGTGTGAATTTAAAAACAATACCTCTTCCTCTACACAAGATGCGCCTTCCTCTGGGATACAGCCCCCACCTCTGGGATGCAGCCCCCACTTGCCCACCCAGCCATGTGCCTTGTGCAGTGCCCAACCTGCACAACCTGTGGCAGCCTGTGGAAGACCGAGGGGATTGATATTTCAGCAGGCCTGTGGCCATTTGCAGTTCAGGGGCTGGAAAACTCTCATCTGGAGAGGGGAGGGATTCCTGCTAGGGTGGGGAGATCAGAGAGGCCTTCAGAGAGCAGGTGGCACTTGAGCCAGACCCTGAAACATAAGGGGAAGAGGGTGTTCTGCAGAGGGGTGGCATGAGCAAAGGAGTGGAGGCTGGTCTCAGCAGAGCTCAAACTGACTAGGGTGACTGGGGTCAGGGGTTCTGGGGCGGGGATTCTGGTGGGCGCTGAGGTAGGAAAGGAGGGAGGGCTGGGCTGCGAAGAGCCTTTGGGGTGAGCCTGGTGGAGCCTGCGGGTTTGCTTATATGAGAGCTTGGATCCATGTCGGCCTCTTTCATGAGGTCAAGAGGTTCCCATAGAAAGCTCTGGGTTTGCCCCAGAATCATAACCCTTGGAGGTAGGAGGGAAGCTTGAGCCAGCCATGGGTCATTCCCCATTCCGCATTCTCTACTCCGGGCCTCTGGGTCTCCTGGAGGCAAGTAAACACCTAGGGCCTGGGAGGCAAAAATATCCGGGCAGGTCATGGAGCGGAGGGAGCCCGCCAGATGCAGAGCACAGGTCTAAAGGTGGGTCCTCCTGAGGTGGCTGCAGGAGCAACCCCAGGCATCGGGCTTGGAGCATGTGGTATGGACATAGCCTTCCCTTCTTCCCAGGAGGGCTGAATGGCCACAGAACCACCCCTGCCCCAGGCTTAAGCAATGCATGCTAGTGCCTTCCCCATGTCTTATCCTAGAATCACAGGCTCCCGGAAAGCCAGATGGATGAACCAGGCAAAGAACGGATTCTCACGATAGATACCATTTTTGAGATTTCACCACGTGCCGAGCCCTTTGCAACAGCTCTATGAATTGGGCTCATTTTGTAGACGAGAAAAGTGACTTCTAGAGAGGTTAAGCTACTTGCCCAAGATCAGTAGCTAGAGGCAAGGCAAGGATTCAAATCCCAGGAATCCGGTGTTTGCATAAACGAAAGGATGAATGAACGGACGTTGAGTGAGTGAGTGAATGAAGGAAGGAGTAAAGGAGACGGCATGAATGAATGAGAGGGTAGAACTCCAAGGCCCCTTAGAACCTCGTCTGATGTTCCCATTTTACAGACAGAAAACAGACCTAGACAGAGGCCCCAGAGAGGAGGTCAAGGCATCTAACAAGAGGTGGCAGGGCCAGGTTGGGGGTCCCCTGATGCCTGCTATTCTCGCTTTGTCACAGCCCCGAGCCATGATGAAGACTTTGTCCAGCGGGAACTGCACACTCAGTGTGCCCGCCAAAAACTCATACCGCATGGTGGTGCTGGGCGCCTCTCGGGTAGGCAAGAGCTCCATCGTGTCTCGCTTCCTCAATGGCCGCTTCGAGGACCAGTACACACCCACCATCGAGGACTTCCACCGCAAGGTGTACAACATCCGCGGCGACATGTACCAGCTCGACATCCTGGATACCTCTGGCAACCACCCCTTCCCTGCCATGCGCAGGCTCTCCATCCTCACAGGTGAGGCCCACTGGTGCCTGGGCTGGGGTGGCAGGGCCAGGGCATGGGTGCAGAGTGTGCTGGGCACTTGGCAGTTTGCATAGTACTTGCATAGCCATCGTCTGAGACAGGCGTCATCCTTGCACAATGAGGCTCAGAGAGGTTTTGCCACGTGCTGGAACTAGTGATGAAGTCAGGGGCCCCGATTCCATTCTGTTAGTCTCCGGATCGATTACTTATGGCTGTTGCGGCCGCCTTCCAGATCAGGAGCTGATACCAGCATGCCCCAGGGATGTTCCTTTCTAGGGAACAGAATGATGCCCTGGCTGCTGCTTTCCTTCTCTGGGAGATGACCCACCAGAGCTCCGGGGCCCACGGTCAGTCCACGGGGCTCAAGTCTCCCACACCCCAGGCTTTTGCCATCTCCTAGAGAGGTAAGGGCTGGACCCAGGCAGTGATCACCAAAGGGAAGGGGGCTTGGTCATAGTCATAGTGTTGGTGATGGTAGTAGCTGACACTTATCAGAAGCTATGGGCCTGGCCCTGTTCTTAGAGCTTGGCATGTAGTTTTGTTTTTTTTTTTTTTTTTTTGAGACGGAGTCTCGCTGTGTCACCCAGGCTGGAGTGCAGTGGCGCGATCTCGGCTCACTGCAACCTCCGCCTCCCAGGTTCAAGCGATTCTCCTGCCTCAGTCCCCCAAGTAGCTGGGACTACAGGCACGTGCCACCATGCCCGGCTAATTTTTTGTATTTTTAGTAGAGACGGGATTTCACCGTGTTAGCCAGGATGGTCTCAATCTCCTGACCTCGTGATCTGCCTACCTCAGCCTCCCAAAGTGCTGAGATTACAGGCGTGAGACACCGCGGCCAACCAGCATGTAGTTATTTAACCCTCACAGTAAATAGTTATTCATTCCCTTTTTACAAGTGGGGAAACTGAAGCCCAGAGAGGTTAAGTAACTCACTCCAGTGGTGGCACAGCTCGTAAAGGCAGTCTGCTTTTGTGCTTTCAGACAAAGCCCTACCACAGCCTCTCAGCCCTGCTGGGAAGGGTGAGGAGGGACAGGGAGGTTGGGGGGAAGAAGGGGTGAATGGAGCTGAGGGGCTGTGCCCTCGTTTACACTGCATTAGCATGGTAGCTAAGAGGACAAGCCCGGGACCCAGCACCTGGGTCTGAGTCCTGGTTCCGCTGCTTCCCGGCTTTGTACCTTGAGGCAAGGGATTTTATCTCTTTGTGTCTCAGCACTGTCATCTGTAAAACTGCACCACATCAACACTCATCCTAAAGGGACCGTGAGAATTAAATGAATGAATATATGTAAGGCGCTTGGTGAGCAGACAGTAAGTGCACAATAAATCCCCAAGTCTTCTGTTGAGTCAGCATTTGCAGTGGGCCTGCTCTGGGTTACACAATCATTTCCCAAGTCATGCCCCTCAAGTTGCTGAGCAGGGATAAGAGAAGGAGTGAGCAGGCAACTCTCTGGGCATCATTAAGATAATCCCCAACTGAGATACTTCTATACAGAGAAACACATGCCATGCCCAGCCCTGCCGCCGCCTCGAGGCCAAGACTGAGGCTGTGGGGTGGCCCCCCCTTGAGTGCTTTCTCTTCCAGGCTGGCTTTTCGGAGCATCTGACCCAGACAGCAGTCAAGCTCTCCGCTCCACCCCGAGTTTTGGAGAAGGGGCATGTAGATAGGAGAGCCCTGGGTCGACCTGTGTTCGAATCCTCCCTGGGCCTCTTGGCTTAAATGTGTGACCAGAGGCACATGCATCCTGTCTGAGTCAGCCTCCCCAGCCACACAGTGGACTTAACCTCATACCCCACAGGGAGGCCGTGAGGACTGCAAGAAGGCTTGTGGCGGGAGCTTCCAGCATGTCATGGGTATTGCATTGGTGTCAGCCCTCCCAGCCTTGGGGAGGGGACTGGGAACCCACTGCTATGAATAAGGCTAATGACAGAGGGAAGGAGAGGGGAGATGTAGAGAGGAAGCACATGCATATTTTCCGCATTAATTTTCAGTGACACAAGTAATACACAAACACACCCTCCTGCAAACGCTATAGATAAAGCTAATGCCCCTTTGACCCATGTCCCCAATCCCATGGCTCACCCTTCCCCAGAGGTGGCCACCCTGGCAGTTTGGCATGGAGCCTTCCGGGCCTCTGTGACTACACTGGCATTCGTATTTGTATCCCCACAATGGAGAGTATTTTTGTCTGTCTCTTTTTTATGGCGCATATCATTCTGAGCACATCTGTCTGATGCTTGTTTTTTTTCACACACCAACCCGTGCCTCATTTTCCAACCTGGTGGAACCTCATTTTTTCAACCTCATTTTCCTGCTGCTCAGGAAATTCTGAAAGCCATTAATTCCACTGCCAGCTCTTCTTCCAGCTGCCAGACGGGCTGATCTCTGATGCTTGGCATCGCAGTCTCGCATTTGAATATGTCAAGGCCGCGAGTCCTCAGGGGCCCCGGATTAGCCTAATGGGATGGGATTTGGCATCCCAAGCAGGAAGAGTTGCCAAGCTGATGCTGCCTCGCAAGTGCCTTTCAGAAGAGCCCACACGGCAGTTCCCTCCATCACCTCCTATCCATTCAGCCTGCCTTGGTGAACACTGACTGTGTGCCAGGCCCTGGGGAGACCAGGACGAGTGGGTGATGGAACGCTTCTCTGTGCCCGAGCTCACTGTTTGGAGCACACCCTTGACCTGGACACCATTCTGAATGTGCCATGTGCCATTAAGTGGGGGCAAATGATGTGCTCTGGGGGTGCAGAGGAAGGCGGCAGCCGTTCTGCCAGAAGCTGGAACTGCTTGCTTTTCAAGAATTTGGGTCAATTGTTGATTCTTCTGGGCCTCAGTTTCCTTATCTGTGAGACAGGGATCTTGTCATACCACAAGGCTATCAAGAGTTTGAGCAAAAGTGGTTGGACGCAGTGGCTCACGCTGGTAATCCCAGCTCTTTGGGAGGCCGAGGTGGGCAGATCTTTTGAGGTCAGGAGTTCGAGACCAGCCTGGCTAACACGGTGAAACCCCGTCTCTACTAAAAATACAAAAATTTAGCCAGGTATGGTGACGGGTGCCTGTAATCCCAGTTACTCGGGAGGCTGAGGCAGGACAATCGCTTGAACCGAGGAGGCGGAGGTTGCTGTGAGCTGAGATTGTGCCATTGCATTCCAGGCAGGGCAACAAGAGTGAAACTCTGTCTCAAAAATAATAAATAAATAAATAAATAATAGCCAGTCATGGTGACAGGCGCCTGTAATCCCAGCTGCTCCAGAAGCTGAGGCAGGAGAATCACTTAAATCCAGGATGTGGAAGTTGCAGTGAGCCAAGATCACACCACTGCACTCCAGCCTGGGCCACAGAGAAAGACTCAGTCTCAAAAAAAAAAAAAAAGTTTAAGCAAAAGTGAGGAAGGTGCTTATTAAGAGCTGGAAATCAGGATGGAGGCACCAGTCCAGACGGCTTCCCCACTGCCCCACCGTCTCCACAGCAGCCCCTGTTTCAGATTCACAACCCTGCCTTGAGTGATGCAGTGAGTTATCCTGGAGGCAGGTGGGCCTTGGAGGCCAGGGCTTGCTTTTTCATCCCATGATTTATTTGAGAAGCAGAGAGCACCTACCGGGTGCCAGGCACGAGCTAGGTGAGGACAGAATCAGGTAGAAATCTCAGCCTAGCCACACAGAAGCTGTGTGATCTTGGGCAGGCTGCATACCCTTTCTGAGCCTCAGTTTGCTCACCTGTAACGCAAAGGTAACAAAATCTCCTTGACAGAGGTGTAGTGAGGAATCAAGAGAACAATGGGCCTGGAGGATACACCCAGTGCTTGGCCCCCAGTAGGCCCTCATTCTCATCATTACTGACACCTGAGGTCATTGAGCATGTGCCGCTGTCCATTCATTATCTTGCATAACTCTCAAAATTATCCTGCAAGGTAATATTTCATCTCCATGAAACAGAGAAACTGAGGTTACAGAGGTTTCATGATCTGCCCAAGTCTGCTGGCAGCTAAGCGGATGAGGCCAGATGCAAACTAGGCACTGAGCAAGACAGACAGGACCCCTGCTGTCATAGAAATAATTTTTATTATCCTCTGAACACAGTCCACACAAGACACCCACCACTCTCCAGCCCTGCAAAGAAATGTGAAGTGAATTAACTGTATTTGAACCAAGTGGTCCACGTGTTAGCTATGCGACTGTGAACAGGGGCTTCAACCCTCTCAGCCTCAGTTTCCTGTCCTGGAAAATGGGGAGAATAATCGCAGCTACCCCAAAGAGTCGCTGTGTAGGTTAAATCAGTTACGCCGCATAACTGCTTCAGGGCACCTGTGATTCCCAGCTGTTAGGGCTGATGTTCTGTGGCCAGAGGAGGGCAGGGGTCGCAGCTGGCCGGTGAACTCACTACCTGGGCTCTCTGCCTGCAGGGGATGTCTTCATCCTGGTATTCAGCCTGGATAACCGGGAGTCCTTCGATGAGGTCAAGCGCCTCCAGAAGCAGATCCTGGAGGTCAAGTCCTGCCTGAAGAACAAGACCAAGGAGGCGGCGGAGCTGCCCATGGTCATCTGTGGCAACAAGAACGACCACGGCGAGCTCTGCCGCCAGGTGCCCACCACCGAGGCCGAGCTGCTGGTGTCGGGTGACGAGAACTGCGCCTACTTCGAGGTGTCGGCCAAGAAGAACACCAACGTGGACGAGATGTTCTACGTGCTCTTCAGCATGGCCAAGCTGCCGCACGAGATGAGCCCCGCCCTGCATCGCAAGATCTCCGTGCAGTACGGTGACGCCTTCCACCCCAGGCCCTTCTGCATGCGCCGCGTCAAGGAGATGGACGCCTATGGCATGGTCTCGCCCTTCGCCCGCCGCCCCAGCGTCAACAGTGACCTCAAGTACATCAAGGCCAAGGTCCTTCGGGAAGGCCAGGCCCGTGAGAGGGACAAGTGCACCATCCAGTGAGCGAGGGATGCTGGGGCGGGGCTTGGCCAGTGCCTTCAGGGAGGTGGCCCCAGATGCCCGCTGTGCGCATCCCCCCACCGAGGGCCCGGCAGCACCAGACACCAGACTGGAGGCACCAGGCTGGAGGCCCCCGGGCGCTGGCCTCCGCACATTCGTCTGCCTTCTCACAGCTTTCCTGAGTCCCCTTGTCCACAGCTCCTTGGTGGTTTCAGCTCCTCTGTGGGAGGACACATCTCTGCAGTCTCAAGAGTTACGGAGAGACTCAAGTTACACCTTCCTCTCCTGGGGTTGGAAGAAATGTTGATGCCAGAGGGGTGAGGATTGCTGCGTCATATGGAGCCTCCTGGGACAAGTCTCAGGATGGAAAGGACACAGCAGGCCAGATGAGAAAGGTCTCCTCTCTCCGGGCATAACACCCAGCTTGGTTTGGGTGGCAGCTGGGAGAAATTCTCTCCCAGCCCTGCAACTCCTACGCTCTGGTTCAGCTGCCTCTGCACCCCCTCCCACCCCCAGCACACACACAAGTTGGCCCCCAGCTGCCCCTGACATTGAGCCAGTGGCGTCTGTGTGTTTGAAGGGGGCGTGGCCACACCTCCTAGACCACGCCCACCTCCTGACCGCGTTCCTCAGCCTCCTCTCCCAGGTCCCTCCGCCCGACAGTTGTGCTTTGTTGTGGTTGCAGCTGTTTTCGTGTCATGTATAGTAGTAGAAATGGAAATCATTGTACTGTAAAAGCCTAGTGACTCCCTCCTTGGCCAGGCCCTCACCCAGTTCAGATCCACGGCCTCCACTGGGGACGCCTTCCTCCTCTGCTCCCAAACAGGGTTTCCATGGCCTGTTTGCAGCTAAACATTGACCTCCGCCATTGAGCTCCACGGTTTACAGACAATTGCACAAGCGTGGGGTGGGCAGGCCAGGACTGCTTTTTTTTAATGCTCCCATTTCATGGAGGATACCACCGAGACTCGGAGGGGACATGATGAGCCCCAGACCCCACCCTTGTCCCCTAGCAAATTCAGGGTACAGCTCCACCTAGAACCAGGCTGTCCTCTACTGTGCTCGTTCCTCAAGCATTTATTAAGCACCTACTGGGTGCTGGGTTCACTGTGTCCTAGGAAACCAAGAGGATCCCCAGCCCTGGCCTCTGCCCGCCCCTGCTGCCCCACCACCTTCTGCACACACAGCGGTGGGGAGGCAGGGAGGAGCAGCTGGGACCCAGAACTGAGCCTGGGAGGGGTCCGGCAGAAAAGCTCAGGGCGAGTCTTCTCCTTGTGCCCGGGATTGGGCCATGCTGGGTACCACCATGTACTCAGGCATGGTGGGTTTTGAACCCATAAACCAAAGGCCCTTGTCATCAGCTCTTAACAAGTGTATTTTGTATTTTAATCTCTCTAAACATATTGAAGTTTTAGGGCCCTAAGGAACCTTAGCGATCATCCAATGGGTCTTTCTGAGGTTCAGAGAGGGTAAGTAACTTCCACCAGGTCACACAGCAAGTCTGTGGGTGGCAGAAGCAAGCTAGCGCTGGGCATTCAGTACATACCACGATGTGCCCCTTCTCTTGATGCTTGGCCCCTGGGGCCTTCAGGGCTTTGGGACATCTTGTCCTCAACCCTCTCCCTACATCAGTCTGTGAGGGTCCCTGTAGATATTGTGTACACCATGCCCATGTATATACAAGTACACACAGATGTACACACAGATGTACACATGCTCCGGCCCCAGCTCTGCATACCTGCACCTGCACCCCAGCCTTGGCCCCTGCCTGCGTCTGTGCTCAAAGCAGCAGCTCCAACCCTGCCTCTGTCCCCTTCCCAACCCCCTGCCTGAGCCTTCTGAGCAGACCAGGTACCTTGGCTGCACCGGTGTGTGGCCCGCTCTCACCCAGGCACAGCCCCACCGCCATGGATCTCCGTGTACACTATCAATAAAAGTGGGTTTGTTACAAAGCTGTGTCCTTGCCCATGTGTATTTTTTGTATTTCCAAGAGGAGGTGTGCCCCCTCTCCGACCAAAGCTGGCCTTTCCCTCCCAAAATGCACCTGCCATGTGCCCTGGCCCTGAGGGTCAGCACTGAGTCCTCCTTCAAGTTTAAGTGTGGGGGGAGGGGGATAAGACCCCCAGATGGAAGGTGATGCCCTCCTTCAGCCTGGCCCTCCTGGGTCCTCTGGGTGTGTGTACTGAGGTGTCTGTGTCCACACAGGAGGGGCCCCTGTGGACCATTAGCTCCAGGAGGTTCTCCGTGTCTGAGTTCTTCGTGGTTCCTGTACAGCAGCAATTTCACCCCCAGGGGACAGTTGGCAATCTCTGGAAACCTTTTCCAAGCCTGGGGCTGGGGCTGCTACTCTCATCTGGTGGGTGGAGGCCAGGGACACCATTCAGTATCCTCCAACGCACAGGCTGCCCCTCTACCCCCACCCCACTGAGAATTATCTGGCCTCAAATGCCAAGCGTGGGCAGCCTTACTTAGACTCACCCCAGAGGCCAGGACACGGCCCCCACCTGCGTGTGGTGGATTTGTTGGACTACATTCTGGACGGAACCCAGTACACACCGGGCTCACAGCTTGAGCCTTCCTGTGAAATGAGACAGGATGTGGGTGGGGATGGCAAGTGGAGGCTGAGGGAGAAGGTCTGGGCCCTGACCAACACTGAACATGCCCCCTGGGACTGAGAGGCTTCCCTGGGCAGAGGGAAAGGAGGAAGTCAGTGAGGGTCCACTGTGTGTTTTCCCTGGCAGGTCTCATGTCATCCTATCACCCAGCCCTGAGGGAAGCCCACTCATGTTCACCCCATCTGAGCATTTAGGCTCAGAGAGCTCAATATCTTGTCCAAGATGGCACAGCTGGTGAAGTGGCAGATCAGGGATTCAGCACCAGGGGCTGTCTGATCTCCGTCTGGCTGAAGAAAGATTTTGCATCTGGGAGGTGGAAACAATCTGTTTTTTTGATCAGCAAATGCCACCAGCAGGATCAGGGAGCCAGGCCCTAAAGGAAGTCAAGAGACAGGCAGTGTAAGGTCCATTGGGAATCACATTGTCCATTGGGAAGCCACAACCTCTGCACAGACATTCACAAAACAAACAGAGCCAGGCTGTGGTGGAGGCAAGACCAAGCAAGTCCGTAGTGTGGGGAGCTGGAGAATTCCCAGCCTCTGCCTACCCGGGGGCCCCGCTCCCAGCCTCTGCATATCTGGGGGCCCGGCTTTCAGCCTCTGCCTACCTGGGGGACCCTGCTTCTAGTCTCTGCCTACCTGGGGGTTCGGCTCCTAACCTCTGCCTACCTGGGGCCCGTCTCCCAGCTTCTGATAATCTAGCAGCCCAGCTCCCCTCTAATCCTTTGCCCACACCAGCCACAGAAGGTCAGTGTGGGAGGCATGTCCCTAGGACACTTTCTAGGTCCTGGTTTTCATACACACGAAGCATGGAGGCGAACGCTACCTTCTGCATCACTGTCAGCGCTGCACCATAACAAGGGTGCTGGTGCACAGAGCCAGGCCTCCACGGTGTCCTGCTGGAGCCCAGCCTGCTACTGCCACTCCCTTTCTCTTTGTGGGTCTGCAAATAAGTCTTGTCCCCTCCCAAGCCTCCTTTTCTTAATGAGTAAATGGGAGGCAGGAGGAAGGCATCGGGACCAGATACACACCAACAGCCTCTCGCAGCCCTGATGGTCTCTGCTAGAAGGAATTAATATTCCTATTGCATAACTCACAACATTCCAATCATCACCAAACAGAACACGCTCGCCCCAGCCCCAGCTCTAGCCCCACTCCTTGTTCCCTGCATCCCACAGTCCTTGCCCTGGAACGGGGTTGACAGCGACAGGCTGCCGCAGAGGAGAAAGACACTTGTCTTCTTAGCCCTGGGACAGGGGTAGGATAAGATTGTAGGAAAATTCCCTTCATGGTGAGACCATTTAGAGCCAAGCCCAGGATAGCCGGCTAATCCCCCGACCCTAGGAAGGGAGCACTGGGAACATGATTTCAAAGAATTCTGTGCTGTGAACTCTAAGTACTTGTTCTGTTCCGCCTCCCTGAACCTGTCACTTACTTGAAAGAAAAACTTCAGTCTGCATCACGGTTTGGTGGGGGCTGATGGGAGGCCTGCCAGGGGCTCAGAAGTGAAGGCTGCCGGGAATGGGGGAAGGGAAAAGGAGACGACCTTTGCGAAGAACTTAATCTGTGCCAAGCACTGTGCTGAGCCTTTTACCTGCATCCTCTCGTTGAATCCTCATGGCAGAGCTAGCTGGAATCCCTTTTTGGATAAGAGAGAATGGAGTTCAGAGAGGTAAAGTCACTTGTCCAAAGTTGCACAGCCAGGAAGGAGCAGAGCTGGATGAGAAACCATGTCCGAATCGGGTCTGCAAAAAAACATTTTTGTCTCCAGGGCTTTTATAACTGAGCCAGCTGAGGAGTTGCTCTCTAGCGAGAGACTCCAGTGAGTTGGGGTGCAGTGTCTGGATGTGGTTCAGGGAACTCAGAAAATGGGGTGCTCTTCTGCCCACAATAAAAGGCTGAGCTACTGTCACAAGAGAAGAACCCAACTTCTTTTTCATGGCAAAGTCACTCTGCTCCACCTGGTCACTCAGGCACCCAGGTTTCTTCCTTCTTCAGGTTATTCCATCTCTAGGACCTTGTCACCACCTGCACGGTTGAAGCCACTGTAACATTCAGGTTCAACCGAAGGGATAGGGGAAGAGAGTGTGGAAGAGGTACACCTACTGTTTTCAGGGCCATGGACTCATCACTTCCACTTTCTAGCAAAAAGCCCAGCTTTTTTCTGGCTAGAGTCCAGCTGTGTGACTGTACCTACCTATGAGAAGGCCTGAGAGATGCAGTCCTTTGCTAGGTGGCCCCATGCCCAGCGGTGACTCCACTGTGGAAAAGAGGAGGAGAGATCTGGTTGGCCAGCCAGTTTTCTCCAAGCAGCCATCCTAATGCAGTGGGCCAGCCTCGGGACACCACGGGCGGTCTGACTTCAAACAAGCTCCACTTAGCAGATGAAATGAGAAAGCAGCTCTAGGCTCCCAAGGCTGCTTTAAATTGGCTCTGAGCAGGCCGAGTGAGGTGGCTCACGCCTGTAATCCCAGCACTTTGGGAGGCCGAGGCGGGCGGATCACCTGAAGTCGGGAGTTCGAGCCCAGCCTGACCAACATGGAGAAACCTCATCTCTACTAAAAATACAAAATTAACCAAGCATGGTGGCGCATGCCTGTAATTCCAGCTACTCAGGAGGCTGAGGCAGGAGAATCGCTTGAATCCGGGAGGTGGAGGTTGCAGTGAGCCGTGATCATGCCATTGCACTCCAGCCTGGGCAACAAGAGCGAAACTCCGTCTCAAAAATAAACAAATAAATAAAAAATAAAAATAACTGGCTCTGAGCACTTATTCACATCCAACCTCCATCCCCAGATGAAAACTTAGACTATCCCACGATTTTTCTCATCTCTCTTGGAAAACAGAATATACCATAGGCATTTTAAGTAGTAAGTACAGTCTCAACTAAAATTCCTTGGCCAGTGTGATCATCAATTTCCAGTCTTCATTCAAAAGAGCTTTCCTCCCTCGCCCAGCGGTGGTCTACTGCACACAAAAAGCTGGAGACTCGGGAAGAGAAGGGTGGATAGTTCACTTTTCTCACTTGCCTTCTCTCTCTTTAGCTACTTCTGGTTCCTCTCTCCTCCATTCTTGGGAGGTGGGTTTGGGGGTAGAGGGAGAAGAGGCTGAGAAGGGGGCGGAGGGAGAAGAGCAGGGAGGTTCTTCCTTGCCTAGTTACTATGGCACTTTGGGAAGATGGTGTCATGTTCCACGCATGGCCAATGTTTAATGATAACATTAAAATCTCAGGGGTTATTTTGGAGATTGTTCCCTGCCGTCACTAGGAACCTGTCATCTGCAGAGGCTTCTATGCATCTCTATCTTCCAGGTGTACCTCTTCCACACTCTCTTCCCCTATCCCTTCGGCTGAACCTGAATGTGGCAGTGGCTTCAACCAGGCAGATGGTGACAAGGTCCTAGAGATGAAGGAACCTGAGGACAGAAGAAACCTGGATTGGTTGCTTAGTCCCTCCGCAGCCCCAAGGAATCTTCTGACGCCTTTTGATTCTCTGTGCAGAGGCTTTTTGCCTCTTTGGGGTGTTCTATTGGACAGGGCCTGAGGCACCTCCATGCCAGCTTCCTCTTGTGGTCAGCCCACATCTGGCGCATATGAAACTCACACTCTCTACCCCAATCAACTCTAAGAGTATAAGTTGCTTTGAGTTTACTGGGATCTTTAGCATCTTATCTAGCCAACCTGTCACACACGAGATTTATCAAGCAGAGGACAATGGCCCACAGAGCCACTCCGCTCAGGGACACACGTCCAGCTCTCTAGGCTTGAGCTAAGGGCAGTCCCTGCCTGTCACAGCATACTATAGTGCTCAATAGTGATTCTCTTTCCCAGGAAATGTTCTTCCTGCTGACTGTTGTATATCTTGAGAAGCACAAGAGTCAAGGAGCTGGTTCTTGGCCAAATGCTTTGAAAATTTTGCTCTTGGTTTGACACCTTACTTTGGAATCTGAGGTCAACCTTCTTGAAGTGTCAGCCAAAATGAAGAGGCCAGGGTCATCCACCAGATAAAGGGGTCTGGGGGATGGCACTCACAGAGGGACCCCTGCCTCATCTAGGAAGAGGAACACTGAGCAGGAAAGTGAGTTAGAGAGTTGAGGATTGAACCAGCCCAGGTATCCTGGGTGCACACCTTAATGTGCCCCTCAATAAGAGAGGCAGAGCATTTGGCTTGTTCATAACATAGAATCTGGTCTGAGGCTGCCTGAGTTCAAATCTCACATCAGCCATTTGCTCATCTACTAAAAGGCAAATGACTTTTTGTATTGGTCAGCTATTGCTGCAATAGTGCTGTGTAACAAACCACCCCAAAATTCAGTAGTTCTCAACAACAAGCATTTCTTCTTAGCTTTACAGGTCCCTAGGTCAATTGCAGTTTGAGTGGACTAGGCTGGATATAACCTCAATACTGATCTTGTCTTTATTTAAATTTTTGACATTTTGTTCATTATGGATTTTTGCATTAATTTTTATTTTAAAAATATTACATGAGTCTGTGAACCATGGCTCCCACCTGTAAACCCAGCACTTTGGGAGGCCAAGGCAGGAGGATGGCTTGAGGCCAGGAGTTCGAGACCAACCTAGGCAACATGGAGAAACCCCATCTCTGCAAAAATTACAAAAATTTAGCCAAGGGTGGTGGCACATGCCTGTGGTTCCAGCTACTTGGGAGGCTGAGATGGGGGAATCACTTGAACTCAGGAGGTTGAGGCTGCAGTGAGCTATGGTCATGCCACTGCACTCCAGCCTGGGCAACAGAGTGAGACCCTGTCTCAAAAAATTATATCTATCTATCTATCTATCTATCTATCTATCTATCTATCTATCTATATTAATGATAGCACTAAATATCATTCATTTATAATGATAATATATAAATAATAATTATAATATATAAATCAAATTATAATTATAATATAAATTAATATAAATATAATATAATATATTATAAAATTATAATAATATATAAATATTAACGATAGCATGATATATATATATAAAACATGAAAATATTATTCATCTTGATTCCTGGGGGTTTCGGTGGGTGAGGGGGCATCTGAAATGTAGCGCTTAAGGTAATCGTCTCCCTTGCCTCACCCTAGTTCTGGCTGTGGCTCCTCCATATCTTCTCCATGACTCAGCATCCTCATTTGTAAAATAGGAATAATCACACCACCTCACTGGATGCTTATGAGAACTAAATGACTTAATACTTGTGAAACATTTAGAATGGTGCCTGGCACATTAATAAGCACCAGCCATAGTGATTTCTGTGCCACTGAGGCTCCTTGCAGGTCCACCTGGGGGTAAGCAGCATTCCCACTGGGGCCCCCACCCTGGTCAGCAGGGCTCTTCCATGTTTTCATCCTGGACTCTCAGTGAGGACCACACAAGGTGGACACCAAAGCACTTGGTGATTTGTCATATGGGGTACAGACGTCGGTCATCAGGATCATTTGACACATGTTCAATATTGGGTTTTAAGACACAGCCCCTACATTCTTTGGCGCGCCTCCCATCAAGAGGTAGAGTCTATGCCCCTCCCCTTGATCAGGGCGAGATGCTGATTGCTTTGACCAATGGTGTGCACTGGAGTAATGCTCTGTGACTTCTAGGGCCAGGTCAGAAAAGGTCACACGGCTCTGCCTCATTGTCTTAGGGTGTTCTGTCACTGCCAGGATGCTTCTGCTAAGAACCCAGCTTCTGTGCTGTGAGAAGCCCATTTCATGAGGAGAGGCCGTGTGGGGGTGCTCAGGACACAGTCCCAGCTGCATCCAGCCCGAAGGCCAGGCACGGTGGTGCAGGAGCCTCCAGCCCCAGCCATGGGCGTCCTCCAGACACAGCAGAGCAGAGATTAGCCATTACTGATGTGCTTGGGCCAAATTCCTGACCACAGAATCTGACAGCAGGATAAAGTGGCTGTTTTATGCTACTAAATTTGGGGTGGTTAAGCAGCAACATAATCAGAACATTCACCAAAGCCTTCTTCATTGTCAGAGTCTCAGGACACAGAAATGATTCAGACAGTCTCTGCTCCACGAAGAACCAAAAAGCAGACCCTGAAATGTCCATTGCAATATAATCTGTCTGTGCTATAATAGGTGCTGTGAAAGCTCGAGGAGGAGCCTCTAACTGAGCCAGGGTGAGGTTCTGGACCAATCTCCCTGGGTGGGGAGATGATGCTGAGTTGAATATAACAGATTAATAAAGGCTAACCAGAAGAATGAAGGAGGATGTTTCTAAATGGAGTGTGCAAGGGACTAGAGGCAAGACAGTGCCTACTGGAAGTTCAATGTAGCTGGAGCACAGAGGGCAAAAGCCTACTGGTCCTTGAAATACTGGAGATATCCAGCTGCCACAGGACCTTTGCACATGCTGTTCTCACTGCCTGGACAGTGCTTCCTTTTGGGACCGTGCTGGCTTACTTGCTCACTTCATTCCTATCTCAGCTCAATGTCACCTACTCAGAGAAGCCTCCCCTGACCTCTCTACCTAAAATTACTCCCTAATCCATCCCTCTCACCCCTTCTCCCTGTCTTCTCTTTCCTCATAGCATTGATCATCACCTGACTGTTTTGTTTTGTTTTGTTTTGCTCTTGTTGTCCAAGCTGGAGGGCAATGGTGCAATGTCAGCTCACTGGGAATTCTGTCTCCCAGGTTCAAGTGATTCTCCAGCCTCGCCTCCTGAGTAGCTGGGATTATAGGCATGCATCACCAAGCCCAGCTAATTTTTTAATTTTTAATAGAGATGGAGTCTCACTATGTTGGCCAGGCTGGTCTTGAACTCCTGACCTCAGGTGATCCACCCACCTTAGCCTCTCAAAGCGCTGGAATTACAGGCGTGAGTCACTGTGCCTGGCTAATCGCTTGACTTCTTATAATGTGTTTATGATATGTTTCTTCTGCTAACATGTGAATTACAGGAGACTAAGACACACTTCTCCCAGCACAGCGTAGTACCTGGCAGACAGTAGGTCTTAGATAAATATATCAGGAGTTGGATGGATGAATGAAGGGAGAGGCATGATCAGATACACCTTTTGGAAGCCCCCTCTGGCTGCAGTGAGTGGGTTGGAAGGATGTTTGAAAGGAGGCCGGGAGAGGGGATTTCAGTTATCCAGGTGGGAGCTGACGGCATGAGTCTCTCTTGAGAGCCAACATGAGGATGATGAGGGGTCAGGTTTGAGGTGGGAGACAGAAGAGCTGGAATCTCCTAGGTGGAGGGCGTGGCATTGGGCGGGGAGGCAAAGGTGGGGCTCAGGATTGCCAGGTGCGAAGCTGGTGGATGGTGATGCCGCCCACTCAACTGGGGCTCCAAGAGGAGAGAGTGCACATTGGAAGGCCTCCTGCGGTGAGCATCAAGGAGATGAGTCACATCTGTGTTGTGTGGCATTCGAGGCTCCCAGGGGCCCTTCAAGTGCAATTGCCTGACAGGAGCCCGGCTGTAAGGGTCTGAAGCTGAGGAGAGAAGGCTGACCAGAGTGAAAATCTGGGGTTCCATCAGCCACGGAGAGGGTGGCCACTAGGCCATACAGCGAGAGGAGGACCAGGAGGAATGCCGTGACTTAGGGAAAGGCAGAGAGGGGAGGGATAGAGGAAGAAAGGAGAGACGGACAGAAAACAAGATGGTGGGGTCGTGGAAGCCAAGGGCAGGGGAAGTTTTGAGAAGAAATAAATGGTCTCTGATATCAAAAGCTGCCAAGAAGCAGGTTGAAGGGTGTCAATAGGCTCGTGACAGGAAGTTCACTGGAGGCTTGGAGCCCAGGCTGTGGAGACAGGCTGTGTTGCATGGGAAGAGGAGGGGGTGGTGAACAAATACCAAGAGCATTCTTTTCTTTCTTTAAAAAAAAATTTCAGGCCGGGCACGGTGGCTCACACCTGTAATCCCAGCACTTTGGGAGGCTGAGGCGGGTAGATCACCTGAGGTCGGAAGTTCGAGACCAGCCTGACCAGCATGGAGAAACCCTGTCTCTACTAAAAATACAAAATTAGCCAGGCGTGGTGGTCCATGCCTATAATCCCAGCTACTTGGGAGGCTGAGGCAGAGGAATCGCTTGAACCTGGGAGGCAGAAGTTGTGGTGAGCCAAGATCGCACCATTGCACTCCAGCCTGGGCAACAAGAGCAAAACTCTGTCTCAAAAACAAACAAACAAACAAATTTCAATAAGGGCCAGATGTAGTGGCGCACACCTGTAATCCCAGCACTTTGGGAGGCCGAGGCGGGTGGATCACTTGAGGCCAGAAGTTTGAGACCAGCCTGGCTAACATGGTGAAACCCCATCTCTACTAAAAAATACAAAAATTAGCCAGATGTGGTGGCACACACCTATAATCCCAGCTGCTTGGGAGTCTGAGGCATGAGAATCTCTTGAACCCAGGAGGCAGAGGATGCAGTGAGCCCAGATCAAGGCACTGCACTCCAGCCTGGATGACAGAGCAAGATTCCATCTCAAAAAAAAAAAAAAAAAAAAAAAAAGAAAGAAACCAGGAAATTTCAATAAGCGTAATTGTAAAACTAAAAGAGAAACATGAGGCAAAATAGAAGGGAATGAGGTGTTCTAGAAGGGTGTTAGTATTACCCTAGTTAGTTCTAGGATGTTAGTATTATCATCATTCTTTAAGAGGGAGAGACTTCAACTCACTGAAATGCTGATGAGAAAGATCCAGAAGAGAAGGAGGAGGGTGCTTTGGGGAGAAGGAAGGGGTGATTGCTGGAGAGGGGACTCTGGAGAGAGAGGAAGGGCTGGGACCCAGGTGCAGGCAGAGAGGGGTGTGACCATCAGGAGAGATGGTGATCTCCAAGAAGGTTGGGAGTGGAGACTGCAGTGGACTGAGCTGAGCCTGAGCTGCGGGGAAGCCTTTGTCCTGCCGTCCAAGGCTCTTGGCTTCCCAGTGTGTTCTCAGCTCTCCAGTGTTTGTATGAGAAATTAAACTTGAATTCGAAAAGCCCGAATCAATTTCATCTCAAATGAGAAGTGAACAGAGACAAAGGCTTTGGTCCAGAAATGGGGGGAGTGGAATTCATAGGACATTTAATATTCACTCCACAAACACAGAGCTCTCTCTGGGCCCTGGCGGCTCTGGGTGCTGGAGACAGATGAATAAAGTTCTCAAGGAATCTGGGGGGCAGGAGGGAAACAGACAGACATTGCAATTAGGGAATGTAATTGCTAACATCAATAGGAAAGTTTCTCAGAGGAGGTAACAATTTTAGCTGCCTCTTAAGGATTTATAGAGTTTTACCAGGAAACACTCCTAGAAGTGACGAATCATATTATTCTACTTAATATAAGTGTAATTTTACTTAATATAAAAGCCCTTGGCTCGGTACCAACATACCATCAGCTTTCAATATCATTGAGCTATTAAAATATTATTATTATTTATTATTATTATTTTCGAGACAGGGTCTTGCTCTGTCTCCCAGGCTGGAGTGCAGTGGCACAATCATGGCTCACTGCAGTCTCGACCTCCTGAGCTCAGATGATCCCCTCCCACCCCGCCTCAGCCCCTCAAGTAGCTGGGATTATAGGCACGTGCTACCACGCCTGGTTAATTTTTGTTTTATTTGTAGAGATGGAGTTTTGCCAGGTAGCCCAGGCTGGTCTCAAACTTCTGGGTGCAAGTGATCCACCCGCCTCGGCCTCCCAAAGTGTTGGGATTACAGGCGTGAGGCACCACACCTGTGTCCCAATTTTTTTCTGATACTTACAATTACTGTGAGCCCTTGACATTCACATGGAATAAGACAAGATCTCTAAGAATCTCACGCTGGGAAATACTGTCTTCTGCATAAACTATCCCTCTTTAAAAGGAGCAAAGCGTAACTGAAATGTTAAGCTACTATCTTGGACATTTAATGACTATAAGAACAGGACCAAAGCCATTTCCACAGTTATTAACACATGGGAGGCCTGAAGCCTCCAATCTCACTTGAGCTGTTCTTTGCTGGCTCCAGAGGCTCTCTTGAGCTGCGTGGGGAATCACCTTTCCTGGTTTCCACTGAGAGCAGCATATGGTGGGCTCAATTGGAGCCAAAGATTCAAGCCAGGGCCAAGTTCAACTCTCCACTCTTTAATCCACTCCTTGCTCCTACTTTTCAGACTAAAAGCCAACAGATTCCCAGATATCTTCATCTTTCTCTCCATTATTAGCACTAGCAATTGGAGTTCTTCTGAGGTCATTTTCCAGAAAGAAGCCGTGTTTATTGCCGGGTCATCAGCTGGCCTCACTCACTAGCTCAGTTCCACGCTGACATTTTTGTCCCAGCAAAATTACAAATTAGTTCCAGCCACGGACCTTTGGATTATTTGAAACGACTCAAAACTGCATGTTAAATTCTTGAATGTCAAGGATTTCCTGGGCTTTCCAGTCTCTACCACTCCTGAACTCAAGCTTTAAGTCACCTAATGTCCCATTGCCACCTAACACACGTGCACACATCATGTGCACAAAGCCACGTGCATGCATGCTCACACAGACACATGCATTGGCACATGTGTATATAAAAATGCACATGAACATACAGGCATGTGCCACACATGTACACATGTACATATATGCACCCCCATACATGCTCAATGCATAAACGCATTCATGCATAGTATGCACACACATATCTACCCTCTATCATCACACATGCATACACGCATATAACGCATACACACAAATGCACAACACCATACACACAGATGTACACACGCATTTACAGCCATGCACACACACAGACATACAAATGCTTGCACACACATGGGTATAAGCACACACAACATGCATGCATACAGAGGCACAGCAGGCACAGGCTTGCCCACACACTCTGCCAAGAACAAGTCAGGAGGAGGAGGAAGGTAGACACATCATTCTTCTCCCTCTAGTTCAAATGACTTCTCTTCCTTGGCACAAACTTTTGTTTTGATATCTTTTGTTATTTTTTTAGATCGCAAAGACATGGGATGGAAACCAAATCCCTGGGGTTTCCAGATGGAAGATGTGGTTTCTAACAATGCATCTACTTAGGCAAACTGGAATAGCAAAGGAATTTGGAGGCCTGTTGGAGTGTTTGTTATATCTGCAGCACCCCCCAACTTCTCCTCCCCCTCTCACCCGCCTACCCCACCACAGGGAGGCAATGCAGGGCTGGACGCCCTGCTCTTGCTGCTAACTGCAGCTCTGCCATGTTTTCACTGTGTGAACTCAGTCAATCCACTCCCCATCTCTGGTCCTTCCAGATTTGATGGGGAGTGGATAGACCGAGGTTCAGTTATCCCCATACATAGATGAAGAAATCGTGGCTGCGATAGGTGAAGAGGGCCTCCTGAAGGTCATACAACCGGAACCCACGTGTTGCAGCTTCCTCCCAGCGCCCATCGCTACAGGGCTTCTCGTGCTTGAATGTGTATATGAATCGCCCTGGGGTCTTGTTAAAGTGCAGACTCTGATTCAATAGGTCTGAGGTGGACTTAAGCTTCTTTCTAACAAGCTCCAGATTTAAGATTATTTCTGGCCAGGCATGGTGGCTCATGCCAGTAATCCCAGCACTCTGGGAGGCCGAGGCAGGCGGATCACCTGAGGTCAGGAGTTCAAGACCAGCCTAGCTAACATGGTGAAACACCATTTCAATTAAAAATGCAAAAAATTATCCAGGCGTGGTGGTGCACACCTGTAGTCCCAGCTACTCGGGAGGCTGAGGCACGAGAATCACTTGAACCTGGGAGACTGTAGTGAGCCAATCGTGCCATTGCACTCCAGCTTGGGCAACAGGAGTAAAACTCCGTCTCAAAAAAAAAAAAAAAAGATTCTTTCTGACAAGCTCCAAGGCAATGCTGATGCTGCTGGCCTGTGAGTATACTTTTACTAGAAAGTTATGTCACTCAGACCGGGCACCGTGGCTCATGCCTGTAATCCCAGCACTTTGGGAGGCTGAGGCGGGCGGATCACGAAGTCATGAGTTCAAGACCAGCCTGGCCAACATGGTGAAACCCCATCTCTACTAAAAATACAAAAATTAGCCAGGCGTGGTGGTGCGTGCCTGTAATCCCAGCTACTCAGGAGGCTGAGGCAGGAGAATCGCTTGAATCCAGGAGGCGGAGGTTGCGGTGAGCCAAGATTGTGCAATTGCACTCCAGCCTGGGTGACAGAGGAAGACTCTTGTCTAAAAAAAAAAAAGAAAGAAAGAAAGAAAGTTATATCAGTCTTCCATGGTTTTTAAAAAGGTGTAATGGGGCTGAGGTTTGGCTCTCCTGCACAGCTCCCCACTCCCCTGGCTGGGACAGTGATGACAGCATCTCGTGTCCTCCCTTTCTGTTTGGTTCTAGGCCCCTGGTACCACCCACCTCCCCTTCCTGAGCCATTTCCTCACCTATCCCACCTTTGGAGCTGAGGATGGTCAGTGGGATGGAGATCTGATTCCGCACGCTCCGAGTGCCTTACTACCTGGATGCCTAGGGCACATCCCTTCTCCTCCTGAAGCCTCAGTTTCTCCATCTGTACAGCGAGTGGGTTAGATTTGTCCTCAGACCTGGCTGCACCTCAGAAGCACAGGCAGAGTTTTTACAAAGTACCCTGGCCAGGATGCCACTCAGATTTTATTTAATTGGATGGGGGTGAGGCCCAGACTTTAAAAAGCTGCCCAGGTGATGCCAACAGGGTGCCAGGGTTGAGAAGCACAGATCTGGTGATCATTAAAGGTCAGCCCAGCGCCGACTGTCAGAGTGTGTGGTCCCATGGCCAGGTCTGCACACTGACATCATGCTGTCCTATGCAGCGCTCAGAAGCAGATTGGAAAAGTCTCAAAAAGATCTCAGCGCAGCTATTAGACAAGGTCACGCGCCCCCTCATGGGAAACGGCTCTTGAGTTGATGATCAGGATACAGACCCTGGCAGAGAGCTGAACTTTCTTTTCTGCTGACTGACACATGATGAATACTCTAATTAAAGACTCAACCCCACACATCAATCATCAGCAGACCTCCCCCACCAATGTGCCCTCCCACGGGAGGGCTGGAAAGGTTGTCTCTGTGTGCCAGGTGGGACAAGGGGAGGGTGTACCCAGGCTGCCGCTGAGCGCTGGGAGTTAACCTGACATGTCCAAACAGGGGACCCGATTAGCAGGAGGACCCTTGGCTGCCTCACAGCAGAGAAAGAACCATGAAAAGATTTTCTTGAAGCCAGCCAGTTGTACGTCCGTACAGTCCAGAGGTTTCCATAGCGACCGGTCTCTTCCTAAGGCTGACAATGGGCTCCAGCCTCCAGGGGAAGGCTTTCGATGTCCTGAGGATCCCAGCCCAAAATGGATGGGCTGAGCCTGTCTAATCTTGGCTCCACTGGTCCCTTGAGGCACATCCTTTCAGAAAGGACACTGAACAGGCAGCAGCCCCGCCCCCACTGACCCCTTAGAGGATGGGAAAGCAATCTTTAGGATGAGAACAGTTAGCGGGTATCTCCCCATGGTCCCTCTCCACCAATTACGGTGGTGGATAAGCAGCTGTACCCTGAAGTTAGACCACCCAGGATTCAAATCCTGACTCTGCCACCTGGGTAACTATGGGCAAGTGACTTGATAGCTGCCTGCCTCAGTCTCCCCAACTGTGAAATAGGGAGAATAATACTATCCTCTTCATAGGACTCTTTTGAGGGTTACCTGAGTTCATTAAGGGAAGTCCTTACTACAGAATCTGGCACATTGCTCTCATTTTTTATAGCCCAATAGTCATAGATCATGAGACGGTCTCAGTCCCCAGGCTAGAAGGGCTATGCCAGGCCCCCAGTCTCTTCACTGCCCAGGGCAGTGTTTCTGAGGCTTGACCTGGAGGATTTTTAGTCACCCCAATGTCCAGTGCACCCTCAGTCTGTGCACTAGGATCTCTGAGGGTGGGACCCAGGCATCTCTTTTTGGAAAACTTTGCAGGTAGTTTCAATGCTTAACCAAAGTTAAGAACAATGGAACTCTGTCAGCGTTTGTGCCTGTAAGGTTTATTTGGCCTGAGTCGTGAGACCCCATGGAGCTCCTGCAGCCGGTGTGGAATCAGGGGAGGGAGGAGTGGACACGAACAAATATTTGCACAGTACTAGGCGCCCTTTGTGTGCTCATTCATTCATTCATTCCACACAAGCACTGATGCACTTACAGTGTGCCCATGCTGTGCCTATAGCCAGGAATGAGACAGAGGGGCCCCGCCCCGTGGCACTTACTGACCCGTAAGGGAGGCAGACATTTATGGTTTATCACACAAACACACTGGCAATGATGAGAACCACACAGAGCAGCTGAAGTGGTCAGGGGGCTTCCCATTCCAGGTGAGATCTGGAGGTTGCGGGGCAGTTAGCAAGTGGGAGACAGCTGCGTGCGGGGAAGGTGGGAGGGGTTGCGGGAAAGGTGAGGGAGGCGTAGCTGAGCTGTGATGCTGGCCAGCTGGGGACTTGCGCCTTATCTGGGCACTGTGACGGCCACTAACAGGTTTTAAGTACCGGAATGACATGATCGGATTTGCAATTTAACTAGATCCTTCTGACTGCTGTTGGGGGAACAGACTGTCAACCTCACAACAGCACTGTCAGCTGAGTATTAGACAAACGATGAACCTGGGCCCAGGGAGCTGAATCACTCATCAGAGACGTGTGGCTAGCAAGCAACAGAGGCCAGACCCACCCCTGGCCCCTGCTCTCAAATCTGGGTTCTTTGCACCCCCTCCCCTGGCTGTGTCCATCTCTCTCTCTGCTCCCCGTTTCATCCCCATTATCTCAGGATCGACTCCAAACTCCCCGTGAGACAACGCAATCATCCACATTGGATGACAGCCTTTCTCAAAGCCTCTGTGAGCACAAATCTTCATTCTTTAGGGATTACTCTGATTTTGAGAAGCAGCCAAAGGCCTTCCAAGCCAAACTTGGCAGGATAAGGTAGGTGATTATATTAGTCACCTATTGCTATGTCACAAATTGCCCCAAAACTTAGTGGCTTGAAACAACAATAAATCTTTATTCTTTCACACATTTCTGTGTGTCAGGAATTGGGAGCAGCTGAGCTGCATAGTCTAGTTCTGGTCTCTCCCCTTTCCCAATGCCTCAGTTTCCCCAATTATAAACCAAGATGCTTGAACCATACCCTAATATCCCTCTTAGCCTTGATGCTTCCAGAAAAGGTTTGATTCTCCCACTCTTGCCAACTCCTCTTCCTCCCTAGGCAGTGGGCCCAGGCTCACAGAGACCTGCAGGTCATTGGCCAAACTTTTTTTTCTTCCACAAAGAGCTTCGGCCCTTAGCTGGGCCCTTCCTACCTACCTGCTGCAAAGTGCCGGAGATGAAACCCTGAACCTGAGATGAGGTCAGAGCAAAAACCCAAAATGACATCCCCCAAGACCCCTGAGCTGTGGCGGGGTGCACTGAGAATGGGTTGCAGACTTCCTTGTGGTCCGCTGCGGGGCCGCTGACTGCTCTGAAGTGTCTTTGCCCTGAGTTCTCTGGAACACTGAGCACCTAATGGAGAGCAGGCACGCGGCAGATGGGCGACAGCAGCCAGGCACACCTGCCGCACTCTGATCCCTCCTGGCTAGGGGCTAGGCGTCTTGGAACGCTTAGGAATGGGGTCTTCAGCTCTGCATCCCCCAATCTCAAGACAGCTGGCTCTGTTCTGCCCATCAGGTCCTGAACCTGGAGGCAGGACCTGAAATACCCCAAGGCAGGGACTCACATCCACTGACCTGCTGTGTATCTGGGATTAACTGGAGTCTGGAAGACAACGGGGAGCCTCCAGCTCACCCCCAAAATGAAAGACAGCTCCTGGGGAGCTTATCATTTAGTAGGACAGATGGATAGTTGCCAAATAACCACGCAGGGAAAGGGACCATCACAAGGCTAACAAGGGCTATCAGAGGCACAGTGGAGCTGGCTCTTAGTCGAGGGCCCCTGGCGAGGCCTCCTGGGGAAGGGATGGTTCAGCTGAGCTTACATCACAGGCAAAAATAAAACAGGGAAAAGAATATCCACCCTCCAAGGGCCCATTTAACTTAGCAAGGGAGAAATGGGGCAGGGAGATTAATGGAAAGAAGGAATTTGGTGGCCGTGCAGCAGGGTCCTGAGCGTCAGCGGCCCGTCATCCCAGTGCTCCTGGGAGGCCAGCACTGGGAGGCATTGGCATCCCAGCCAGCAGCCAGGGGGAGGATTCCAGCCAAAGAGACCTGTCAGGGCCTTGGCACCACCTTGGAGGGACTGCACCGTTCCACTATCATTGCTCTTGGAAGTGGGCACTACCCTGCCTCCTGGCTGGTGCCGGCCCCTCTGAGCCTCAGCCTTGCTGCTGCTTCCCTGGCTGCATCAGATGCAAGTGGAACAGCAACAGGCCAGCACCCCCAGGGCTGTCCTCGGCCCCTCCGAGAGTCTGCCCTCTGTGGAGTGGAGTCTGGCTAGGACCGTCTTGGCCGCATGCTGAAAGCAGCCCCCAACCCCTCTGACTTACCAGCAACCCACCCACCAGCACATGGTTGCAGCCTGCTTCTTGGGTCTCCCTGTTCTCGGTGCTTCACCCATCCAAGGCAGGTCACATCTCTCCCGGAGCCAGACCTTCCGAAGACTTCCCACTTCACCCGGCAACAAACTCAAGATCCTTCCCCAGGCCTCCCAGGCACCGGCACATCTCTGGCCTCATCTGCTACTCCTCAACCCAGACCTCTTTGCTGTGCCTCCAACTCACAGGTACAGGCAGCTACAGGGCCTTGGGACCTGCTTTGCCCACTGACTTTTCTTCCAAATACACATGCGGCTTCATCTGTCACTTCCTCCACATCTTTGCTTAAATCCCATCTATTCAAAGAGGCCTTCTTAGCTACTCCATCCAAAATAACCCCTCAGGCACTCTTTACTCCCCCTCTCTGCTTTTCTTCTTTATAGCATCTATTGCATTATATATATATATGAAATAAAAATTTTATTTATTATTTGTGTCTCCCCTAGAATGTAAATCTCAAAGCTCAGAACACTGGTTTTGTTCACTGCTATATGCCCAGTGCCGGCCGGATGCGGTGGCTCATGCCTGTAATCCCAGCGCTTTGGGAGACCGAGGCGGGCAGATCATCTGAGGTCAGGAGTTTGAGACCAGCCTGGCCAACATGGTGAAACCCCGTCTCTACTAAAAATACAAAAAATTAGCCAGGTGTGGTGATGGGCGCCTGCAATCCCAGTTACTCGGGAGGCTGAGGCAGGAGAATCACTTGAAACCAGGAGGCGGAGTTTGCAGTGAGCTGAGATCGTGCCACTGCACTCCAGCCTGGGCAACAGAGGGAGACTCAGTCTCAGAAATAAATAAATAATTAAATAAATATCCCCAGTGCCTATAGCATGGCCTGACATATAGGAGGCCCTCAGAAAATATTTGTTGAATGAACAAACGAATCAAGCACAAATTAGGTTGTCAAAATACAGAATGGATGGGGGAGAATGCTATGATTGCCAAAATTGTGCCGAGTTGTTGGGTGGCAAGTGTTTGTTGAATGACTATGTGAATACATATTGACCAGGGGGTGCCATATGAAGAGCGCTCTTGCTGGGTACATGTCCCAGCTCTGCCACTGATCAGATAGGCCTGTCATAGGTCTATTCATGCCTATCTCCTTTTGAGGTCTTGATCTTCATCTCTGTAATATGAGAGAATTGTGTTAATATCAGGTCACTTTTTTTTCCATTTTTTAAAGCAGCTTTTAGGTGAAAACATACATGGCAACCCAACAGATAAAGCAGAGGTGGTGGTTTGTTGAAGGCAGGAATCTTAGAACCCTGCCCATTTGGACTCCTTTCTTTCCCTCCTCCCCTGTGCCCCCAGGTGGTTGGAAAGGCCCCTTCTGAGAACAGTTTAACTCCCCTGGACTCACAGTTCCCTAAACCCTGGTAGTAAATTGCATCTTTGTTTAGCAACTATTCATCACCAGCTCTGTCCATTGATATTCACTTGACTGCATGACTTTATTTTCCCCCAAAATGTGGGCCCATGTGACAACGTGACGGATTCCACTGGAGGCTTTGAGAGGCATTGCAAGTTCCTCCCACCGCCTTGCACTCCTGCCCTGGGCCCTAGGATGAGAGACACGTGGAGAAGGCCTGACTCTGGCCACAGCCTGGACTAGAGCTTGTGGCAGCAGTTCCCCCTGCCACTGGCACACAACCTGGGGGAGAAATAAAGATTTATTGCTGTAAGAAACTGAAATCGAGGTTGTTTCTTATGCAGCATAACCTGGTGAAAACGAATACAGGCCCCTCTAGCTTTACTGTGCCTGCAGCTTAGGTCTGGAGGTGGGTGTTGGCATTATTCACAGAGCATAGGAACCCAAATTTGGAATTTCTTTTGTCAGCTTTTCAGCTGTTTCCTCACCTTGTGATCTTCCCCTTAAAATACTACTTCTCCACCTTACCTTAATCAGAGATCTCAAACTGGTGGTTCCTGGCTACTTGTAACTCGAAGTCATGCCTTGTTGGGCTCCAATTAATTAATTAATTAATTCAACTTACTATCTGCTTATCCACTTACGCGTGAATACAGATGATTGCACAATTGTAGTTTTCTGTGTGGCCATTGGGAAAAAAATCTCCTTTTCAGTAAATGCTAATAAGGTACCTACTCTGCCAGGGCTGCATAGATGAAAAAATAAAAGTGGTCCCTGCCTCGTTGAAATTTAAGCTGTTACACTCAGGGTATGAAAAGAGTCTGTCATAAATAAACCACCATCAACAACATTTAAAAAAAAAAAACCCATCTTCATCTCGAATTCAAAAAGCCACCCATCATTTCTACTTAGTGAGGCTGGATAATTTCTGAAATTAACGGATGCTTATAGCATGCCCAAGAAAAGCATTTTCGCAACAACAGAACCTTTTATCTGGCTTACAGGCAGCTAAAAACATCCCAGCCCATCCTTCTTAGCTGTCTTTACTGAGACTAATTTTCACAAACATCGTTTTGAAAAGGAGCCGTAGTGTGCCAAAGCAGGAAGCGCGTGCCCCGGATTCAGGCACGCCGTGGGGCCGGGTGTCCTCGGGAAACTGGTTCTCTGAGCCTCACTTTCTTCATCTGCAACGTGGGCTGTGTGAACAAAGGGGGCTGGGCCAGAGGACCTCTTATTACCTTAGGGCTCTTTGGCTGAATGCAGAATTTCTTTTCTTTCTTTCTTTTTTCTTTTCTTTTGTTTTTGGAGACAGAGTCTTCCTCTGTCGCCCAGGCTGGAGTGCAATAGTGCGATCTCGGCTCACTGCAACCTCCACCTCTCCGGTTCAAGTAATTCTCCCGCCTTAGCCTCCCAAGTAGCTGGGATTACAGGCGCATGCCACCATGCCCAGCTAAATTTTTGTATTTTTAGTAGAGGTGGGGTTTCGCCATGTTGGCCAGGCTGATCTCGAACTCCTGACCTGACCTCAGGTGATCCACCTGCCTTGGCCTCCCAAAGTGTTGGGATTACAGGCGTGAGCCACCGCACCTGGCCAAACGCAGAATTTCAAGAGTGTGTTCTTGTCCATCTGCTAAGTTCAAGTTGTTACTGCCTTTGGGGTCCGGGGTCTCAGAGGAGTGATCCCAAAGAATGTCCCCTCTCCCCAGCTCCAAAATCAAGATGGCCTGAGGGTCCCCTCCCAGCCCCTCAAGCCCAGGATTCTGAGCCAGTTTCTCTACCATCCCCTGCCCCAATCTTTCCCTCTCTGACCCCACCTGGCTCCTTGCTTGCCAGCCCCAGTGCCTTCTTGCTAGTTCTCAAACACATCAAGTGGTTACAGTGCCGGGCTTTGCACATACCATGCCCTCCTCCCAGAATGTGCCGGCCCCGATTCTCCATGTGGCTCCCCGCTGACTTCCGTCAGGGTCTTGCTCAAATGTCTCCCCTGGAAGAGGCCTTCTCTGATTCTCCCACCTCACGAGCAGCCCAGTTACTCCCCATCTCCTTCCCTTGCGTGGTTTTCCTCCATAGCATTAATCATTATCTGCTCTCTGCAGTCTGACTGCCCCCACCAGAATAAAGCAGTGGCCTTGCTCATGGCTGTTTCTCCAGCGTCTAGAACCTGGCACATAGTAGGTACTCAGAGGTATTTTTTGAAGGAAGGATTGAATAAGCAAATATGCAGTTCAGCAAATATGGACACGTATTTGTCTGCTTCCCCCAACAAATGTGGAGAAGGTTCCCCAAACTTCACCCTCCCTGGCCCCTGGTTTTGCCCAGTAGATACCCCCAGCCCTGGAGGCTTTGTGATGCCCGCCCAGCTCACAGGATGTTAAAGCTGGTGCAGGTCTCAGAGACCCAGCTGAGGAAAGGGCCCACCAAGGCCTGGAGTGGGTTTAGAATCCATTCATCGAGCTCAGGCAGGTGCAGAGCTGGGGCCCTGAGCAGCTGTCCTGATGACAAGAAACTGAGATTTCTTCCTCCGCACAGGCCACCGCAGTCCACTCCGAGCCCCCAGCCGTGGCCACAGCTAAACTCCTGTCCCCCTGACAAGATGCTGAGGGAGGGCACTTCCTGTCTCAGGCCTGAGTCCCTCTCAGCCTCCAGAGGGGAGCAGGGATGGGGAGGAATTGGTAGTTTTGAGAGCCTGCTAGGGGCTGGGGCTTCCACACACAGCCCCTTCCACTTGTCACCTTCACCACAGCCCCACGCGGAAGGAGCCATTGTCCCCATTTTGTGGATGAACAAAGTGAGGCCTGGGGAATGAAGACGGTGGCCCAGCTTGCACACAAAGCTAGGAAATGGCCCAGCAAATCACGTCTCTGTGTTCTAGTCTGTTAAAAGCCATCTGGTGCCGAGGACCGCAGCCTCGGAAGATCCCTGCCTTCCCCAGAGAGAAAGCTGTCAGTCAGCGGGGGAGCCCATCTCCTCCTCCCTCCCACACCACCCGCTGGTGTCACATGGCACTGGGAGGGAGCAGCGCCCACGGGGGTGCGTCCCCCTGGAGGCTGTGCAGGGAGACTTGGGAGCTGCACCTTGTGGGTGGCTGGGGGTTGGGGGGCAGGGGTTGCACACACGTTCAGGGCTGTCACGTGTTCCTGCTCTCTGCAGCTTCTCTGGAGGCATGTCAGCCTGCTGGGCCCGCGGCCCCCAGACTGGGACTCCTGCAGAGAAGCCTCCAATGCCAGAAATGGCAGGGAATCTCAGAGACCATCCAGGCCAGCCCCCCTCCTTTGCCTGGCTCAGACAAGAATAAAATCTAGAGCTTTGTATGCTAGAACTGGGGCAAGGATGGGATGAGGCCAGGGTCCTTTAGAGAACATACATAGGGCAGGTCGGTTGAGGCACGGGCTCCAATGTCAGACCACCTGCATCCGAGTCCCGGCTCTCTCCTCAATGGTTGACGTTGGATAGATGCCTTCACCTCTCCAAGCCTCCGTTTCGTCATCTACTTTAACAGATCCTACTTATGGAGCGCTGATCAGTGACAGGCATGGCTCTAAGCTCTGCACCTGCGTGTCATCCTCCAAGCAACCCTAGGAAGGAGATACTATTGTCATCCTTCTTTAGCGCTGAGGAAACTGACGCACAGAGTGGTTAGCTAACCAGCCGAAGGGCACACAGCTGGGAAGTGATGGAGCCAGGATTTAATTCCAGACAATGAGGCTTTGGGATCCTGGAGCTCCATCACTATTTGGTCTGCTGTCTACTGAGGATTAAATGAGGCAAGGAGTACTAAGAATCTAGAACTGTACTGAGTCAGCACTCAATCATTTTTATAATAATGAGGAACAAGGTCATGGACCCCCAGAAGGTCTGATGAAAGGTAAGGACCTTCCTGGTGGAATATTTCACACACACACACACACACACACACACACCAAACACTGCCTGCAACTTCATGGGGCCCCTGCTCCAGAAGTCGACCCACCAGTCCCCCTGGGGAACCTCTTCTTAATTCAGCCCCATTATTTCCTAAGGAAGGGAGAGGAGAGGGTATGCTGAGCAGGTCCACATGCATGTTCCTTCATTTGATCCTCTGAGGTGGCCATTATTAGCCCACTGCACAGATGAGAAAACCAAGGGCAACGGTGAGGTCCCAGGCAAGCTGGTAGGCAGACGTGACTTTCTTCTCCTAGGGGGCCTGCTACCTTCTCCTTGGCTGGGTGTTACTTAGCCCTGAAGCCATGGTAAGAAATGGCGCCCCCAGGGCTCGGGCCTGTGGTACACACTCAGTGAAGATTTGTTGAGTGAGTGAGTGAGTGAGTGGGTCAGAGTGGGTCGACATGGGGCCAGGCCATGTCCAAGGTCAGAGACTCAGAGCTCCCCTAGCCCAGCTCCTCTCCTGGGCGCTCATGGCTCTTCATGGGGAGGCAGAGGAAGAAGCAAAGGAAGAGCTGTAGGAATCCTGGCCTTTTAAAAGCTACTCCTCCAACCCCCAGACAAGAAAATGGGGGCCCCAAGCCTGACTTGATGTACTCAGTCACACCCCGGGATGGCAGGGGCCAGGACTGGAAATCAGGTGTACTGGCGCCCATGCCAGAGCTCAGGCGGTGGTGGTCGGAGGGAAGGAGTGCTGAACTAGAGTCAGAACACTTGGGCCACATTCTGCCTGTCATTCATGAGTGCTGTGACTTCAGGCAAACTGCATGGCCAAGTCTCTCTTTGCAAAATGTGATTTTATCTACCTTATAGTCACTGTTAAATCAAGCAGTTTGACAATTGTCTATTAAAAGTTGTTTAGCGGCCGGGCGCGGTGGCTCACGCCTGCAATCCCAGCACTTTGGGAGGCTGAGGTGGGCAGATCACGAGGTCAGGAGATGGAGACCATCCTGGCTAACATGGTGAAACCCCGTCTCTATTAAAAATACAAAAAATTAGCCAGGCGTGGTGGCATGCGCCTATAGTCCCAGCTACTCGGGAGGCTGAGGCAGAAGAGTCGCTTGAACCCAGGGGGCGGAGGTTGCAGTGAGCCAAGATCACACCACTGCACTCCAGCCTGGGGGACAGAGCGAGAGTCCGTCTCCAAAAAATAATAATAAATAAAAATAAAAGTTGTTTAGCATTTTCTCCTCATTTGTGAAATGAGGATAGGTTAATGTGAGAATGTAGGAAATTCCCTGATGTAAAGCAAATGTTCTGTAATTGGTAGCTTTTACTATTATTGGCAGCTATTATCACAATGCTGAGCATACAGGATAGGCCTCTATAAATGTCCCATGAATGGGTAGATGAACCAACAGACAGGCTAATAAGTTGTTTGGCAGACCAGTGGGAAGTGGGGTGGAGAGATGGATGAATGGGAGGAAGGTGGATAGATGGATGGGTCAGTGGGAAGTTGGCAAGAGGGTAGGTGGGTGGATGGATAGATAGACCAACTGACAGGCAGAGAGATATGTTTTGGGGAAGACCAACAGGTAGATGAGAGAGAGTGTAAGATGGATAAATGGCTGGCTGGATGAGTGAGAGGATGGACCAATAGTAATCAGACAGAAAGACTGGTGGTTTTTCCGAGCATGGAAGGAAGGAAGGAAGGAAGGAAGGAATGAAGGAAACAAGTTAGGCGGGAGGGAAGGAAGGAAGGAAGGAAGGGAGGAAGGAAGGAGGAAGGAAGGAAGGAAGGAAGGAAGGAAGGATGGATGGAAGATGGATGGATGGTGGATGGATGGTGGATGGATGGATGGATGGATGGATGGTGGATGGATGGGTGGATGGATGGATGGATGAGTGGATAGATGGATGGATGGTCGATGGATGGGTGGATGGATGGATTGATGGATAGATGAATGGATGGATGGATGGATGAATATGTGAGTGGAATCACTGGGTAGGTGGGTGGAGAGATAAATGCACAGACCAACAAGCCGGCAGATAGAGAGGTGGGAGGACAGAAGACCAGGATGTGGATGGATGGCAGATATTCCTTCCCCTTGAACTGAAGCCAAAGGGCTGATGGCAGCAGCTACAGCCTTACCATGGGCATCCTGAGGGTGGGGAAGAGAGGTAGGAGCTGTTTGTTCACCCAGGGCACCCCTGGAATGGGGCATTGAGCAGTTGCTTACTGTACCCCAACATCCAAGGTTGGAATGGAAGCCCTAGGAGTGAGATGAGTGGGAGGAAGACACCCGGGCCCACACCCACACACACACTCCCCTCAACACGGCATGCAGCAGGAGGGCCGCCTGGGAGGGGCCCTGCACCCACACCAGAGCAGCAGGCTGCACAGCTTCTTCAGAAAGCGTCAGAGCCACAGCAGAGAAGGACCTCAGCTGCAGAGGCCTTCAGCAGGGCAATCCCAGCATGCCCCTGGGGACTCCCTGGGTCTCAGCCAGAAGAACAAAATGTCCCCAGTGGGGGACCGTGGCTGCCTCGTGACAATTCCACTTCTCAGATGGTGACCCAGGGTCCAAGGGCCTATTTCAGGCCTTGCGGGTTTTGTTGACAACGAGGCCACCTTGTGATGGCCCCATTTCACGAAAGTGGAAGCTGAAGTCCACCAGTGGATACCATGATCTGCAGGCTTGGCCCTACCCCCACCATCTCTTTGGTTTCTCCTGGGCTTTGCCCCACTGCTCACCCGACTTGGCCTCTCTGGTGTGGCTTGAACACTCCAGGCAGCCCCTCCCCACTTGCTCTTCCGTCTACCTGGCGGGCTTCTCCTCCGGGGACCAGCATGGCCACCCCCTCACTTCCTGCATTGCCTGTTTATGGTGCAAGGACTTTTGTCCGTTGGGTTCCTGATGCCCGGTGCACACTCAGTATCATTTGCGGTAATCCAGTAACCCATGCAGTGATGGTGAGGGTGAGCAATAGTGAGGTGTTTCCCGTGTGCCAGGCACGGTGCTCACTCATTTGTCCACACAGTGCCCCCATGAAGTAGATGCAGTTGCTATCTGCTCCCCTGCAGATGGGAACTCAGAGGCTCAGAGAAGGGGTTTGCTCAAGGTCCCACAGCAAGGCTGCCGCTAGAACATGCTAGAGTCAGGTCGAGGGTCATCCCACGAGAGCTTAGGTCCCGGAGCTAGTGGAGTTCTAGCATTGCCACCATGGGACATTGACCTTGGCAAGTCCCCTCTTTTCTCTGAGCCTCGTTTTTGTTTGTTTGTTTGTTTGTTTGTTTGTTTGTTTTCTGAGATAGAGTCTTGCTCTGTTGCCCAGGCTGGAGTGCAATGGCACGATCTCGGCTCACTGCAACCTCCGCCTCCTGGGTTCAAGCAATTCTCCTGCCTCAGCCTCCCAAGAAGCTGGGATTGCAGATGCCTGTCACCACACCCAGCTAATTTTTGTATTTTTGGTAGAGATGGGGTTTCACCATGTTGGCCAAGCTGGTCTCAAATTCCTGACCTCATGATCTGCTCACCTCAGCCTCCCAAAGTGCTGGGATTACAGGCGTGAGCCATGGCACCCGGCCCTGAGATTTGTTTTTTTCATCTGTAAAATGGGACAGGAGCAGCCTCTCCTTGGCACGGCTGTTTTGAGAATCAAGGCTGGCAGTGGTGTGAATGTTTTATGGAAAAGAATCGTGCCTGTGTCGCTGGGTGTTATGGTGCTACCTGTGTTTCCAGCTGCCTGAGCAGGCAGAGCCCGAGGGGCCCCTTGGTCTGTCACATAAGCCCAGGGTTCCAGGCTCAGTTTAGGATAATCCAGGATAACACTACCAGCTGGCTGGAGATCAGAGGTCGAATTCCTTCTTTCTGGGCCCCTCTTTCCTCCCAGCTCCACTGGGATGCTGCCTCCAGGGGACTTCTCACAGCTGTCTGCACCAGACCCGCCTGGGAGGAACAGGGTGGGCGGGGACAGGAAGGCCTCGGACTTTTCCCAGGCTGAAGACCTCCAAGAAGCCACTCTCCCATTCCTCCACTACAGCTGGGCAGGCTTCTGATGTGGCTTTCCCAGACCCCGCTGGCCCCTGTCTGCAGTGGATACACACAGAGGAGCAGCGCTTAAGAGGGGGAGGGAAGGGCCTTTGAATAGG
This sequence comes from Hylobates moloch, assembly GCF_009828535.3. NCBI lineage: Eukaryota > Metazoa > Chordata > Mammalia > Primates > Hylobatidae > Hylobates > Hylobates moloch. Next base: position 16,977,163 of record NW_026652294.1, on the reverse strand, counting down.
AGGAGTCATGAGGGCTCCAGGCCTGCACACACCCTGTCAGCTTGGGGTGCAGGTTGCAGATCTCTCAGGCAATGCCAGGCCTCAGTTTCCTCACCTGGAAAATGGGTTTGGACAGGCTGACTTCACCCAGGCTGCCCAGTGCTAGACACTAGAACAGACCGAGCAGCCCAGTACCTTCCCCCAAGTTCGCTCCCTGGACCCCTTTCACCTCTGCAAGATAGGGGCCATTCCCTACCTCTGGCCTCAGTCTCCACCTCTGTCAAATGGGCTGGCTGAACTGGAAGATCCCGGAGGGTCCTTTCCTCTCTGCCATTCTGTCGTAGCTGGAAAAGGAAAATGGGGTAGTGCTGGGAAGGAAAGAACACTTAGTGAGCTGCGACTGTATACCAGGTGCTTTTTATACGTTATCTCAGTTGTCTGTGTCTTATTTTCCTATTGCTTCTGTAACAAATTACTATAAACTTGATAAATTAAAACAACACACATTTATTACCTTATAATTCTGGAGGTCAGAAGTCCAAAACTAGTGTCACTGTGTTAAAGGCCTCAGCAGGGCTGGTTTTCTTTGTCCTTCAAGATAGAATCAATGCTCTCTTCACTCCCACATCACATGGTCTTTTCTCCCGTTTCCTCGGTCTCATCTCTTTCTCTCTCTCTTTTTTTTTTAAGACGGAGTTTTGCTCTTGTTGCCCAGGCTGGAGTGCAGTGGTGTGATCTCGGCTCACTGCAACCTCCCTCTCCTGGGTTCAAGCGATTCTCCTGCTGCAGCCTCCCAAGTTGGGATTACAGGTGCGTGCCACCACACCCAGCTAATTTTTGTATTTTTAGTAGAGACAGAGTTTCACCATGTTGGTCAGGCTGGTCTCGAACTCCTGACCTCAGGTGATCTGCCTGCCTTGGCTTCCCAAACTGTTGGGATTATAGGCATGAGCCACCATGCCTAGTCGTCTCATCTCTTTCTTCCCACTGCCACATGCCTGCCTCCCTCGTAGAAGGATCCTTGTAAGGATATTAGGCTCACCTGGCCAATCCAGGATAATGTCCCTATCTCCAGATCCTTACCTTAATTATATCTGCAGAATTCCCTTTGCTGGATAAGGTAACGTTCACAGGTATTTGGGGGATTAGGATGTGGGTATCTTTGGAGGACCCTCACTCAGCCACATCCGTTCACACAAGGCTGTCATGGAGCTCAGCTTCCAACCCCAGTGCCTGTCACTTTGTAGCTGTGTGACCTTGGGCAACGACCTAACTTCCTTGGCTCTCAGTCTCCTCATCCATAAAACAGAGATAAAGATGGAGGATTATTAAGACAGTGCAGGGGCCAAGCGCGGTGGCTCACACCTGTAATCCCAGAACTTTGGGAGGACGAGGCGGGAGCATCACCTGAGGTCAGGAGTTGGAGACCAGCCTGACCAACATGGAGAAACCCCGTCTCTACTAAAAAAAACAAAAATTAGCCAGGCATGGTGGCAGGTGCCTGTAATCCCAGCTACTTGGGAGGCTGAGGCAGGAGAATCACCTGAACCTGGGAGGTGGAGGTTCTGGTGAGCGAAGATGCACAATTGCACTCCAGCCTGGGCAACAAGAGCGAACCTCCATCTCAAAAAAAAAAAAAAAAAAAAAAAGAGTGCAGAGGACGCTCTGAACACAGGGCCTGCTGTTGCTGCTGAGTGAATGTATACAGTGATAGTAACGCTGCTAATGAATCGCCCTTGTTTATTGCAGCTACTTGTACCAGACACTGAGCTGAGTGTCGAGTTTATGGAGGTGAGCCACGTTGACATGAGCCTGGCCCTCGTAGAACGTACTAGAGAACCAGGAAGACAGAGATAGAACAAACAGTCACACAAATCATTAGGGAATTATCAGAGCAGCCCAAAGCCACACAGCTGGGAAGAGGAGAAGTGGGCGGGATTCACACCCAAGTCTGTCTGATTCCCAAGCCTTTATTTTTCCACGATACTCCCAGCCTCTTGAGGCTGATGGAGGCCAAGCCGAGGACCAGAGACGGGAAGTGACTTGCTAAAGGTCACACAGCGAGAGAACAGTCCATTGCAGACCCAGATCTCTGGACATCCTGCCTAAGACCCCTCCTAGAGGAGATTCTGAGACATAATACTAAATTACAAAGTAACACTAATAACTAGTGTGGCAGCTAATGTTTGCTCTGTGCCTGGAGGCAGGATGGACATTTTACATGCCCAATATCATTCAGTTTCCATGATGCACAGGAGAAGAGACTTGGTACCCTATTTCACAGAGGAAGAACCTGAAGTCTCAAAGGGGTCCTATGACATGCCCAGGGTCACCTAGCGAATTAACTGCCAAGCAGAGATCCAGGATGTTCTCTAAGAGCAGGACTTGGCTCAGAACTCCCCAGTTCAAATTTGTCTGACCCCCACAGCTGTCCCTAACTCCTGCACTTCCTGCCTGTGCCCACTGGCAGATCTTTGGGGGCTCCTGCCAGTGGGAGGAGGGAGGTGGCTGTGGTCCTTAGGATGTAATCCCACAGGGGGAATTCCTCTTGAGGTCAGCCTGCAGGGAGACGGGTGACCCGCTGGTGCCATCTAGTGTCCTTGAAGAGACATGCCACCTCCCCCGGGAGCCACAAGGTACCCCACAGAGATGCAGGGAGGCCTAGTAATACGTAAGGTCCTCATCCTCCACCCAGCTGGATCCCCGTAGCAAACTGACAAAGCTGAGCTAAACGTGTTCGAAATGATCCTCCTCATTCTGCAGTTGAGGAAACAGAGGTTCAGAGAGGAGACCGACACACCCCAGCCCAGTCAGGGGCAGACGCAGGTGGCTGAAGGGATTGGCAGGGAGGTGGGGCTTGCCCTGAGCCTGAGCAGGGAGCCTGTCCAGCCGCTGGGAGGCCAGGACAAGACAAGTGAGCTCTTTGTGGAGATTCCAGATTTGGCCTGGGGATGGCGAAGGGGCACTGGCTTGGGACAAGGAGGAGGGTATGGCTGGTAGGAGCTGGATTATGGTCCAGGGCCTGAGGAAGGGAGGAAGGAGCCTGGTAAGAGACAGAGTGTCTGGGATGAAGTGATCACCAAGGCTCCTCCATAGAGAGAAATCCCATGATCTAAGGCCAAACATGGCTGGAGAAACCCCAGGATTCTTAGAAACAAACATGGCTAATGAAATTCCATCATTCTAAGGGACAAACATGGCTGGAGAAATCCCATGATTCTAAGAGGCATAGGAACTTGATATATTGCTCATTCCTTCAACAAACCATCACTGACCATGCACTCTGCCTTCCCCATGAGGGGCGCTCAAGACCTACAGACCAACCAGATCTGGTCCCTGCTCTGCAGGATTCCACAGCCCAGTGGGGCAGATAAACAGATGACAGACTATCAGAACTGAACAAAATAAATCAAAATGCCCCCCCAGAGGGCCATGGGCTCTGCAGCCAGACAGATCTAGCTGATGATGTTAGCAAAAATAGTGGCGGGGCCGGGCATAGTGGTGCACATCTGTAGTCCCAGCTACTCTGGGAGAGGATTACTTGAGCCCAATAGCCACTGCACTCCAGCCTGGGCAACATAGCAAGATACTATTTCTGTGTGTTTTTTTTTTTGAGACAGACTCTTGCCTCTGTTGCCCAGGCTGGAGTGCAGTGGCGCGATCTCGGCTCACTGCAAGCTCTGCCTCCCAGGTTCACGCCATTTTCCTGCCTCAGCCTCCCGAGTAGCTGGGACTACAGGCACCCGCCACCATGCCCAGCTAATTTTTTGTACTGTTAGTAGAGATGGGGTTTCACCGTGTTGCCCAGGCTGGTCTTGAACTCCTGACCTCGTGATCCGCCCACCTCGGCCTCCCAAAGTGCTGGGATTACAGGCATGAGCCACCGTGCCCAGCCCAATCCTATCTCTTCAAAAAAAATTGTGGAGTGGCTAACATTTATTGAGTGCCTACTATACGCCAGGCACTAGTATAAGCACTTTCGATTAGCTAATTTAGTGAAACCCAGACCCTCTCTAACTAGCGGTGTGACTTTTGTTAAATTACTTAGCCTCTCCAATCCTCAAGATTCTCATCTGTAAAACAGGAGCCATGTGCCTACCTTGCTACGTTACTGTGAGGTTAAAATGAAGTTGTGTGTGTGTGTGTGTGTGTGTATTTGTGTGTTACCTGGAATATAGTAAGTGCTCTATAGATGGTAGCCACCATTGAAATAGTAAGTGCTGTAATGCAGGAATGCCGAAGACTTCCCACAATCTCATGCCTATCTGGAATTATCCTTTTTTTTTTTTTTTTTTTTTTTTTTTGAGATGGAGTCTTGCTCTGTTGACCAGGCTGGAGTGCAATGGTGTGATCTCAGCTCACTACAACCTTCACCTCCTAGGTTCAAGTGATCCTAGGTTCAAGTGATTCTCCTGTCTCAGCCTCCTGAGGAGCTGGGATTATAGGCACCTGCCACTACGCCCTGCTAATTTTTTATATTTTTTAGTAGATACGGGGTTTCGCCATGGTGGCCAGGCTGGTCTTGAACTTTTGACCTCACGTGATCCACCCACCTCAGCCTCCCAAAGTGCTGGCATTACAGGCCTAAGCCATTGCGCCCAGCCCTTTTGGTGTTATCTTAGGGCTGGGGGTAGTTGCATCTGAGGTCAGGGAGAGGAGGGAAGGGGAAGGCTCCCTGGACAGGAGTGGAGACTTGGCCAGGACCTGGAAAGGGCATGAGGCACTGCCCTCTTCCCCTCCTCTGCCCCTCCCCACCTTCTGCTCAGCTCCCCCTTCCCCTCCGGGGCACACCCCTTCCCCTCCATTCGTATACCCGTTGCCCTGGGCCTGACCTCACCATCCCTTGCTTGGCCTTGTGTTTCCACTGGCCTGCCTGCCTCCACTCCTTCCTCCCTGTAGCCAGAGGAAGCTCCTACAACCAAATCTGTCTGTCCCTGCCTCCTCCAGCCCTGCTGCTCATTGATCCCACCCCACAGGAAAGCCCACTCAACTGTGACGCGCAAGGCCCACCCCATTCATTACATGAGTCTGTTTCCCCATCTCCTTCCTCGCATCCACAGAGACCAGAGTTCCAGCCACCTGGAACTACACGGAGCTACCTGCTGTCCCCTGCAGACCCTGCGCTCCCTCCAGCCCCTATTGGCCGCCTAGAAGGTTCTCTGCCCACTCATATCTCCAGATGGCTGTGCCACTCCTGGGGAAGACTTCCCAGGCACCTCTCCCCCACAGGGTCAAGGAGATCACCCTCTCTCACATTTCTGAGCACTTGGTGCACCAGGAACTGCACTATGGACTTCACTCAAAGTATCTCCCTTAATCCCTCCAACCCCACAGGCGGTAGGACCTGTTATTATCCCCTTTTATAGATGAGGAAACTGAGGTCAAAGAGGGTGGCCAAGAAGCATTAAAGCCAGGTGGGCCAGCTCCAGGGGCCACCACATTGCCACCTCTCCGAGTGTGCCTATGTTGTTCCATTGCCTGCAACACCCTTTTCCACTCCCTGGCCCCTGGTGGGCTCGTTTCACCCTCGGGCCTCAATCCCAAAGCCCCCTCCTTGGAGAAGCCTTTTCTATAACACCCTGTTATACAGCATCATGCCACCCTGTCTGTTTGCTTCATAGAATATGTCTCAAGGTATTTCTTTGAGTTTGCTGTCTGTTGTTCTTTTGTATTCAATGTGCACACACACACACAGCCACAAACACACATAGTCGTACTCGACTGTGAGAGCAATCACCGTGATTTTGCTTACTGCTGCATCCCTAAAGCAAAACAGAGTTTAGTCAGCCTCCCAGATGGTCCCCAGAGATCCTGGCTTCTTGGTATGCACACCTTTGTGGAGTCCGCTTCCACACTGAGCAGAGGACCTATGCTACCGAGAGGACACTGCGTAAATGCCAAAGTGAGACCTCTGAGGCTGGGTCATGAAAGATTCTGCACTTCCTCCTTGGCTCTCTTGGATCGCTTGCTCTGGGAGAATACAGCCGCCATGTTGGGAAGACACTCAAGCAGCATTGTGGAGAGATCCACACAGTGAGGGACTGAGGCCTCCGGCCCACAGCCAGCATGACCTGGCCAGCCATGTGAGGGAGCCACCTTGGAAGTGGATCCTCTCTCTCCTGTCCAGCCTTAGATGACTACAGCCCTGACCAACATCCTGCCCACAACTTTGTGAGGGATCCTGAGCCAGAACCACCCAGCCAAGCCAGTCCCAAATTCCTGATCCTCACACACTGTGTGCAAGAAGAAATGCTGATTGTTTGAAGCCACTAAGTTTTGGAGTACCTTGTTATGCAGCAAAATTGAATCCAACACTTTCTAAGTAGTTGTCGTACAAAGAGGTGGAGAGATGGATGCTGATGAGAATAACAACGATTCTCACTCCCTGAACCCTCTCTGTGTGCTAGGCATAGTGCTAAGTACTTTACATGTGAAACTGTCACAACAGCCTTATGAGAAGGCTGCTACCCTCTACCCATTTTATAGATGGAGAAATAGGAACAGTGAGGTTAAATAACTCACCCAACATCACACCAGCAGTCCTCGGGCTTTGCACCCTGGCAGATTGGGGCCAGAGGCTTCACTGCCACGTGGCACTGTCTGGGTGTCTCTTGACTCTTTCCAGACCCCCTCTCAGGCTCAGTGGGGGCCTGGAAGAGCTTGCTGCCACAGTCCGTGTGGCATGCATGCCCTGCAGAGCTAGGAATGCATGGCTCATGGCCTGGCGCCAGCGCCTCTTGTCCCACTGCTAGGAACACTGCCCTGTCACCTACCGGTAGAAGCCAGTTGGACAGAGCAGAAGGAAGAGGATGGCTTCTGTCCAGCCACGCCCCATGGAACCAAGTGGCTGTAGAGGCAAGAGTGGGGGTCAGAGAGCTCAGATTCCAGCCAGCTCGTCATGCTGGTCTCCTTAGCAAACCTCCTAAGGTTACACATCCCAGGGTTCTGGCTGGACTCAGAGCCTTCATCCTCTGGATCTGAAATTATACGGTTGGGACAGAGCTGGAAGTAACAACAGAAAACCCCAAGCCCCTCTTGTCCTCTGAGAAACAGAGCCTAAATGGATGTTAGGGCCCAGGGAGCATGTAGCACTCAGGCCCACACCGTCGTGAGAAGATAGTTGGGCTGGCACAGAGCTGGATGCCTTCTGAGAGGGTACAAGGGGCCTGGGCACAGGATACCTGGGTCCAGGTCTGGTCTCTATCCATCACAGTCACTGTGTGACTTCAGGCAAGTTCCTTAACCTCTCTGTGCCTCTAAACAATTCATCTGAACACATGCAGGTGGCAATAGCACCTATTCCCTGAGAATGAATGAGTCTGGTATGAGACAAACACTCGTGTGTGCCGGGATGTTTGGTTTTCATAGCACTAACCTTTCCAACAACCTCGCAAGGCAGGTATCATTACTGCCATCTGCACACGAAGAAACCGAGGTTTGATTAGGTTAAGTCACTCTCACAGGCCACACACAGCCAGTCTGAGGTGGAGACAGTCAGCATTCAAACCCGAACGAGGTCCTTACCTCCGTGCCACCCTGCTCCCGTTCATTTTTGGGCCTCAGTGCCAGCCGCTATGTGTGATCCCTGTTAGACTCAATCACTGCTGTCTAGCAAACAGACAGAGTGCGTTGCTTGGGGAAGCAGTGAGCTCCCCATCCCTCCAGAGGTATGCAAGCATAGCCTGGGTGCAGTGGAGGCCTTAAGCATTGGGTCTGGTGTCGACTCCAGTGCCGTTTAAGGCCCCTACTATCCCTAGATCCTGGGGTTCTTCACTATCCTCCCCCAAAGACAAAGAGGGCTCAGCAGGGGAAACTGAAGCCCAGAGCCAGAATATGCTGAAGGTCACTTCAGCAAGACACTGTTGAACCCACCCTACATCACGCCAGGAGAAAGGTGGGCTCCTTCCTCCAAGGGCCAGGAGAAGGAATAGGGGTAAAAAAGAAGCCACAGGACCATGGGCAAGGTGAGGGTGAATCCTGAAGACAAAGGTGGCCACTCAGCGGGTGTTCAGAGCCAGGGAGCAGGTGAAGGTTGTCAGAAACAAGGTGAGTGTCGGACACCTTGGACTTCTTTTGGTTCAGTCCCCTCATGCGACAGGTGAACAAATCAAGGCCACGGGGGCCGATTCTCCTGTCCCAGATCCGTAATGCCGTGCAGGGTGCCCACAGGCTGCTGTGGAAATAAGGGGAAGGGACGTGAAGGAGGTGGGCTGGGCTTCACAAAGCCTGCCACTCTGGCACAAAGTGGATGGGATTCGGGGTCTCTGGCCCGCACTCTGTGCCTGCCCACGCCTCTCTCCTAGCAGATGATGAGATATTTTCCAAGCATGTAGGATGCACTAAACCCTTCTTGAGGTGTCCTCATAAATTTGAGCCTAACAGCCGCCTGTGAGATAAGGACTGGGAATTTCATCATCTACATTTGTTCAGAAGAGGAAACTGCTGCCAGAGAGGTGAAATCACTTGCCCGAGGCCACAGAGCCAGCCAGGAAGGAGTGAAGCTTAGCAGTGGCCCCTGAGACCTCGGTCACCCTGGACTGGCGTTCCCCTTCCTGGGGGTAGCGGATGAGCACACTGGGTGAGAAAATCTCAGCCTCCACCCTCTGGAAAATGACTCAGCTTCTGGCCCTTGGTCAGGACGTGGGGTAGGTGGCCAGTAGCCTCTAGCACCCAGGCAGCGCCGCTGCCACCCAGAGCAAGTCACGCTCATACGCTCTGCTCAGTTAAAGTGCACAGGCTGAGCGCGGTGGCTCAAGCCTGTAATCCCAGCACTGTGGGAGGTCAAGGCAGGAGGATCGCTTGAGGCCAGGAGTTCAGGAGCAGCCCGGGCAACATAGTGAGACCCCCCCCCCGCCCATCTCTACTAAAAATAAACAAATTTAGCCAGGCATGGTGGCATGCACCTCTAGTCCCAGCTACTTGGAAGGCTGAGGTAGGAGGATTGCTTGAACTTGGGAGCCTGAGATTGCACCACTGCACTCCAGCCTGGGCGACAGAGTGAGACCTTGTCTCAAAAACAAACAAACAAAAACAAAGTGCACAATTCAGTGATTCTTAGCATATTCACAGGTGTGCAACCAGCACCACATCCATTTTAGAACATTTTCATTACCCCCGAAAGAAACCCAGAAGCCCTTAGCCCCCGTCCCCGCTCCCCGCCTCACCTCTAGCTGTGGACAGCCACATACCTACTTTCCGTCTCTATCGATTTGCCTCTTCTACATATTTCATGTAAATGGAATCACACGATACATGGTCTTTTGCAGGCACCGCTATTTGAAGTCTTATAATAACATTTTGCAGTAAAAACAGTGTTCTCTCAATTTTATTTTATTTTATTTTATTTATTTATTTTTGAGATGGAGTCTTGTTCTGTCCCCCAGGCTGGAGTGCAATGGTGCGATCTCTGCTCACTGCAACCTCCGTCTCCCAGGCTCAAGCGATTCTCCTGCCTCAGCATCCTGAGTAGCTGGGATTATAGGTGCCTGCCACCATGCCCAGCTAATTTGTGTATTTTTAGCAGAGATGGGATTTCTCCATGTTGGCCAGGCTGGTCTCGAACTCCTGACTCCAGGTGATCCACCTGCCTCGGCCTCCCAAGGTGCTGGGATTACAGGCATGAGCCACCATGCCTGGCCTGTTCTCTCAACTTTATAGATGAGGAAACTGAGGCTCAGAGTGGTTAAGAGCTTGCCCAAGGTCACTAAGCTCAGAAATGGTGGGTGGGATCTGAAATACATCTGTCCAACTCCAGAGAACCTCCACCCTTCTTCGGGCCGGAATCCAGAGTGGCCAGACAGCTTCAGGGGCCTAGGCTCAGGGATCTGGGACTGGAAGAAAGGCTGGGAGGGTTGGGGAGTTTGAGTCCTGAGGGCCAGGGCTGGAGGGTGAAGGGCCTGGGGAGAGGCACTGGTCCAGCCTCCAGACCCTCGAGTTACAGGGAGAAAAGGAAATATATAAGGCAGCCATTGGGGAAGGGGTGGGGTGGCTAATTGTACCTTCCGGAAGTCCTGAGGGCCACCCCTTCTCTGGCACTGATTGGCCTAGTCACAGGTTCCTGATAATTACTCCCTCTCCTGCCTTACTTCCCCCATGGAAACGGTCCCCTCCGCTCACACTCCCAGCCCCCAGCAGCCGCCAGCCTTCCTACGATGACTCAGCCTGAGCCACTGTCCCCTCTGCCACCTCCACCCTCCCCCGACGCCTGTCCCTCTCTAGCTGAAGCTGACCCCCAGGACGTGATTATCACCAGCACCCAGGTGGCTGTGCCAAGACTAGCCTGGCCAGCACCTGTTGGGGCTGGGAGACAGCTCTCCCCAGTCTGTCCTCTGGGTCAGCCTCCGTGGGGGCCCTCCCGCCCTTAGGGAGCTCTACTCACCCCATTCCTGGCAAGTCTCCTTAGGATAAACACAAACATTTCAGGCCCTCTTGAAATGCTCTTTGTATTTGTATTATTTTATTTTATTTTATTTTGAGACTGGATCTCACTCTGTCACCCAGGCTGGAGTGCAGTGGTGTGATTATGGCTTACTGCAGCCTCAACTTCCCAGGCTCAGGTGATCTTCCTGCCTTGGCCTCTCAGGTAGCTGGGACTAAAATAATATTTATTTTTGTCTGGAGGCAGGGTCTCACTATGTTGCTAGGAGTGGTCTCAAATTCCTGAGTTCAAAGGATCCTCCCACCTTGGCCTCCCAAAGTGCCACAATCATGAGCCACCTCCTGGAACTTTGTATTGTTAAAATGATTACCATACCTCAACAGAAAGAAATACAATTTTGGAACATGCTCTTTCAGGCTGCTCTCTGCTTTGTACTTTCACGTTGACCCATCCCACCAAACCGCCTTGGGGATGGACAAGGCATTATCTGGCTGGGAATGTGGCTTAGCGCGTGAAGGAGTGGTTCCGCTCCCGGCACCACGGTCCCCTACAAAAGGAACTCTGAGGGTACAGTTGTGGGCCCAGCCTGCCTGTGTGTGTGGTAGGGAGGACTCTGTGACCTTCAGAGGCCCCCAAATCAAATGACAGCAGCAGCTGCTAGCTATGCTGGAGCACCAAGCCTTTATCTTCCTTTGCATCCATTAATTCATTTAGAGCCAGACGGCTTGGCTTGGAGTACCAACCACGCCAAACTTCATGCTCTGTGACTTCAGGCAATCCGGTTAACCTCTCTGGGCCTCAGTCTCCTCATCTGGAAAATGGGCGTGATGGCAGCTTCTGCTTCCTAAGCCTGGTTTGAAGATGAATGAGTGAGTATGTGTACAGTGCTTGGAAAGCACCCGGCACACCTTGTGAGCTGTTTGTTTTTGTTCTTCTTGCGCCTGGTAAGTGCGTTGCAGGGGCACAGCCCCACCCGCCCCACCCGGCCTCAAGGAGATTACAGGCAGTGGAGACTCAAGTAAGTAAGTCTGTCACCATCCAGAGAGGGGAGGGCCTGCCTCAGGGCCCACAGGGAGGGCTCAGGTGCTGTGGAGAGTGCCAGCTGGGGGGCCTGGGGCTCCGGCTCCAGCTCTGCTGCCCAACTGCTCTGTGACCCCGGCCAGGTCACTTGCCCACTCTGGGCTGCAGTTTCCTGCTCCGCTGGAGGCACTGGGCTGACTCTCCAGGGCCCTGGGCAGCCAGAGGTCCGGGAGGCCAGCCACCACCCCGGCTCTATTTTTACTGGGGCTCTGGACACTGTGCTGTCCTTGGACTCAGAACCTGGGTGGGTGCAAGGGAGCCCTGAGGTCATCCAGCCAGCCGGGTCTGAGCTGCGCTCTCTGGGCCTGTAAAGCATGTGCGGGAAGCTCCCCTCATTCCAGTGGCTTTGTGCTGGGGAAGCTGCCCTTGCCCTGTCTCTGCCTCTCTGCCCCTCCTCCATCTTGCTCACTCTTCTCACTGGTTGTCTCTCTCTGTCCCTCCCTTCCTCTCTCTCTCTCCCTCTCTCTCTCTCTCTGTCCCTCCCTTCCTCTCTCTCTCTCTCTCTGTCCCTCCCTTCCTCTCTCTCTGTCTCTCTGTCCCTCCCTTCCTCTCTCTCCCTCTCTCTCTCTCTCTGTCCCTCCCTTCCTCTCTCTCTCTCTCTCTGTCCCTCCCTTCCTCTCTCTCTCTCTCTCCCTGTCCCTCCCTTCCTCTCTCTCTCTCTCTCTGTCCCTCCCTTCCTCTCTCTCTCTCTCTCTCTGGCACAGGTGCACAGAGCTCCACTTCACTCTCTAAGGCCCTGGCCTCACTGCACCCCAGTGAATTACAACCTGTTCTCATCCCTACTCTGTGCTTGTAAACTTTTTTCTCTTTATTTTAAGCTGTTTACAAAATCTCAGAAAATTTATGGGATCAGAAATGGGAAAGAGGGAGGGACAGAGGGAGTAATGCAAGAAGCCACGACCCACAGCATCAGAATTCCTGCTTCAGAGGCCAACAAGCAGGCCGGGCGCGGTGGCTCACGCTTGTAATCCCAGCACTTTGGGAGGCCGAGGCGGGCAGATCACGAGGTCAGGAGATCGAGACCACGGTGAAACCCCGTCTCTACTAAAAATACAAAAAATTAGCCGGGCGTGGTGGCGGGCGCCTGTAGTCCCAGCTACTCGGAGAGGCTGAGGCAGGAGAATGGCGTGAACCCGGGAGGCGGAGCTTGCAGTGAGCCGAGATTGCGCCACTGCACTCCAGCCTGGGCGACAGAGCGAGACCCCGTCTCAAAAAAAAAAAAAAGAAAAAAAGAAAAAGAGACCAACAAGCATACCCACACTAATGAGAGAGGGAGGGAGAGAAGGGTGGGGGAGAGGGATGGAGGTGGGGGGACGGAGGGAGAAAGAGAGATTGACAGAGGGAGAGAGGGGAAAGAGAGAGAGAGAGATGGAAAGAGAGAAAGAAGAAGGAAGACAGGGAGGGAGCGAGAAAGGGAGAGAGAGAGACAGGGAGTGAGAGAAAGAGAGAGAGAAAGAGAGAGAGAGGGAGGGAGGGAGAGACCAAATAGAGAGAGAAAAGGAGGGAGAGGAGGAGGGAGAGAGAGGTGAGGGGAAGAGAGGGAAAGAGAGAGAGAGGGGGAGAGAGGGAGAGAGAGAGGGAAAGAAGGGGAGAGAGAGGGAAAGAGAGAGAATGAGTGTGTGTCTGTGTGTGTATTTGCATGTGTGTGTACATGTGTTTGTGTATATGTGTCTGTGTGTATTTGCATGTGTGTGTACATGTGTTTGTGTCTCTGTGTGTATTTGCATGTGTGTATACACAGGTTTGTGTATGTGTGTATTTGCATGTGTGTGTGCATGTGGTGTACATATGAGTGCTTGTTTATGTGTGTGTGTATTTATGTGTGTGTCTGTGTGTATTTGCATGTGTGTGTATGTGTGTATACCTTATCAAGCCTGTCCCTCATTGTTTTGCTGTCACCTGAAGCCCCAGCTCTGCTCAGCTAGTGGCTCGCTGGCCACGTTGAGGTCTCAAGTGAGTCACCCCGCACGGCTCTTCACGGTTTCTCACTTCTGCTCCCCAGATATTGCCCAAGCCCTGGTTTCTTTTGCATCCTCTCCAGGCTCTACCCAGAAAGCCACAGTCCCAGGCAGAGTCAGGAGGGCCAGATTTTAAAGAAGTTGCCTGGGCTGTCCTGGGGGTGACTCTTGTGGATTCCAAAGTGGCAGGTAATGTGGCTAGAAGCCGAGATCAGACCCGACAGCAGGAGAGTCGTCAGACAGACGTTGATACACTCGGACTCACACACGCCAACGCACTCACACACCCAGTGTGTGCTCAGAGACACACGCACACAGAGCTCAGCTTCAGGAATCAGATGTTCGGAACCAGGGTCCTACTGGGACCTCCTGATCATCTAATTTCTAAAATACTCTACAGTTTACAACATGCCTTTATATCCTTATCCACATGTTATACCAGTATGGTATCCCAGTAGGACCCTGGTTCCGTGGCTCACACCTGTAATCCCAGCACTTTGGGAGGCCAAGGCAGGTGGATCACCTGAGGTTGGGAGTTCCAGACCAGCCTGGCCAACATGGTGAAACCCCGTCTCTACTAAAAATACAAAACTTAGCCAGGCGTGATGGCATGTGCCTGTAATCCCAGCTACTTGGGAGGCTGAGGCACGAGAATCTCTTGAACCTAAGAGACGGAGGTTGCAGTGAGCCGAGATTGCGCCACTGCACTCCAGCCAGAGTGACAGAGCGAGACTCCATCTCAAAAATAAATAAATAAATAAAAGTGAATGTAGAAAAGGCAACGTGAACATTTATGTAGACACTTCCCGTTGGTTCTGTTTCTCTGGAAAACCCTGACTTATGCAGCAGCTGACTCTTTATGACTTTAATCCACCATGACTGGGCCCGCCATCACCCCCACACCTCATCTTCATACTCTCAGAGCCCTGTGCCTCGTCAGCTCCCCGAGGCAGGGGCAGGGCCTGTCTGCTTCCCTGTGGCACCCCAGAGCCTAGCTGAGTCCCTGGCACCCTGCAGGCCTCAGGAAATATTTGATCAATGCCTGTGTGAATATACCACTGAGTGAATTTGGAAAGCCACTCCTTAGGCAATTCCTACACCTGAAACTCTCTTCCTACTTCTTTTTTTCTCTTTTTTTTTGAGACAGAGCCTCACTCTGTTGCCCAGGCTGGAGTGCAATGGCACAGTCACGGCTCAGTGCAGCATTGACCTCCCTGGGCACAGGTGATCCTCCCACCTCAGCCTCTCAAGTAGTTGGGACGACAGGAGTGCACCACCATGCTCAGTTAATTTTTCTATTTTTTTGTAGAGACAGGATTTCACCATGTTGCCCAGGTTGTTCTCAAACTCCTGAGCTCAAGTGACTTACCTGCCTCAGCTTCCCAAAGTTCTGGATTACAGGCATAGGCCACCATGTCCAGCCCTCTTCCCCCTTCTTTGCTTATCAAAATCCTTTATTGTCCCCGAGGCCTAGCATGGGCTACTTTCCCCTTCATCCACACACCGCGGAAGCCTCATGAGAGCAGATACCATGTCTGCCTTATTCACGGTTGTGACTTAGACTGAGGCCTACGTCTCAGTCTGGGGCCTGGTACATGGTAGATGCTCAGTAAATACTGGTTAAATTAATGTAGAATAAATGTCACAGCGGTAGGATATTTTTATTTATTTATTTATTTATTTTTTGAGACGGAGTCCCCCCATCCGCCTTTTTTTTTTTTTTTTGAGATTGAGTCTTGCTGTGTCCCCAGGCTGGAGTACAATGGCGCAATCTCAGGTCACTGCAACCCCTGCCTTCCAGGTTCAAGCAATTCTCCTGTCTCAGCCTCTCGAGTAGCTGGGATTACAGGCATGTGCCACCATGCCCGGCTAATTTTGTATTTTTAGTAGAGACAGGGGTTTCACCATGTTGGTCAGGCTGGTCTCGAACCCCTGACCTTAGGTGATCCACCCGCCTTGGCCTCCCAAAGTGCTGGGATTACAGGCATGAGCCACCGCCCCCACCCCCGCCAGGATATTTTTTAAATGTGAACCTCCATTCTTCCCCCAGGATTGCCTTTATTCCTTTTGGGCTTACCTTTTCTTTAGACAGCAAAGTATTTCTTTCCCTAAGCCTCAGGGAAGGATGTGACAGCCGAGAACAAAAAAACCCATGTCTCTTGCCTGGATTTGCAGTGTCGAAAGCTTAGACTCGGAGAGAACCAGAAGGAATATACAGAAAGGACAAAATACTTGGAGGAAATCATGAGAGTTTTCTGCTTTCCAGGCTGGAGAAACATTTTCTGAAACTGTCATAAAAAAGAGAACTGCAGAGAAAACACCCAGATTGCAGATGCTGGTAGTTCTCAGAGCAAGAGGCTCTGTCCCTGCTCATAAAGCACCTTGTGTGGGTTAGGAAAAGGCATCCCCTCTGGGTGCACAGCTTGGTAACTGGAGCACAGTTCACATCCAGCTCTTATTACCCGCTTCGTCCAGGCACTCATGCGGAGTGCACAACCCATACAACCATACAGAGCCGCCTTGCACAAGCCCTGCCAAGTCCTAGAAGAGGCAAAAAAAAAAAAAAAAAAAAAAAAAAAAAGCTCAGATGGGTCTGCGGGGTCTGAACACAGAGAAAATCCGTGCCTCACATTCCAGGCAGAGACAAGACCTCATGGGGCAAGAGTATTTCAGGGAGGATGTGGTCCCAGGCAAAAGCAATCACAGTTTCCTATGCAGAGGATCTGATAAGGAACAATGACTAAGGACCAGGTGGGTGCAGCAGTCCAGAGGTCACCCCTGCGGACAGATGACAGCAGCCACCAGATTGCCACTTCCCCATGCACGCACACCACAACTTGGCACACATAAGTCCCTTGGAATCAGCCCCAAAACCACAGAAAACTCTCAAATAAATTGAGATTAAGTATCTGTGACTCAGGCAAAAAGATTCAAAACAGAAGTCCCCTTGAGTCACAGGCGGGTGCACACACACACACACACAAAGAATAAGTTGCATCGTGTGCATCCAAGGTGCACATAAACTGGGAATTTTTAAAAAAATTGCTGTGCTTAGCACACATTTGTTGAATGGATGCTGAATGAATAACAAGTAACGGGTGCATCTCTGCATCCCTAATGGTGTTCTGCCCTGATTTAATTATCAGAACACATCTGTCTCCCTGACTAGATTGTCAATGGCTTGCAGACAGGGACCCAGTTTATTCAGCTTTAAATCCTGCACACGAATCCTCTACAGAACTGCTCATTGCCTGAGTGTTCAATTGAATTACTCTCTTAAGTATGTGGAATTTTTCTCCAGGCTCCAAGATCAAAAAGCTCCCCTCACCCTGAACTCCCCTCCTTTCTCTCCCACCTCTTCATAGAGCATATGAATTCCCAAATCCTGGTGCAGAAAGGAAGAAGGTGCCCCTTTAATGCGGTTGTCTAGTGCCACTGCACAGCCTGATAAATAAGTGTGCTAGGATTTGGGACGTGTCCACATCCAGCAGAGGAGCGCTGCTCTGCCCAGCAGCCGTGAGCCTGCACTTAGTCTGAGGTTTGGGGCAGTGAGGTCACGATTATCATGGGGTAGGGGTAGGGCTGGACCCCGAGACAGATGCTCAAGGGCGGGGGTGCTCAAGTTCCCTTGTTCTGGGAGCTACTGGAGATTTATGGTGCCCAGGACTTGGGGCTTCCCAGAGATGGCGCCCAGAGTCGTGGTGGCATTCTAGGCCCTCATGGCTTGGGCACCTGGGCCGGTCCAGCCCACCAGGCCCTTTTCCAGGCCCCTTTCCACACCCTCTGCTGCAGCCTGCTTCCTGGCTGCCACAATTACATGCCTACATTTTATTCTTGGCCCTCGCAGCAATACTTACATATTCTGCCCGTGCACTCTGCCTTTGCTGATATGGATTTTGTCTCCTGGCCTGTGTTTGTAAATTACTCCCCACGTGTCTGTCCTTTCTCTGTGGCCAGAAGGTCAGCAGCTGCCATTGGCTGGCCGCCTTGCTGTCTCCCTGGCTGGAGTCCCTGCTGCCTTCCAGGCCATAGTTTGAGTCCCAGCTCTGCCACTTACTAGCAGGGTGACCTTCCTATGTTACTGAAGGTATTGCAGCCACGATGATGATCTGTTCCCTCATCCTGTCCCCTCTCCTCTGGGTTCCCACAGCCCGGCACACCTGTCACTCTCTCCTCGTATTGCAGAGGTCTATTCACTGCCTCCCACCTCCCCGGAAGAGAAGGTGCTCCCAAGGCTGGGGTCAAGGCTGTCCCCTCCATTTCCCCATGCCCTGCACTGGGCCTGACTCTGAGCGGTGGCCTAGGGAGGGTGGGCTCCTGTCCCTTTCACCGTCCTGCCTTTCCTCCTCCCTCTCTTGTTTCCTGAGGCTCTCTGCACACACAAACCCAGGGTCTGCCTTCCCCCCATTTCTTCCTTGATGCTGGTGCTGGTGGGGGCGTCATTTACTCTGGGAGATGAAAAATGCCAGGCAGAGACTGAGATGTTGCAGGGTGTTTTATTAAAACCAGGTGAGTCACTGCCATACCTGAGAAGGCACACACGTGTTCCAGATACTCAAATGCTTCCCCAGCTGCCCTGCCCAGCCCAGATCTCCTCCTCATTGCAAAGGGACATTCTGCTGTCTTCAAGATGCCAGCGATTAATCAGAGAATTGCTACTGTCAGGTGTAGTTAATGGCTTGGATTTGGGGTTACAGCCAGTTTGGAGGTTGGAAGAAGTTAGGTTGGGATTTAGAAGAAAGGACAATTAATTCCGATCCAAACCATGCACTACACAGTGAGCCAAGGGCCACTCCCGGTTCCCAGGGTGATGACATTCCACAGGGAGGCCCATCGCTGGGCATGCGAAGCCAACTTCAACACCCCAGCCCCAGCCCCTCAGCTTCTCCTGCCCACCTCTACTAAACCAAGCAGACACTCAGAAGCAAACTCTACGCGGCTACATGAGATCAGACCCCGCCCTCTCTTGGACCCGGGGCCCAGGTGGGTGGGGGTGGGGCGGCAGGGGCCTAGCCCTGGAAGCCCAGCTCCTTGTAGTTGGAGGCCATGTCCTTCCGGAAGAGCTCCAGGGCCTTGTTCATGGCCCCCTGGGCATCAGCACCAAAGTCCCCGGGATGCTTGCTCTGCAGAACCTGGATGATGCATTCCGAGATGAACTGCGGGGAGGGTGAGGAGAGAAAATGGTCACCGGGGTGGGACAAGCCAGGAACCAGATGGCAAGTCAGTTCTCCTCCTCCCTTCTCTTTATTCCAGGACCGTGTATTGAGCACTTGCTAGGCACCAGGTGAGAGTCTGTGTGATCTCCATGGATGAATCCCTTTGATCCCCACAACCACTGTTAGATACTACAACTGCCGTCGATTTACAGATGCAGAAACTGAGGCAAGGGGAGGCTGAATGGAAGGGATATTTGGACCCAGGAGGGCCGGCTCCGGAGCCCACGCTCTTACCCACAGCCCCCTCCACTCCATCGGGATGTAGACCCCACTGAAACCAGGTGAGAGCTCAGAGCACCACCCGCATGGGGGCAGCGGAAAAGAAGGGAAATGCTCGGATTTCATTATTGTATTCAGGATCTTGCAATCAGACAGTCTAGAAAGGAACTATTTCTATTTGTGTGTGCAATTTTTGCATACTTAATGACTTGGTATGGTTATTGTTTTAAAGACCCTATTTTGGAGCCCTCCTATTTTTTATACCAAGCACAGAAACACTGGTGGGAGGGAAGGAGAGAGAGGAAGAAGACAGGGATGAGGCCCACGGCTGGCTCCCAGGATGGAGAATGTCTGCTATCAGCCTCAGCATTGCCATTTGCTTTAGTACCCGCGGTCTCACTGCCCGGATAACAGAGATGGGCATGGGAAAATGGAGATGTAGCATGGGACTGCTTTAGGGATGGAAAGACTCGTGGATGTAAAACGCGGCTGTGCTTTCTCAAGTTAACCAGATTTGATCCCAACCACAGCCCTGGCTGGTGCACCAAGGAGTGTCGTTTTATAGAGGAGATAATCAAGAGGCCAGACCGAGGTCACGCAGGAAGCAGAGAGCAGAGATGGATTTGAGCCCAGGAGGCTGTGGGCAGGCCACTGCCAGAGCTGGGATCGGAGGCAGTGGCTGAACCGAGGCTGGGTTTCTCGTTTTCTCAGGGCCCCAGGGTGAAAGTGACATAAAGTAGGGAGAGTCGCGGGTGCGACATGCAAAGGGAGGCCTCGAGAAGCATCAACACCCTGTGAGCCCCTCCGCTGGGAAAGAGGGCAGCTCCACAAACGCCTACTCTTGGGCATCGAGGTGGATGCTTAACTTCACCTTCCGTTTCATGAATGCCACAAAACAAAGTGAGGGCTCGGGGTGTCATGGAGCAAGCCCTGTTCTTAGAGAACTTGAGAGAACCAAGTTCCAGGGCCACCTCTGCCCCGACCCCATGTGTGACTTCAGCCACCCAGATGGCCTGGTTGGGCCCCCACCTCAGACTTTCTGGAGTCCATGGCAGAGCCACTCATATCTAGAAAACAGTGGAACGGAGCCACTGCATAATTGAGAAATGGAAACACTCTCGGCACCCACTACCCTCTACAGCCCCTCCGTCCCTCAGAGAGACGATCTGTCCACATGTGAGGTGGAGACTGTCTTATGAACAGCGCAGAGGGAAGGTCCACCGTGAGGGGGAAGAGCAGACACCTGGGCTCTGTCTTAATTTTTTTGCAGATGTTATGCATCGGATTAAGCATGTTTTAGAGAGACCTGGGTTCTAGTGGCCAACTGGTTGTGATATCTTGGCTGCATGGTTTTTTCTATCCAAAACTCAGCTTCTTCCTCTGTAGAGAGAGAACTCAGTCATTGGAAGTGTATGGTGAGCCAACCACGTGCCACTGGGGCACAGAAATGGTAGCCCCGCGGGAGCTGAGTGTCTGCTGGGAGACCGCTGGGCAAAGAAACAAATTATCACACAGCCTGGCGGTGCCATGACCGGAGATGAGGATAAAGTGCCGCGGTGCAGGGAGGGGCTGGCAGATGGAACCGCTGAGGGCCTGGTGGGCCTGGGGGGTCCAAGCAGGGGAGATGGCTTCGCACTGGGCCTTAGTGGATGAAGGGATTTGCAGAGAGAAGATGGGCAGGCAGGGACGGCCTCACGTGCAGGGCTGTCTGTTCACGCTGGTGATGTGGAGTAGTTGGGCAGGCAGGACTCTGCGCAATCGCACGGTGGGGTGCAAGGGTTGAGGCTAAAGAGGAGTGGTGGTGGTTGTCAATGGGTGATATCGTGCCACAGTGGATTCAGAGCCTGGTTCCAGAGTACCATAGATTTGACTGTACCTCCTGGCTTATCTGCTGTGTGACCTTGGGCAAGCTACTTAAACCCTCTGAGCTCTCAGTTTCCAAACCAGTAAAATGGGGATGAGAAGGGTACTTGCCTGCGGCAGAGACTGCTAATTACCTCCGCAATATCCATTTCCCCTTCTTCCTTGGTAACAGAACACTAGTTGTATTTGGAGGGGTAATAGACTACCTTTCCCAGCTTCCTGTGCAGACAGGGTGGCTCCGTAACTAACTTCTGGCCAATGAGATGTAAATAAAATTGTTGGATGAGATTTCTGGGACTCCTTAAACTCCTCGAAAGAGAGCATTCCTCTCTTTCTCCTGCTTCCAGTTGGGAATATAGAAGTGGTGGCTGGAGCTCTTGCAGCAGTTTTGGCCATGAGGCAACTTTGAGGATGGATGCCATGTGCTAGGCACGGCAGCAAATGCTCACTGTGGCCCATCCCAGCGGGTAGCTATCACCACATCCTAATCCTCATAGCTGCACCAGACTTCCTGCTGTTTCTACCCTTGGCGGATGCATCTGTCCCTGTGGTCCTTCATCCCCAG
This sequence comes from Hylobates moloch, assembly GCF_009828535.3. Classification (NCBI taxonomy): domain Eukaryota; kingdom Metazoa; phylum Chordata; class Mammalia; order Primates; family Hylobatidae; genus Hylobates; species Hylobates moloch. The sequence continues at coordinate 16,955,905 of NW_026652294.1, read as the reverse complement.
CTCCCTCCTCTCCCCAGAGCTCCACCTCCCACCAGTTATAGACACACAGCCTGAAGCCCAGGCTCCTGCCCCCAACCCTGATCCACCCAACTTTCCAACCCATCTCAGGAGGTTCAAACCAATTGCTCATGCTGGAAACTGAGGTCCTGTCTCTTCATCTGTGAAGATGCTGGAACCAATAGAGCCAGCCTGCTGGCCACCCCCCCCCCCACCAAATTGAGCCCCAGTTGCTGAGCTCCTGCCACATAAGTCCTGCATGTACCAGACTCCCAGTGGCACAGCAGTTAGGGGCTGGGGTTCTGTAGTAATAGAGACCTGCGTTTGAATCTTGGCTCTGCCGTTATCCACCTCCTATGACCATGGACAAGCTGCTTAACCCCTGTGTGCCTCAGTTTCCCCATCTATCAAGTGGATATGATAATGGTACCTACCCATGGAGAGGATGCAAATTTTGCACCCAATATCCCCTCTCCCTTTCCTCTTTGGTAATAAGATGTGAATTTGGCATACTAAATTAAAAATGCTAAATGTGTTCATTCTCAATGATCCCAGGAGGAAGACAAAGTGGGTGGCAGTCCCCTTTACAAATGAGAAACCTGGGGCACAGAAAGGAGTGGCCTAGGTCATCCCACAAGTTAGTGGCTGAGCTGGGACTAGAACCCAGATCCCATTGCCCCACCCTGAGACCTTCCTTGCATCCTCCCATCTGCCCAGGCTCTGCCTCCTACCTCCAGGTACTTCACGGGGATCTTGTGCTTGGTGGCATGCGACTGTGCCAGGGGCTTAATCTCTGCCTCATGATGCCCCTTCTTCTTAAGGATGCCCCCCAGGGCAGTGAGCACAGTGGCACCATGCTTCTTTAGGTCCTCAGACGCCTTCATCTCATCCTCTGACTTCAGGTGCTTGAACTTGTCAAACTTCTCCAGAGTCTCTGGGTGACCCTTAAAGAGCCTGTGGGCACAGGGAAGGCTGGAGTCAGGCATGGGAGGTGCCGTGTGAGGTCTGGGGGCAGCCAGACTAGAGTTCAAGTTTAGTTCCCTGTCTTCCCAGCTGTGTGAACTTGGGCCATTCACTTCACCTCTCTGTGCCTCAGCTTCCTCATAGAAGGAATGGGGATAACTTGTCCCTACTTAAAGAATGAAGTGAGATAGTGTGTGCTATGTACCAACAGGGTGACTGGCACATAGTGAGTGTCGTATAAATGCTTGCTATTGTTATTTTTATTACCATCATCATCTTCTTTACTATGAGGGGCATCTCTGCATTGCTCACTGGCCTCACTCCAATTTTCCCCAAGTTGCCTGGAGAGGAGATGGCTGAGTGGCATTGTGAGTAGGCCAGGAGCACTGAAGCTGAAGGACCCTGGACTAGCTGAGCACCTACTATGTGCCAGGTTCCACGATAGACTCAACTTGCATTTTCCTTTTGAGTCATTCATATTATTCCCATTTTACAGATGTGGAAACCGAGGTTCTGAGGCATAAAGTCACCAGCTCACTATTGCAGGGGTGCTGTCCAGAGAAGCCAGGCTGGAATGAGGTCTGAGTGACCAAAACAGCAGTTCTAGTCCACGCTGCGACCATCTCTGCAGCTTCCTGCCCAGGGATTGTCCTTCAGCTGCTTAAATACCTCTAGCTACAGGAGGCTCACTCCTATCTGTGAGGGCCATTCCACTCCAGAGCAATCCTCACACTCAGAAACCTCTTGCTTGTTTTGAGCCCAAGCTGTGACTCTCTGAACCTCCCAGTCCCCTCACTGTGCAGATGACGAAGGGTTCTGGTGAGAGCAACCCAACCCAGCCCTGAGACAGGCACCCACTCCTGCCAGGCACTCAGTGAGGTGCCCCAGGGGCCTCTGCTGGGACTCTGAGCAGCCACCTCCAGCTTTAGACCTCGGTCCTTCCTGCCCACCTCCAGCTTTAGACCTCAGTCCTTCCTGCTGTGAGCAGGTGGGTGCTGGTTAAAGGGAGTCAGACCTGCCCTCTGGGTAGGAGTGTGTTTCCGCTTTTTACTCATGGAAGACCACAGAGATAAGTGGCTTGCCCAAGGTCACTTGGCTAGCTAGCGGCAGAGCCCAGACCTAAACCCAAAATGGAACAGTTTCATAACTCCCACCTTTTCCCTTGTGCCACAGCCTGAAATGTTTGGCAGGGGCAACCCTGTCTGCCCAGGGGTCTCTCTCCTGTCTAATGGTTTCAGTTCCTTGCAAAGCTCCTTTTTTATGATTTCCAGGCTCTGTGACATCCCTGTAAAAGTACACAGTATGTATTGTGGCCACACTCCAGTTTGTGCCCTGAGCCATCGTGCCCAGAAGTTGTCACAAGGAAGCACCTGATCCCCGTAGTCTCCATCCCAGGGTTTTATGAGGAGGATATTTCACAACCAGGACGCTGAGCTCCTCAACCCGAGAATGAGTTCATGGTTTTTTTGTTTTTGTTTTTGTTTTTGTTTTTTCTTTTTTGAGATGGAGTCTCGCTCTGTTGCCCAAGCTGGAGTGCAGTGGCGCAATCTCTGCTCAATGCAACCTCCACCTCCCGGGTTTGAGCAATTCTCCGAATTTTCCATGTTCGCCAGGATGGTCTCAATCTCCTGACCTTGTGATCTGCCTGCCTCGGCCTCCCAAAGTGCTGGGATTACAGATGTGAGCACCACCCCCGGCCATATTAACTGATTTTAAAAGCCTGATGGAGTAGACGCCATTTTGCAGAGGAAGAAGCAGAGGCACCGAAAGACTAACTAGCTGGGGATTTAACCCAGGCAGTCTGGCTTCATGTCTACACTGTTGATGACTATTTGGGCTTTGTTATTGTTACACAGAGATATTTACAGGCAAACTGATACCTACATGGACATGTACCAACACCTCACAAGTGTACATGCATGCGGGCTCTCACAGATGTGTGTGCACACTCACATATGGGCCTGCACACTCACACGGAGGTACACGTAAATATCTCCCAGCACACGCCATACTCACATGCACACACACACACAGACACACACAAGCCCGAACCACATACACTCCCTTCCCCCATGTTGGGCATGGTCTGCTGCCGTGCCCAACATTGCCACCTCGACCCAGGACCCTGTCCAAATCCTCGTGCGTCACTGACAGCTTGTCTCTGACACCTTTCATCCAAGGGTCCCTGAGCTCCTGACTATTATTATCTGGCGACAATGATCCTTGAACTCCCGCCTGACAGATGCAAGACCTGGCATGCACAGGCGATGGTCCGAGGTCAGGATGCTGAAAGGAGACTGTCTGGGGCAGAACAGGGCCAAGAATTTGGGACATAAGGCAGCTGGGGGTCTCAGACATTTTGGGGCCCGCCTCTGCCCTCTGATATCTAGGGAAGAGAACACGAGACTGACAGTTACGGAAGCTGAGTTCCGGTCCCAGTTCTGGCGCCAATGTGCTCTGTGATGTTGAAGTCATTTAGCCTCTCTGGATCTTGGCTCATCCATATGTAAACCAAAAGGGTCTAGACCCGCCAGCGCCTTTCCACTCTCAGCACCAGACAGCCAGGGAGAGAGCTCATATTTACTTTATTAATATTTTTTGAGACACAGTATTGCTGTGTTGCCCAGGCTAAAGTACAGTGGTGTGATCTCGGCTCACTGCAGCCTTGATCTCCTGGGCCCAAGTGATCCTCCTACCTCAGCCTCCCGAGTAGCTGGGACTACAGGCACACACCACCACGCCCAGCTAATTTTGTTTATTTTTTGTAGAGAAGGGGGTCTCACTATGTGGCCCAGGCTGGTCTTGAACTCCTGGACTCAAGAGATCCTCCCTCCCTGCCTCCCAAAGTGCTGGGATTATAGGCCTGAGCCACCACACCCCGCCCCATATTGACTTTAAACAGCAGAGCAGAATCGGGCTAATTTGTCCCCGCAAGATCATTCCAGCACCACACAGCTGCCTGCCTCCTGTGGGCCCAGGCCTTGCAGCTAGGAGCCCCCCAGGCAGCCACAGAAGGCCATTCTCCCAGATTTGCCTGATCTGGAAAATGAACAGATGAAAGCCCCTCAGCCTGTGGAAATGGACGGAGGGCATTTTCCCTAGTATTTCAGAAAGCCCCGCTTGCCTGTGTTTCCAGCTTCAACCCTGCTATCAGTGGGCCTGGTCATCAGACAGATCTTCAGGTCAAGTCAGAGAGAAGGGAGGTCATTTTCCTGCTGTTCTCTGAACTGAGGCCCAATTGGACACCCACATGGAACATGGAGCACCTTGTCAGATCCATGAACACCCCTCTGGCTCTGCTAGAATAAAAGAACCAGAGCATGGATGGCAGCCCGTCTTGCGTGTGGCAAGGTCATGGGGCAGTATAGCATAGTGGTCAAGAGCAAGGATTCTGGGCCGGGCGCATTGGCGTGTAATCCCAGCACTTTGGGAGGCCAAGGCGGGCAGATCACCTGAGGTCAGGAGTTCGAGACCAGCCTGACCAACATGGCTAAACCCAGTCTCTACTAAAAATACAAAAATTAGCCAGGCATGGTGGCATGCACCTGTAATCCCAGCAAGACTCCATCTCAAAAAAAAAAAAAAAGAAAAAAAAAAAAGGAGCAAGGATTCTGGATCCAAGCTGCCTGGATTTGAATTCCAGCTCCTCTCTTACTTGCTGTGTGACTTGGCGTAAGTTACTTAACCTCTCTGTTAAATGTGGTGATCATAATCATATCTACCTCATAAGATTGTTGTCAGGCTTCAGTGAGTGAAACACTAACACAGAGCCCAGCAATCAGTATGTGCTGAATAAATGGTCGCTGTCCTCCTTATCATCTCTACCATCATCATTATCATCAGCATCACCCAGGAATTTTTGGTCCTGCCTGTGGCTGCCATTAACCGGTGGAGACTCTCAGGCCCAGTTCCTCCCTGTAATGAGAAGCAGTGACCACCACTGGTGATTTTCAAACATTTTATGGCCTTGAAATCCTTTGTTCCTCCACCCCCCAAAAAAGCCAAAGTAAATAAAACAAAAAAGGTTTGAGTAAAGGAAGGAAAAACAGGGGTGTGGAACCCACCCAGCAGCCCCCTCCCTTCCGAAGCCCCACTCCTGGAGCCAGAATCCCCAAGTGACCTTCCAGCTTCTGTGTTCTAGAATTTTATGGTCATGTACTTGCAGTGAAGGCCTCAGTGTTTTACACACTGGGCTTCGTGGAATTTGCCCTCTTTTACAATCAGAAGATTGGAGACATAACCTTTCAAGGTCAGTTAGAAAATCCAGAGTCAGTATCTAGAACAAAGTCAAGATACCAACTCCCACGGGGGGCATTTGCAGTCCTGGGCATGAGCCTCCTCCACCCTGCCCCCAGGGAGGCCATCCTCCCTGTACCCAAATACTGAGAGGGCAGAACCAGCTGGCACAGTCTCTGCATGTCCCATAGCCTAAGACGTGACAGGGCACCAGGCCTCTGGGACCTTTCAGGGGCCAGCAACGCTAGGCATTACGTCTTATCCCTGGCCCCCGGCCCCTGGCAAACCTCTCTGATCCTCCCTGATGATGCAACACCCTGAGTCTCTTTCAAGACATGCAAGTCACTGCCTTAGGTCTGGCAGCTCCCAAATCACCTTGGAAAGACCTCTGCTCTGCAAACTCTGGTCTCCTACCTCCACGCCTGACTGTCCTGCGTCCTCTCCAAAGGCAAAGGTGCATCAAGGACTCAGAGAATTCTAGGGCATGAGCATGGGACGGGATCTCAGAGACCAAGGAAGACAATCCCTTCGCTCAACCAACAGAGAAATAAGACCCAGAGGTGGAGAGACTTGTCCAAGGTCACACGGCAAATCTGTGGCCCAGGAGTTGATGTCAATTTGTGTGTGTGTGTTGGTCAGGGGAGCACTTTGTGCAATCCAACAGGGCCTGTTGCAGCCAGATGACAGGGACAGGAGAAACAAGACATAAGAAACACACCACGATGCCATTAGAGTCAACAGAAAACTCAGCTGTTCTTCCTTAAGTGTTTCTAGCACGGATCACCAACGGCTCAAATTTTAGATAACGGAGCTTCCAGGACCAGCCATGCTCCTGAGGCAAACGGAAGCTGGAAATGGGTAAAGCCCAAGGGAGACCCAAAGGACAACAGACTGGAAGAGGAAAATTGGCTCTGGCTCACAAATAAGGAGAAATTAATCTGCAAATTAAAGTGCCAAAGACAATCCATTCACTTGTGGCAACCCCAGAGCCCACTTCCTTCCTCCTGGGGGCAGAAACATTGATTCGTAACCCATTAGACTTGTGAGGGAACCAGCTCAGAACGGTGAGGGAAGGGGCCAGGAGAAGAGAAGAGTGTATCACTATTTGGGATGGAAGGCAACGAGGAGATGAGCTTCTATGTACAAACCACAGCCATCGTCTATTTACAAACCTCAGAATTTTGTTTTCTTTGGTGTATTCTGGAATCCCTTGTGGTAGAGGGCAGGATATACTTGGAGACCACATCATTCAGAGCTCTCAAACTGGAGACATACTCAACATCAAAGGTCACTAATGAGCCTCTATCTTCTGTTCTCTAATTGCAATGCTTTGAAAGGTCCCTAGCCTGGGCTTCATCTGTAATAGCTACCAACATTTCTAGGACTCAGTATATGCCAGGAACCATGCCAGGCCTCTTGCATGCATTATCTTATTTCTCACATCTCCTCTAGGATATAGATATTAGGATATCCCCTCACTGTACAGGAGAGGAAATTGAGGCTCCGAGAGGTTGAGTACCTTCCCAAAGGTCACCCAGCAGCTCAGCGGCAGAGCCAAGTCTAGAACCAGATCTGTCTCCCCTTGAAGACCATGTCTTAACCTTGACACTTTAAGAGCATTTAATGAGCTGTGACTCTGGAAATGTCCTCCCCTTCTCAGTCCCTTTTTGTCCTCATCCTGTAAGAGAGGTGGCTGTACAAAATCTCTCAGGGCCCTTGTTAACTCTGACTGTCTATAATTCTAAAATTCTTCCTGGCGGACTCTGAGCATCCAAGGTTTGATTCTCAAGCTTCCTCCAGCTGCTGACATCAGCCTGAAATGGCTCCTTTCCCTCTCCTGAGTCCAATCCCTGACACTTAAAAGCAAAGAAAAAGCAAGTGACCGTTCTAACACCCTTAACTAATGCAGCCAACAGACCTACCCCACGTACAAACTTTCCACCTTGCAGCTGAACACCCTTGATCTTAGGGTGTGGGTGGCAGGGGCAATGGAATCTCTTCCTTTTACCTGATGAGGACTTCCTGCCCATGGCTTGGGATGTCAGCCTCCACCTTCCCCCAGACGTTCAGCACCAACTGCCATTCCCCGTCGCTGAGCCCCATGGCGCGGTCTGAAGAAGACAAAAAGAGCAAGTATGGGCTCACTGGGTGTCCTGGACCCAACAGCTGGGCTTTGAGGCTGCCTGGCCCCAAGGGTGTTTTTATACCTTCTGGGATGCTTGACAAAGATCACTCAATGGCTCGCTGTCCCCCTCCCCTGCCCTCCTTCTCTTTCCCTCTCTCATCCAGGGAGGGTCTAATCTTTTCCTTTCTCTAGCCCTCACATGGGAAGCTATTTTAGGGCAGGTGCCATTGTGGCGAGGCAGGACAGCTCAGGCCACAGGGGGTGGGGTGGTTGTGCATGTGGAAAGAAGGGGAGGAGGTTGGACACTGTTTGGACTCTCATAGCCGACAGAAAGGGCACCACCGAGGCCGACGCCAGCAGCCTGAAACCCAATGCTCCCTGCAGTCAGCCCTCCCAAGAGGACCTGTCATGTTTCTAAGCTTGGCCACCAGGCGCCCCGGCTGGCCCCAGGACAGTCCTGGCGATTCGCAACCTCTCACGCACCTTCTGCCCCTTTGCCAGAGACCCCTCACCCAGCCAGAAGTGACAGAAAGGAACCGGAGGGTTTCGTGCTTATAGCCAGGTGGTCCCAGGCAAGTCCACTATCTCTTAGAGAACTCCTGTCTTCATGACCCTGCTCAAAGATTTCCCTCTGAAAAGTTTTTCTTGACATACTCCTTTGAGACACAACTAATTGCTTCCTCCTTTCCTTTCTTTGTGTAGGTTCCTGTTGCATTGCTTCCCAAGGGGCATCCTATTTCCTGGTTTTCATGCCAGCTTCTCCATTAGGATAATAGCAGCCAGCACTCACAAGAGACTTTGCTGGGTGCCAGGCCCTGTCCCAAACACTTGGCATTTGGTAACTCATTTAATCCCCACAAGACCTCCCAATGTGATAGGTACTGACATTATCCCTATTTAATTGAGAGGAAGTAGGGAAACATCACAGATGCACAGTTAGTTGCTGGCAGAGTTGGGATTTGAACCCAGGAAGCCAGGCCCCCTTCTTTGCAGTTTTCAGGAGGGCAGGAGCTCTGCTTTATTAACCCACGTATCTCTTGGGCCTCACATGGTGCTCTGTGCCAAGTTTGAACTGAATAAATGTTTATTGAGTAAAAGGGTGGATGGTTTTGCAAAGAAAGTGAGTGGAGGATGATTAGCCTTATCTTACATCCATGCATCCTCCTTCAATCCATTCACTTATTCAACCATCTATCCATTTATCCACTTGTCCGTCCAGTTACTCATCCATCCATCCGTCATCTGTTAATTCATCCATTCATCCATCCATCATCTTTGTCTATCCATCCATTCACTCATCTATCCATCCACCCATCCATCCAACATCCACCAATCCCTCCATCTATCTGACATCACCCATCCCCTCATTCATCCATTCATTATCCCTCCATTCGTCATCCCTCCCTCCATCCATCTATCCATCCATCACCCACCCATCCCTCCATCTATCTGTTCCTCCATCCCTCCATCCATCAATCCACCCATCCCCTCATTCATCCAGTCATTATCCCTCCATTCATCATCCCCCCTCCATCCATCCACCCATCCCTCCATCTATCTATCCATCTGTAACTCCATCCATCCATCCATCCCTCTCACAGTGATAGAGCACCTACTGTGTGTCAGACACTGCTACGTGCTGAGGATAACAAAATCAAATAAAACACATTCCTGTGTTCAAGGAACTCAAAAGTCTCTTTAGGGGGATAACTAAGAGGAATGAAAACACAGTACAGTTTGTTTAGTGCTATGATCAAGGTAGGCATAGGCCCTTCCATCTGCATAGGACTATACAGTTTACAAAGTGCCTGCCTGGCAAGATTACATCTAATCTTTATAACACCTCCGTGAGGCAGCGAGCACCACCCTGCTTTACAGCTGTGGGAGACAAGATTCAGAAAGGATAAGCCAGTGTTTGGGCCATCCTGGGTCTGCACTGGATGTGTCAGTAATGACTGCCCCACCTACACAGCTCTTTGAAGATAACCACCCCTGCTGAGGTGCAGGTGTAGCCAGTCTTGTTCTGGGACACACGATTCTCCCCCAAACCTGCTGCCAGTCACAGCCAAGCTGAGAAAGCCAATGTCAGGGCTCCATCTGAATAGTCGGCGTCTACTAGCTCTGCCAGTCAGATCCCGTGTTCAGAATGTGAACAGGTATGTTTGGTAAGAATTGGACAAATAGTAGGAAAGGTAACTAGAAAAAGAGTTAAATTCAAAGAATCCCCAAACTTGGAGTTCCTCAGTGCAACTTTGGGTCAGAACGCCCTCTGTGTGGGTCTCTAAAGCCTGGCTGGTGACCGTTCTAGGATTGCCATGAGCCGCCACTCCCTGGAGGAGCCTTGTGTGTCCATTCAGTGAGTCCTGTGTACTGAGTCAGCTGACTCCTAATGACCAAAAGGGTCAGAGGCACCGGCTGCACATCTGGCGCCCCTTCCCTAGTGACCATTCCAGAAGTCAACCCCAAATGCTAGGCCAGCCGACCTCCAAAGGCCCATCTCTTTAGCAGTGGAAGAAGCAGTAACAAAATGAGTAGCTAAAAATGCCATGGGGGGCTGGGCGCAGTGGCTCACTCCTGTAATCCCAGCAATTTGGGAGGCCGAGGTGGGTGGATCACAAGGTCAAGAGATCGAGACTATCCTGGCTAACATGGTGAAACCTTGTCTCTACTAAAAATACAAAAATTAGCTGGGCATGGTGGCGCACACCTGTAGTCCCAGCTACTTGGGAGGCTGAGGCAGGAGAATCACTTGAACCCGGGAGGCAGAGGTTGCAGTGAGCCGAGATCGCGCCACTGTCCTCCAGCCTGGCAACAGAGTGAGCCTCCATCTCAAAAAGAAAAAAAAAAAGCCATGGGGATGCCAAAGGGAATCTCATTCATTCATTCAGTCAGTCATCTGTTTGTTCCTTTGTTCATTCATTCATTCAAAAGCCCAGTACTGAGGCCCCAGTCTGTGCCAGGCCCAGGCTCAGAAGGAAAGACCTCTGAGAGGTCTGCCCCGGTCTCAGACTCTCAGTAGTTTGACCCTTACTGCTGGTCACTCGCTGGAGGTGAGCCCAGGGGGTGAGAGAGGAGGGCAGAAAGAAGGAGATGGCATTGAGCTGTGCCACATCTGACCCGGGGCCCCCTGCCCACTGCACCGGGGAAGGCCGAGGGGCAGATCTGAGACTCCTGGAGATTGAGATGCAGTGTGCGGTTTTCCAATGCTCTCTGGCCTGTGCCCTCCCGAGAGTGTCAGAACACCCCTGAGGGTGCGGGGCAGGGCAGGGCTGATTACTACCCGAATCCCAGCTCTTCTCCCATCTCTGGCCTCCTGAGTTGTCTGGGGATGGCCTGAGCATTTAAAATCTCATCAACCCATTACTGATGCTGAAGTGTTTAATATGAAGCTATCACCAGCTTGGCAAGCGCCACCATTAACTGGCGTGCTCATGGAAACCTGTAGCTTTGAAGTTGATGGACCTTTTAAGTTTTACCATTTAAGCTAATGGGAAGGCACTGACATCTGTTTGTACTTACACATCTCTACAACAGAGCAGCGTTACCTCATGGTTGCTATGGCTACCTGGAGTCACCAGCTCTGTTTGGGGGCTATTATTATCCCTGTGACAGCCTTCATTATGGCCGGGGCAGAGAAGCTGCAGACACATGATAGGAAAGCCAGGCTGCCTTTGTGTGCAAAACTTTCTACAGCCTTACACGCTCATGCTACACACACACACACACACACACGCACGAATGCAGGGCACATTAGTCTGATACCCAGTGGGGCAAAACTGGATCCCACCAAGTCAGACCTCCTCTTCTTCCCTTTCATATCACAGGATCCTTTGAATCCAAAACTGAGACTTGTAGAATCATCCTCAAGGCTCCCAATTCTGGAGTCTCGAGATCCCAGAATTAAAATTCTAGAGTGTCAAAGTCTTCAACTTTTCACCACCGGAGAAACCTGGGTTCTAGATTCCAGACTTATAGAGAGCTAGAAGCAGAGAAATCTAGAATTATAGGGCCATAGTATCTTGTGACTAAAAGAGGCCTTCAACGGTATTTTGTCCAATTTCCCACTAAATGTAGTTTTCCCTACAGATCATCATCTGGCATCTGCTTGAATACTCCTAGGAGTGGTGAGCTCACTACCTAAAGCTTTAAAAATCCTTGTTTATGTCAAACCAAAAGATGCCTCCATGTCACATGCACTTCCTTGTGGTGACTCCACCTGCTCCTTGGGGATACAGAGGCCCAGCTGAGTCTGCCTCACAAGAGAAGGAGCAGGCTCACCCAAGACTTTTCTTGTCGGGACTGAACATCCCGGGACTTCCACTGAGCACCCTCCCCAGGCAAGGCGAGTCGGGGGCCTCAGTCTGGTGGAGAAAGATGGGCTGTGCCATCTTCAGTCTCCAGCCACTCTCACCTCTGGTCACATGCACACAAAGAGAACGCTATAGCAAAGGGGATTCCAGCACCCATCTGCACAGGTCTGAGCCCCTCAGGCAGCTGTGCACCTGGCCCACAATTTTTATGGTCAGAAAATCCAATCTAGGTGACCTAGGAATTTGCTAGCCCTTGGGCAGCTGACAATTCCCTTTGGTCAGTCTGGGCTTAAGACACCACCAAGGGACATCAAAGACGTGGCAAGAAGGAGAACTCGGGCTCCTGAAAGCCAGGAGTCCCCACGATCTTCACTACTCTCTTCCTCCTCCTTCTGGGAACCAGCCTTTGGAGGCCAGTCTGGGCAGTGTCTCCCTCCTGCCAGCAGGCCCTCCCACCCCACCCCCAGCTTAGCTGTGCCTCTCTGGCAGAGTCTACCCTCCTGGACCAGCGCCAGGCCAAGACTCAGAGCAGGGCTGAGGCCTGGGAGTTGCAGGACATGCTCAAGGCCCTTGATGGGGCAGCAGGACCCCCAAGCTTGCTCCAGACTCCCAGGAACCCACCCACCCGGGCTGCTCCTCTCCAGCCCCTCAGCATCCATCATACTGACCACAGCTCCCCTTCTCCCCAGCTGTCCTCGCAGAGCCTCCAGCCAAGCGGCCAGGGCTGGGGGTGGGGAGAGGTGTCTTATAGCAGCCGGGGAGAGGCACAGGGAACTAAAAATACAGTTTACATGGCAAGGCTCCTCCTCTGCCTGCAGGCCCAGAGGGGCTTATTGGAGGAGGGCTGGCAGGGACACAACATCCTAATCCCGGAGTCAACAGGTGTGGCCGGGGACACCGATCTGCCTCCCTCCTCCCCCCTCCCCAGCCTTGGAGGCTCCGAGTGGCTCCTCCAGCTCCACCATCCACCTGTCACCTGGACAGAGACCAGCCCCACCTCCACAGTCACCTAACCCCACATCCACCCATCCTCCCCTTTCTTCAAGGCCAGTTGCATAGGAACGGCTCCCCAGCCAGGACTCCTCTCACCCCGCGCTACCCATTCCCAGCAGATGTGCCCTCTTCCCCGCTCTGGCTCCAGCACGGGTGCAGCCTTCTCATCTCTCTTGCTTTGGGGTGTACCTGTCTGGACTGGCTTCTCCCCATTTCTACCCTATGAGTGCCTCAGAGGCCGGAATATAAAAGCCACAAACTCATATTGTACTTAGTGCACACCAGGGACACCCCTCCTCCCAGCAGCCCTTTCTTTTGCAGGAGACACTTTTACAAGCCTCACTTTACACTTGAGAAAACTGAGGCACAGAGAAGTTAAGTAACTTACCCAGAGTCACACAGCTAGGAAATACCAAGCCCAAGATTGGGACCCAGGCAGTCTGGCTTCGGAGTCTCTGCTTCATGGCTAAGCACTGGTCTAATTTGGAGTCCTTCCCCCTCACTCTCTCACCTGCTCTACAGTACCTAGCAAAGGACCAGGCCAACATACTCTTCCATTGTTTATTTTTGGATTGAGTCTGCCCAGGGTCTTGGCTTGCTGGAGGCAAAGGCAAAGACAGTCGGTGACCTTGCCCCAGGGGGATTGACAATGGGGGCCCTACTGCCATCTAGTGGCAACAAGGAGAAAAGCCTGCACCTCTGCCCTGCGCTTTCCATCTGGGCTCTCCATTTCTCAGTCCCTCAACCCAGCCAGCGGGGAGGGGTCTTTTTCTGTCTCTATATTCGTTATATTCATGGCGCCTTGCTTAGAAGACCATGGATGGCTTGCCAAATTATTAGAAGATGAATTCTGATCTTTTAATATTGTGATCCAGGAAAAGTGGCATAACTTTCCAAGGACGCTTTTTTAATCTGTAAAATGGGAATTTTGAAAAGAATAACCTACCTCAAATGTCACTATAAGGACTGAAAAAGGGAGCACTGGCCAGGCGCGGTGGCCCACGCCTGTAATCCCAGCACTTTGGGAGGCCGAGGAGGGAGGATCACTTGAGGTCAGGAGTTCAAGGCCAGCCTGGCCAACATGGTGAAACCCCGTCTCTACTAAAAATACAAAAATTAGCCAGGCGTGGTGGTGCACGCCTGTAGTCTCAGCTACTCGGGAGGCTGAGACTGCAGAATCGCTTGAACCCAGAAGGCAGAGGTTGCAGTGAGCCGAGATCACACCACTGCACTCCAGCCTGGGCGACAGAGCGAGACCTTGTCTCAAAAAATAATAATAATAAAAAATAAAAATAAATAAAATTAAGAAAAATGGAGGCACTGAATGTGGTGGATACACAGTGATAAAAGAAAAACTTCAGCCAAATTAAATGTAAAGGAGTTTAATGGAGCAATGAATGATTTGCGAGCAGGCCAGCCTCCCAAGCCAGAGTAGGCTTGGAGACTCCACAGCTGAGTGGTGGAAGATTTATGGACAGAAAAAGGAAAGTGACATACAGAAAACAGAAATGAGGTACAGAAACGGCTGGATTGGTTACAGGTTGGCATTTGCCTTATCTGAACATGGTTCGAACAGTTGGCTACATTTGATTGGCCAAAATGCGGTGATTGGCACAGTGTAGGCTATAGTCTGTCTATACCTCCACTTGATATAGTTCATGATGTACAGAAAAACCTTTAGGTCCAACTTAAAGTATGCAAGGAGGCGGCTAGAGATTAAACTTTTTTAAACAACAGTAAGTGCTCAATAATTGCTCACGGTGATATAAGGTATCCATGGTTCTTGCTCTCAAGGGACTCAGAGTCTAGTGGAGGAGGTACCTCAGTGAGATCTGCAATGCAGCAGAGATTTCAGCAAAGGCTTTGGAGGGGTGAGAAGGCAGCGCCTAGGCCTGTGAGGTGAAGGCCTTTGAGGGATCAATAGGAGTTTGTTCAGAGCTGATGGCTGGCCTGGATGTGAACGTATGAGGGAGCGTTCTGCAGAGTGTTCTAAGCAGAGGTACCAAACAGTGCTGTAAAAGCCTGCCGGAGACGCGTGGGGAAAGGGGGGCTGTGGGAGGTGACACCTACTGGGAAGAACTTTATGTGCCAGGCTCAGGTGATGCCTGAGCAGCATTTTGAAGGTTCAATAGGAGCTTGTTAGGAGCAAAGTGAGGAAGGGATATTCCAAACACAAGGACCAAGACAAGGACTTGGGGGCTCAGAATGGATAGTCACGTTCCACAGCACTCATGCTCGCCTGGTGCGTGCCAGGCTCCGTGCTGGGCTCTGGGGGGACCGAGGTGACACCGGCGGGCCTCTGAGCATTGAGAGGTGGTAGGAGGGAGGGATGTGTGACCTAATGTTGTCAGTACTTTCTGATACGGGTAATAATCGAGACCATTCAGCATAGGGCTAAAGGCTTTGGAATGAGACTCCTGGACTTGGTACTTGGCCCTACCATGTACTACTTTTGTGATCCATGAAAAGTATCATAACTTTCCAAGGTCTATGCTTTTGTTATCCATAAGTGGAGATTTTGAAAAGAATAACCTATCTTAAATATCATTGTAAGGATTAAAAGAGGGAGCACCCAGCATGGTGCTGATACACAGTAAGTGCTCAATAATTGCACACTGTGATATAAGGTACAGAGAAATCATGGAGGAGGGAAACATTAATTCCACCAAGGAATTAACATGTAACTGAGAAGGTGGTGTCCAAGCAAGGTTTTGAAGGATCAATAGGAGTTTGTTAGGAGCAAAGTGAGGAAAAGACATTCCAAGTACAAGCATCAAAACATTCGATGGCACAGAAGTTGGTGTGTTAGGACTAGGTTTGGTTGTTGGCAACAGAAAACTCAAAATAACATGGCTTCAACAAGAGAGTATTAACTTCTCTTTCATACAGAAGTCTAGAGGTAGGGGATTCAGAGCTGACATGGCACACCACAGTCCAGGGACCCAGCTTCAATCTACCTTAGTGCTCTGCCATGTTACACATATGGCCTTCACCTCCTGATCCAAGATGGCTGCTTGAGCTGCAGCCATCATGCCCTCATTTCAACCAGTAGGAAGGAGAAAGGGGTGAAGAAGGTTGTGACCCTATCTAAAGAACACTTTCCAGAAGTTGTAATTAATACTTTGTCTTACTGCACATCCAATGGCCATACCTTGCTGCAGAGGAGGCTGGGATATGTAGTCTTTATTTCTACCTGGCCATATCACCAGATAAAAATTGGAGTTTCTATTACTTAGAAAGATGTGGGGAATGTATATTAGATGAAAGTGAGTGATTTCTATCATAGGAGACATAAAATAGCATGCTATGCCGGACGTATAAATATTTTGGTGTTTCTGTGGTGGAAAAAGTGAAGGGGAGAGTGATGATTAGAGAAATAAACAGAGGCCAGGCATGGACAGCCTTGGGAGCCACAGACGTGTGGGCGTGTCCCCAGGGAGAGCCACAGAAGGGTTTCTGAGCAAGGGAGAGCCGTGGTCTGATTTGCTGTCCTAGAAACATCACACTAATTGCAGATGTGATTAACATAATGGAGGGGACACGTCTGGAGCCACGAGACATTTCTCCCTAACATTTTATTATAAAGATTTTCATACGTGCAGCAAAGTGGGAAGAATTTCACACTGAACACCACGTAAACTCTACCACTGGCATTTTACTAAATGAATTCAAACACGTTTATCTCTCCCTCTACGCACCCATCCATTCTTGTTTTGTGGCATTTTAAATTGCAGACATCTATCTGCTTCCCTGCAGAAACTCCACAATGCATGACATGAAAAAGAGTTCAATATTTCTTTGCATTTTTTCTTTTGCTGTAAGATGTAAAATTCACATTTAATTGCACACGTCTTAAATATACATTTGCTGAGATTCCACAACTACACACACTTGTGTAGCTCAAACTGTATCAAGTTATAGAACATTGTCATCACCCCAAGTTCCTGCACGCCCCTCCCCAGTCAATCCTGGCCCCCACTCACCTGTCAGAGACAACCACTGTCCTGATTTTTTTTCTTTTTTTTTTTTGAGGTGGAGTCTCAATCTGTCACCCAGGCTGGAGTACAGTGGTGTGATCTTGGCTCACTGCAACCTCTGCCTCCCGGGTTCAAGCAATTCTCCTACCTCAGCCTCCAGAGTAGCTGGGACTACAGACACATACCACCACACCCAAGCTAATTTTTTTTTTTTTTTTTTTTTTTTTTTAGTAGAGACGGGGTTTCACCATATTGGCCAGACTGCTCTCAAATTCCTGACCTCAGGTGATCCACCCGCCTCAGCCTCCCAAAGTGCTGGGATTACAGGCATGAGCCACTGTACCTGACCCTGATTTCTTTTAAAACCACAGATTGGTTTGGGGAAGGCAGACATTTGAAAGCCTGTTGGGGGGCCATGTACTGAGTGGGGTGGGGTTCGGAGCTGAAGGAGAGGCAGGGCAGAGGGAGACGGGATTTCCAGGGCTTCCCTGCAGGTTGAACTTGGAGGCTGGAGAGAGTCATTTAACCAGAGTGCCCGTCATCTGCTGCCAGGAGTTGAGTTTCTCACTGAGTGACTGAGCAGATGGTGGCGCCATTTACTAAGGTGGGGTACCCAGGAGGAGGAGGGGCTGGGGGTGGGTGGAGACCAGTTTCCTTTGGGACACGTAGCATCGGGCGTTCAAGGGGCATGTGTCTGGCAGTTGTAGGGATACACAGGCATCCCCAGGGCAGCTCCTTTCTTCTGACCCTTGTGGAGGTTTGAGCGGTCCTCTTGTGAGGTGGTGCCAGGGAGTGGTCGCCAGGTTTGTCCATCTCCTTCTTGGCCAGCCAGCACCAGCGTCTGTCGGGCTGCCTTCACCAGGAAGGGGAGGTGCTCTCCTCGGTCTACCCTGAAGACTGCACGAGGGGCATAGAGAGGGCATGGGTGTGGTTACTTCTGGGTGGCAGGACATGGGAGAGGAGACCTGACTCCTTAGGGGAAGCTGGGGAGCGCAGGGGCCCATCTAGGCAGTCTCCAGGCCAGGTCCTCTCCTTCCTTCTTCCCTCCCCAGCATCCTGCAGCCACACACATTCTCTCTCCCCGGGCACCGCCCATCCCTGTCCCAATGCCTCCCCCATTCCCTTGAAAAACAATCAAACCCCAGCTCCCCCAGGAAGGAGGCGTCAGAGTCAGCTCTGCTCCAGCTAGTGCCCCCCAGGGAGGGGGCAGGAGAAGCAGAGAGGGAAAATGAAACCTCGGTCACTCTAGGTTGCAATTAGGTTTTCTCTGGTCTCTCTCAAATCAAACACAACCCACAGCAGTCATTTCTTCCTTAAAAGCCCATTTGTGGCTCATGCCTGTAATCCCAGCACTTTGGGAGGCCGAGGCGGGTGGATCACGAGGTCAGGAGATTGAAACCATCTTGGCTAACACAGTGAAACAAAAAAAAAATTACCGGGGGGGGGGGCCTTCTCACTACTGGAGGCTGAGGCAGGAGAATTGCAAAAAAAAAAATGCCCATTTTGTCCTCAGGAGATATTCGTGTTTTCCCATTAGCGTGACTTGGACTCATTTCTTGGGAATCAATGTCCCATCCTTATTCTGCTAACACAGGATTGGGTTCGCCTTCCAGAGTTGCATCACAAAACATCCTGAATTTATCTGGCAATTTGGAGAAGCCTCAGTTTACCCCATCAGGCACAGGGTTACAGCATAAGCTATAGGAAGTGCCAGCGTAGAGGAGGCAGCAGACGTCACCTGGGAAGGATGTGAGGGAGGAAGAGAAGGAAGCTTGGGGGGGTCAGCAGCATTTCAGAATTGAGAAGAGGAAGAGGAGGTGGGGAAGAAAACTTCCTAGAGGGGACGACAGGGTCAGGCCTGCATTTGAAGGGTGAAGGAGAGGGAAGCCTCATGGGAGATGAGGAGGACTACTAAGGGCTTCTTATGTACCAGGCTTGGGTGAGGGCAGAAAGACAAATATGGCTGCCTACACTGGTGTGTTAGCATACTAGCTGCTGTAACAAACAGCCCCCAAATGTCATGATGTGTCCTTAACCGTGGCTCAGAAGATTTAGTTCTCATTTACCTCCTAGTCCAATGCAAGTTGAGAAGAGGGCTCTCCTGTACCCAGTGATTCAGGCACTCGGCTCCCTCCCCAAGGAATTCCAAAACCCCCATCCCTCTGCATCCAGCAGGCAAACCACTGGAGAAAGAAATGAGGGTGGGCCAGGCAAGGTGGCTTACGCTTGAAATCTCAGCACTTTGGGAGGCAGAGGTGGGTGGATCACTGGAAGTCAGGAGTTCGAGACCAACCTGGCCAACATGGTGAAACCCTGTCTCTACTACAAATACAAAAATAAGCCTGACATCGTGGTGGGCGCCTGTAATCCCAGCTACTCGGGAGGCTGAGGCAGGAGAATCACCTGAACCCGGGAGGCGGAGGTTGCAGTGAGCTGAGGTCACACCGTTGCACTCCAGCCTGGGCAACAAGAGTGAAACTCCATCTCCAAAAAAAAAAAAAAAAGAGTGGAGGATCTGGTAAGGGGTTTTAGGGGGTATGCCTGAAAGTGGTGCTCATTGCTTCTGCCCAAATTCCATTAGCCAGATCACAGCCACAGGCACCACTTACTTAGAGGGAGTTGTGGGAACGAGGTCTCTCTGTGTGCCCAGGAGGAAATGAAACAGGTTTGGTGACTGTACAGCATTGCCTGCCTAGTCATGGCCCAAGATAATAATAACAATCTAGTGGAAAGATGAGAAAGGGAAGCTGGGAATAAAATATTTATATAAACAATGCACCCTAATATTCCACACAGCGCATAATAGGTGCTCAATACTTTTTCAAGTGAGTGCTGTATCACCACTGATCAAATACACAGGCGCTGGGGCAGGTGCCAGGGGCTGGGGAGAGGGTTGACAGCACAACAGAGGCATGAAAGGTGGTAAGAGCAAAGTTAGAGAAGCAGGAACGCACATGGAATGTTCAGAAAACCCAGAGAAGACCAGTTTGGCTGGGTCAGAAGTTTTGAGAAGAGGATGGGTCATGGAGGCAGTTGGAATGTGGGCTTGGAGGGCATGGGGAATGACTTTGAACTTGAAGAATGTTGGCGGCTCTCAGCAGGCCCTGAGGAGTGGCTGTGGTTGCGGGGTGGGATGGGGGTTCCCAGGCATCCTGGATGAATCATCAGGGTCAGTTAAAATTAGTCACCACGACCCGGCAGGGGAAGCCAAAAGACAGTTGTGTGGCTTATGTGGTAGCTGGGATTTTCCTCACTGGGGATCTTTGGCCTTCCTAGTTCAGAGACGGGGGAGCAGAGGAGGAAGAGGGGAGGAGGAGGAGGGGAGGAGGAAGAGAAAGAGGAGAGGAGGAGGAGGTGGCAGCAGAGGAGGAGGAGGAGGGGGGGGAGGAGAAGGAGGGGAAGAGGAGCAGGGGAGGACGAGGGGAGGAGGAGGGGAGGAAGAGGGGGTGAGGAGGGGAGGAGGAAGAGGAGGGGAGGAGGAGGAGGAGAAGGAGCCCCACTCCACCCTGCCCCCATGGTGTGTGAGCACTAAGATGGCCTGGGACAGAACTGGATACGACACAGTTTGGGGAGCTCTTCTGAAGGCTAATAACGGTAAGTTCAAGTACACATAAATGTCTTTCTCAAGGAACAGTCCCAGGCTTAAAAGCCTTGTGGGGCTGCTCCACCAAGTGGCCCTGGTTCTTCCTGTGGCGTTGCTCAGCCCTGACCCACATATCCACATTCCAGCCCCAGCCAGCAGGAGGACTGGGAAGGGAGGGCACATCCCCTCCTGAGGGAGGGCCCACACTCAGCTCAGTCCTCACTGGCTGGAACGTGGTCACATGGTAAAGCCAGCTGCAAGGGAGGCTGGGAAGCCTCTTTAACTACGTGGCCATGGCGCAGCTGAAACCTGGGGATCCTATCATTAAGGGAAGAAGGAGAGAAGGGAGACGGGGTATCTAAGCAGAGAAGCCTGAGCTTTTCCTGCTGGTTCCCCATGGACTGAGGGTATCGTGCAGGGTCTAACATTCCCGGGTGCCCCACTGGGGGGAGGTGGAGTTGTGGAGGTGGCTGGTGGTCCCTGGAAAACTGGGAATTGAGACAAAAGAGCTCTGAGCCCAAAGATTCAGCACGTAGACGCAAAAGGCCCTGGCCATGAACTTGACAGCACAAGACCACAGAAGGCCCGGTGGACCAGGCACACCTCAGCAGGCTTCCAGGTCCCCAGAACAAAACAGTCATCCTGGAGCCGAGAGCAGGGACCTGGGGACACCCCAGGATCTGCATACCTGTCCAAGCGCCCATCTTCCCGCCTTTGCTCTCCCATCTATCCAGCACCATCTTGGAGAGGAGTAGGTGTGAAGGTGGTCAAAGGAGTAAACTGAAATACTGAGTATATACCAGGAAGACTAAGATGCCATTATTGGCTCATCTAAGTTGCCCCCTGACACGCTGCAGTGAGGGAAGCTTAAAAGCAAGAGGCAGTGTCTTACAGTGGTCAAGGGTGTGGATTCCAGAGCTAGACTACCTGCATTTGAATCCTAGTTTCACTGCTTGCTGTGTGACCTTGAGGAAGTTACTTAATCTCTCTGTTGCTCCTTTCTCCATCTGTCAAATAGCAGTAAATAGTACCTGCCTCAGAGGGTGTTGTGAAATCTAAACTACGTATAATACTTAAAACTATACCTCGTACGGAGTAAGCACTCGATACACATGGGCTATTGGTCTCAATTGTAGATAATAAAGAAAACACATTTTTAAAACATCTGAGTTGAAATGATTTAAAATTTGACCTGTTACATGATGAGTGAATAAGAGCTGTGAGGCCGGTGAGGGCAGGTACTGTATCTATCTTGCGTTGCCATTGCTCAGTTCAAGGCCAAGTTCATGACAATGCCAGCCTCACCACCACCACTTGGGGCACCACACCCTAAGCACATACCGCTGGCCTGTCTGGGTCCAGTAGCTTTGGGTCCTTTATAAGCAGTGGCTTATTTAGTCCTCATGACCATCTTAACTAGGAGGTACTTGGTAATAATTGCTGAATAAAGGACATGGCTTCCACCCAGGACAGGCGAATAATGGATGAAAAAGTGCTTTGTAAGCTGTAAAGCAGGCCACTTGTGAGGATGCAAACATTTAGGACCCCTTCCCCAAGGGCCGAGGGTTCTGTTCTACTTTCGGCTTGGCTGGTACCTTGGGAGGGACACACCCTGTGTTCTAGAATTTTGCCTCCACATGTCCCTCTTTCAAAATGTAGCTGTCTTGGTGTTCGAGACCAGCCTGGCCAACATGATGAAACCCCGTCTCTACTAAAAATATAAAAATTAGTTGGGGGTGGGCCAGTCACGGTGGCTCATACCGTTAATCCCAGCACCTTGGGACGCCAAGGCGGGTGGATAACCTGACGTCAGGAGTTCGAGACCAGCCCAGCCAAATAAAGTAGAGACAGCCTGTCTCTACTAAAAATACAAAAATTAGCTGGGCATGGTGGCGGCACCTGTAGTCCTAGCCACTCAGGAGGGTGAGGCAGGAGAATCACTTGAACCCAGGAGACAGAGGTTGCAGTGAGCCGAGATGGTGCCATTGCACTCCAGCCTGGGTGACAAGAGTGAAATCCGTCTCAAAAAAAAAAAAAAAAAAAATTAGCCAGGCGTGGTGGCGGGCACCTGTAATCCCAGCACTTTGGGAGGCCAAGGTGGGCGGATCACCTGAGGTCAGGAGTTTGAGACTAGCCTGGCCAACATAATGAAACCCCGTCTCTACTAAAAATACAAAAAATTAGCCAGGCCTGGTGGTGCCCACCTGTAGTCCTATCTACTTGGGAGGCTGAGGCAAGAGAATTGTGGAGGCAGAGGTTTTGGTGAGCTGAGATTGTGCCACTGCACTCTAGTCAGGACAACAGAGTGAGACTCGGTCTCAAAAAAAAAAAAGTAACTATCTTGTGTATCATTTTTCCTCACAGTTTGTCTTAGTAGTAACTGAGGGAAATTCACCCCTCTCCCGCCCCTGACCTGAGGAATTTTCTTTCAACAAAGGCCAGGAAAGGCTTGATATTCAGCCCCAGAGGAAGGACCCTTTACTCCTATTCCGCTGTAGACTGGACTCCCTGACACTCTAGCATTATGCCCTGTGGCCTCATCTGCTTCCATCCTCCCCAGCTGTGCAAAGCCCATGCACTGAGGGCTTCCCCACAGGGCACCTTCTCCAAGGAGGCTCCCCAAGATCCCCAGCTCCAAGTAGACATCTCCCTGCAGGCCCCATCCCCTTCTTCCTGGCAGGATACTAACTATGGCCCTTGTCATAGCTCTGTGGGAGGAAACACTGTCTTTATTCATTGATTGACTGATGCAGTAATTCATTCATGAATTCACTCAACGATCCCTATTGAGTGCCTCTTCTGTATCAGGCATGACAGCCACAGTGCAAACACAGTGGCCAGCACGCAGTATGGGAACAAACACTGACTGAATTTCAGGTGCCAAAGCCAACATTTGGGGGAGATATTTGGGGACTAGGGGTCTCTTTTTACTCTGCTAATATACACACTACCTGGGTGGGTGAAAGGCAGTGTTGCTTTTCAGTTTATAACGAAGGAAAGAAGGGAGAAATGAGAGGAGAGAGAGAGAGAAACAGCGTGTGTGTGTGTGAGTGTGTATGTGTGCGTGTGTGTGCGTGTGTGTACACGTGTGCATGTGAGTGTGTGCACGTGTGTGCATGTATGTGAGTGTGTGCGTGTGTGAGAGTGTGTGTGCGTGTGTGTGCGAGTGCATGAGTGTGTGTGCATGCGTGTGTGTGCATGTGTGTGAGTGTGCGTGTGTGCATGTGTGTGAGTGTGCGTGTGTGCATGTATGTGAGTGTGCATGTGAGAGTGTGGGTGCGTATGTGTGCGTGTGCGAGTGCATGTGCGTGTGTGCACGCATGTGTGTGCATATGTGTGTGAGTGTGTGTGCGTGTGTGCATGTGAGTGTGTGTGCAAGAGTGTGTGTGCATGTGTGTGCGTGTGTGAGCGTGTGTGTGTAGTATGCCTGGACGTGCTTATGTAAGCATGTGCCTGGGATCATGGATGTGTGTCTCTCTACGGGTGTGACACCCAGATCTTCAAGGATGTGGAGAATCACTCCATTTGCTGAAGAAGGGAGTACTAGCTACGGGGAAGAAGACAAATAAATACACAGCAGGGTGAAAACTTGAACAGGGTTCAGGGCAGGAAGTGGCTGAATCATAGGGTGCAGAGCGGTAAGAGATGGGTGGTGATGCTAGACAGGTGGGCAGGATCCAGTTGTAGAAAGCTCTGACATCATGGCCAAATCCTAACCACCCTCTAAGCCCTGACACAAAGGACACCCCCTCCAGGAAGCCCTCTGTTTTTGTCTTTTGTTGTTTCTGTTTCACCAGCACCCTCCCCTTCTTCCCTATTAGGAACTTGCTGCATTTGGCTCGCCCTGCCTCTTGACCACAGTGACCTTGCTTCTGAACTGAAGTTCAGAGATGGACACATGGTCAAGCCAGACAAAGCCAAATCTTCCCTGAGACTTTTCTGCTAGACTTCTTGGAAGGACATTGCCATGTAGCAAGGATGTGAGTTTGGGATTGCAGGTGGCCCCTGGCCTGAAGAACCAAATCAAACAGAGACAGGGGACAGCCAAGAGGTTCAGCAAGACGGAGCCCTGATGATTTTTTCTAAGTCACAGGACCCAGCTGTATCTAAAGCCATTTGCATTCTGGACCTTCCTGCTAAATCATTCGTTCATTCAGCAAATAGCTATTGAAGCCAGGCGTAGTGGCTCACACCTGTAATCCTAGCACTTTGGAACGGTGAGGTGGGTGGATCACTTGAGGTCAGGAGTTCAGGACCAGCCTGGCCAACATGGTGACACCCCGTCTCTACTAAAAATACAAAAATTAGCTGGAAATCGCTTAAACCGGGAGGCAGAGGTTGCAGTGAGCCGAGATCATGACATTGCACTCCAGCCTGGGCAACAGAGTGAGACTCCATCTCAAAAAGACAAACCAAAACAAATAGCTATTGAATGACTACTACATTCATCAGAAATCTCTGGAGAAACAGAAACAGTAGGAGAGTTAGGTAGATCGATTTATTATAAGGAATGGCTCACGTGATTGTGGGCTGAGAAGTTCCATAGCCTGCCATTTGCAAGCTGGAGACCCAGGAAAGTCAGTGTTATAATTCAGCCAGAGTCTGAAGGTCTGAGAATCCTGGGAGTAGATGGGGTAAAGCCCAGTCTCAGGACAGAAGACAAATGTCCCAGCTCAGGCCGTGAGGCAGAGAGCAAATTCCCCTTCCTTCACCCTTTTGTGTGATTCAGGTCCTCAGTGATTGGATGATACCTGCTCACATGGTGGAGGCCATCTGCTTTACTCCGTCTACTAATTGCAAATGCTAATCTCTTCCAGCAACCTCCTCACAGACATAGCCAGAAATAATGTCCAACAAAATATGTGGGCACCCCATAGCCCAGTCAAGTTGACACGTAAAGTTAAATACCACACCTACTATGTGCAAGGCACAGTCCTAAGTAGTAAAAATACAGCAGTTAAAAAAAAAAAAGTCAAAGATCCAACCAAATGGAGCTTACACAATAGTAGGTGGGGATGGATAGAAACACAATAAATAAGATAAATAATAAAAATAGAAAGCATGTTAGATGATAAATCCTATGGAGAAAAATAAAGCAATAAAGCAGAGAAGAAGCATAGAGAATGTCGAGCAGGGAGTGGGAGATTCTTTTTTTTGAGACTGAGTTTCGCTCTTGTTGCCCAGGCTGGAGTGCAGTGGCACGGTCTTAGCTCACTGCAACCTCCACCTCCTGGGTTCAAGGGATTTTTCTGCCTCAGCCTCCTGAGTAGCTGGGATTACAGTCATGCACCACCATGCCTGGCTAATTTTTGGTAGAGATGGGGTTTTGCCACGTTGGCCAGGCTGGTCTTGAACTCCTGATCTTAGGTGATCCTCCTGCCTCGGCCTCCCAAAGTGCGGGGAGTACAGGTGTGAGCCACCGCACTCGGCTGGAATTCATTTTTAAATTTAATTTTAAAAGGTACTTTTTAAATTTTTTTTAAAAATTGGCCGAGTGCGGTGGCTCACACCTGTAATCCCGGCACTTTGGGAGGCTGAGGTGGGCGGATCACAAGGTCAGGAGTTCGAGACCAGCCTGGCCAACATGGTGAAACCCCATCTCTACTAAAAATAAAAAAAATTAGCCGGGTATGGTTTCACGCGCCTGTAATCCCAGCTACTTGGGAGGCTGAGGCAGGAGAATCGCTTGAACCCGGGATGCAGAGGTTGCAGTGAGCGGACATCATGCCACTGCACCCCAGCCTGGGCGACAGAGTGAGACTCTATCTCAAAAATAGAATTTTGCCACGTTCCCAGGCTGATCTCAAACTCCTGGCCTCACATAATCCACCTGCCTTGACCTCCCAAAGTGCTGGGATTACAGGCGTGAGCCCCCACGCCCGGCCCTTACTTTTTATTTATTTATTTGAGACAGAATCTCACTCTGCCACCCAGGCTGAATTGTTCAGCGGCACAATCTCTGCTCACTGCAGCCTCAGCCTCCCGGGCTCCAGCAATTTTCCCACCCAGCCTCCCAAGTAGCTGGGACCACAGGCACATGCCACCATGCCCAGCTAATTTTTGTATTTTTTAAGACAGGGTTTCACCATGTTGCCCAGGCTGATTTTTAACTCCTATGCTCAAGTAATCCAGCTGCCTCAGACCCCTCAAAGTGCTAAGATTACAGGGAATGAACCACTGCCTCTGGCTTAAAACGTACTTTAAAATTTAATTTAAACATATTTGATAAAGATTTGATAAAGATTCAGTGAGATAAAGGAGATATTTGATAAAGATTCAAAGAGATAAAGGAGAGAACTACAGAAATACCTTGGGGGATGGGGGGAAAGCATTTCAACACAAGGAACAGCAAATATAAAGAAAGGCCCTGACATAAAAGTATGTCTTGCTTGTTGAAGGTACTGTCACATTCCATGAGCCAAAAGTGATTTCTGTCACTTGCAATCAAAACATTCCTACAGGCCAGGCATGGTGGCTCACGCCCGTAATCCCAGCACTTTGAGAGGCTGAGGCGGGCAGATCTTCTGAGGTTGGGAGTTCGAGACCAGCCTGACCAACATGGAGAAACCTCATCTCTACTAAAAATACAAAATTAGCCGGGTGTGGTGGCACATGCCTGTAATCCCAGCTACTCAGGAAGCTGAGGCAGGAGAATTGCTTGAACTCAGGAGGCAGAGGTTGCAGCGAGCCGAGATCGCACCATTGCACTCCAGCCTGGGCAACAAGAGCGAAACTCCGTCTCAAAAAAAAAGCACAAAACAACAACAACAACAAAAACATTCCTACTAATACAGCTTCCCTGATCACCCCTCAAGAAGCAGACCCTCTTCCCTGCCTCCCAGCTGCCTGCTATCTGTGCCCCTGGCCACATTTACTATCAGTTCTCACGGCTTCGTACAGCTGCCTGTATTTCAAATCATTTGTTATTCAGAAACATCATTAAACACCTACTATGTGCAGCATGCATTCTCACACCCTGACATCGACACTGTCTCCCATTTATGAGTGCCATCAGGAAAGTTCAGAAAGGCTCATTTTTCCCAGGGCCACAGTCCCAGCAAAGGGCAGAGCCGGGATGCAAACCCAGGCTTGTCCAAGCCCAAAACCCACGTTTGCAGACTTGGCATCCCAGCTCCATCTCAAGTTGAAGACACTGGGCATATGTTCTGGAAGAATGTCAACGTCTCCTTTGGAACTCAGGTGCAATTCAAGCCTATAAGGAAAGCAATGCTTTCAATAACAAAGCTTCGGCCAAACAGTACAGCAATCGCTTTATGCACACAGCAGCTCATTTCATTTCATAAAGCCCTTGTAAGGCAAGGTTTGCTATGTGCATTTTCAGGTGAAGAAACGGAGGCTCTGATGACCCTGCTGCAACCTCACTTGACCGGTCTGTGCGGCTCCTTGTTCCCACGGGTTCTCAATGCCCTCCTCTGAGTCCTGCAAAGCACTTTGCATGGGGCTAGGCTTTGCTCTCAGCAGCCTTGCTCTCAGCAGGGCACCCCTCGAGCTGAAATTCCTGAAGCCCAGAAGCCTCTCTGCAGAGCCAACGCAGTCGCTAGAAAAGATGCTGGCTCAGATGGAATCTTAACCCTGGCTCCCTGTCCCAGTGGGAGATCTGAGCTTCCTGGGGGTGGCCCTGTCAGAGCTGACATCCCACCCACCCTGCTCTGTCGCCTGCAGTTCCTGAGGGGCTCATCCTTCCCTATGTTTGAGTTTCCATCCTCCCACCCCACCCTAAGGCAGCCAGGCCACTCCGCGAGACTGGGAGCCCACTCCAGCCCGGGAAGCCTGGGTTTAGGTGCAGAAGGTGCATCAAGCTGGAGCTGGAAATGCAGTGATCTTGTGCAGGTTTTGGCTTCTCCACTCACTTGTGAGCCTCGGGGTGGGGGCCAAGTTCAGTCTCTTAGTTGCTCCTCTACCCAACAGGAGGCTTCCTGACCCCATCAATGCTCTCAGAGACAGTGCATTGTAACAAATGACCACAGCTTCGTGACTTCGAACAACAGAGATTTATTCTCTCATAAGTGTGGAGGCCGAAAGCCTGAAATCAAGGTATGGCAGGGTTGGCCCTGCTGGAAGCTCCGAGGGAGAATGTGCTCCTTTCCTTCTTTAGTGTTTGGTGGCTGCTGGGAATTCTTGGCTTGCAGCTGCGTCATTTCAGGCTCTGCCCCCATCTTCACATGGCCCTCCTCCCTGTGTGTCTCTGTGCGCTCTCCTTTTCTGTCTCTTTTAAGGACACTGTCATTGGATTTGTTCTTAAATCAGGGATGATTCCATCTCAAGATCCCTAATTACATCAGCAAAGACCTTGTTTCCAAATAAACTCACATTCACAGGTGAGGGGGATGAGGACTTGGACATCACGTTTTGGGGTCACTCTTCAACCCACTGTAAATGGGAAGACGCAGGCTCAGAGCGGAATGGATTTGCTCAGGATCCACAGTACATTTGGGCAGCCAAAGGGCTGCCCTGCTCTCCCGATGCTGGGCCAGTGCTCTGCCTCCAGCCCCGCACTGCCCCGGGTTTCCGAGACTCTTTGGGAATGTGTTCAGTGAAAAAAACATCTGGAGACTGTCTGGGCTCAAGAGGAACTGGGAATGTCATCATGGGAGGGAGTTTCCCTTCCCGGTTGGCTCGGTGCCTGGGGCCCTGGCTGGCATGCAGGCCTCGCTCTGGTGAATAGGCCACGTCACACCCTGATCACAGAGTCGATCCTCTTGTCCACTGCTCTGCAGAGGCCAGAGTCAGCCCCAGACGCAATGAGAATGGTGAGAGCACTGAGGTCCCCCTGCTCTCTGGGTCACTTTCTTCTCGGGCGATGCTTCCTGCTCTCTTTGGTGAGAACCAGAGAACACTGCATAAAATTTACACTGATTAATTCTGACTCTAAATCCTTGGCTCTTAGAGACGTCAGAGCAGAATGGTTAGGATTCTGGCCTCGGAACCCAGTCTGCCTGGGCTCAGGCCCCAGCTCTGACATTTGCTGAAAGTTTAGTCTTGGGCACCTTTATCTTCTCCAAGCCTCATTCCTCTCATTGGTAAAACAGGACAATGGCAGACTGACCTTTTAGAGTTATTAAAAGGATTAACCAGCTGGGCACAGTGGCTCACGCCTGTAATTCCAGCACTTTGGGAGGCTGAGGTGGGCAGATCACCTGAGGTTGGGAGTTCAAGACCAGCCTGACCAACATGGAGAAACCCCGTCTCTACTAAAAATAGAAAACTAGCCAGGAGTGGTGGCGCATGCCTGTAATCCCAGCTACTTGGGAGACTGAGGCAGGAGAATTGCTTGAACCTAGGAGGCGGAGGTTGCAGTGAGACAAGATCGTACCACTGCAGTCCAGCCTGGGCGACAGAGCGAGACTGTCTCAAAAAAACAAAACAAAACAAAACAAAACAAAAAACAAACCAAAAACTTCCTCACAAGAACCCCGGGAAGGAGATGGGATGCAAGTGGGTGAGGTTTAGTTGCTGTGTGCCAAGCAACAAGGGTGTGGCTATGCCAGGCCTGGCCCTTTTGGTGGTCCTGGGTTCAAGTTCAGTGCTCCACTCTCCCCTTGTAATGACTGCATCCCTGCTTCGCTCTGGCCTGGGCTGCCAGGATCCTGAAACTGCTTCCAGGCAAAGCAATGGAGGCCACGATGGAACTTTTGCTACATTTGGCAAATTGCACTCTCAGGGCAGCGTTTGCTCAAACTCTAGGCAACCTCCGCCTCCTAGGTTCAAACTCTCCCTAAGTGCTGTAGCCAGAGAGAAGAGAAGAAATTTCTGGAATCCAAGAATCTCAGGGTCAAAATGTGTGCTTCAAGGCCTTTCCCCCATCCCAGGATGGATGGTCCCTGCCTGTGCCAGGGGCCACTGGGCCGAGGCATGGTGAGCTGTCTGGGAGGCAGACAGCCTGAGCCCAGAGTGGGTTGGTTGTGGCTGCAACACAGAAAACCTGCAACTCCTCGAGACAGGTGCCAAGGCAAACCAGAATCCAGGTGTCCGGGAGCCAGCAATACCTGGTGGGAGGGTCACAAAGGACCCACTTTGTGGGCCAGTACAGGCTCCTGCCCCTAGGTGCCATCTCAGAGAGGCAGGTAAATTTCTTTCTTTCTTTCTTTTTTTTTTTTTTTTGAGACAGGGTCTTGCTTTGTCACCCAGACTGGAGTGCAGTGGTGCGATCTCAGCTCACTGCAGCCTCAATGGGAGGCAAACTTTTAAGAAAACATAAAAAGCCCTGATAGAAAATTTGAACTTAAATTGCCTGAACATTCACCCCCAAATGACAGACTTTACCCAAAAGTGTGTGTGTGCACGTGTATGTGTGTGTTTGTATTTTTTTTTTTTTTTTGAGACACAGGCTGGAGTACAGTGGCACAATCTCCACTCACTGCAACCTCCGCCTCCCAGGCTCAAGCGATTCTCCTGCCTCAGCCTCCCGAGTAGCTGGGATTACAGGTGCCTGCCACCACACATAGCTAATTTTTGTATTTTTGGTAGAGACAGGGTTTCACCATGTTGGTCAGGCTGGCCTCGAACTCCTGACCTCAAGCGATCCACCTGCCTCAGCCTCCCAAAGTGCTGGGATTACAGGCATGAGCCACTGTGCCCGGCCCGAGAGTGTGTTTTAAATCACAAGAGACTAAGGGGCCTTCAGGCAAGTTTGTTTCTTTTCAGCAGGTCTTGGGTCCCTTGAGGGAAGGGAAGTGGACTCTGGGAAATTAAGCGACTCCCTACTTTTGTTCCTCTGAGCTATAGGGTGGATGTTTTCTGTCCCCTTACGTAAGCAGCACTTCCTGCATTTGGCTACAGAACATTCTTCTCACACAGCATCTCTTGGGGCAATTGTTTCACAAGAGCCCTGGTGGTAAACACTGCCCCTCATCCAATGGCCGGTCTGGCCCCTGAGACTCCCAGGACCGAGCAGTGACCACAACATCTGGGTCCATTGCCAGGGAAAACAACAGGCAGGCCTGGGATGGCTCAGCGGCCCCAGCCAGGCAGCCAAGTCCTCCTCAACGTCAGGCCGTGTTTAGCGTGTTCCCCAAGTGTGGGAGGCCAGGAGCAGGGGTGGGTTGTGGAATCCGGGATGCCACGGTTGGAAAGGCCCCTACAAGACCCAGCTCAGCAGCCCTTAACCCCTCATTCCTGCTCGTAGGGCCCAGGGACAGGAGGTGGCCTCTATCGCAGCAAAGCCAGGACTGGCTAGGTGGACTACACCTTCTGCAAAGCAATAGCCTCCAATGTGGTCTCAGCTAGGGGTGGTGACTGGGGACTTCTGGGCATATAAATATAAACAAACCACATGGCTTCTGATCACAATTTGACACAAATGCTAGAGAGACACAGATCTCAGCCTGTAACCACACTGTGGGCTCATTCTTACAGACACAGAGCCTAGGACTGGTTCTTAGCTGTGTATTCACAAACAACCCACAACTTCTAGAAGCCTGGGTTTCCTCTTCCTTAAAGTGGGAGACAGAGTATCACAATCCTATATCTCCAATCCTTGAGGCCAGATGCATGTCAGAGTTCCTGATTTGGGGGATTTTTAGGAAGGTAATGGGGTGCAGGTATCACATACTGTGTAACCCACCCACCCCCAGCAGCCCTCCTCAGTCAAACATATTAGTATTTCTGCAGTGACTGTGAATATTCAAATTAAGCAGGAGACATAAAAACCGTAAGTGAATTCATGCCAGATCAGGTCAGGTTTTGCCACTAACTGAATAAATTATTATTATTTTTTAAGTTTTCATTTTCAGGCCAGGTGCGGTGGCTCCCGCCTATAATCCCAGCACTTTGGGAGGCCGAGGCAGGCGGATCACTTGAGGTCAGGAGTTTGAGACCAGCCTGGCCAACATGGCAAAACCCCATCTCTACTAAAAATACAAAAATCAGCCGGGCATGGTGGCAGGTGCCTGTAATCTCAGCTACTAGGGAGGCTGAGACAGGGGAATAGCTTGAATGTAGGAGGCGGAGGTTGCAGTGAGCCGAGATCATGCCATTGCACTCCAGCCTGGGCAACAGAGAGAGACTTCATCTCAAATAATAATAATAATAATAATAATAATAAAATAAAGTTTCCATTTTCAGAGGATTCTGCATTTCAGAGTTATTAGCCCTTTAATGCTGTGCACCTCATAGGGTTGTTATCCACATCGGCATCACGTAAGATGCTGTGGAGGAAAGCAGTTTCAGAACCATCAGTGATGATAGCTACTGCGAATCCACTGTTCAACAGGCGCCCCATCGCTTGCTCATGGGCTCCTCACCATAGCTCTAAGCCACAGTAGCTGTTTTCATACCCCATATAGGTCCATCCTATAACACAGCCAGGACAGAGACGAGAGACTCAGGCCTTCTGACTTTGATTCTGCTCTTTCACCTCGTTGTGCACCCAATTAGAAAAACAGGCAAAAACGAAAGTGAAAACGACAGCTGGAGCCCATGATTTCCTGGAAAAGCCCGAGACCTTTGCTTTTTCATTTCTGCAGCACTTAACAGAAACCAGTTTTGCAATCCATTTCAGTTCAAAAGCCACCCTACTCTTCCTATCCGTCTTTCTCCAGCCCAGGCACTCATAGCCCCATGCCAGACCAGGGGAACTCGGAGAGGCAAGGACAGAGGTTCAGGATCTTCCTCTCCCTCGGGACCCGAGGCCACAAAGGAGAGCTCCGTGGAGAGAAGGTGAGAGGGCAGGCAGAAGTCGGGGGAGGAGGGGGCTGCGGCTCTGGTCCCTGAAGGACAAAGCCCCCAGGGGGTTGGCTTTAGGCACCTGACTCAGGAAAAAGAGCTGCTGTCACAGCAGCACGGTTCAGATGCCGGCCAGAGCTTGGGGAGAGTCTGAGGATTAACTTCTCCTGTGTTAATCCTGGTAGGTTTCCCTCCCTTACAGCCATTTGAGGGTTAAATCCAAACATGATAAAGCAAGCAGTGTGACTAGCCAAGCTGCATTTGCCCCTCCACTGCTGGGGATCCGAGGGCTTAGGCAGAGGGGACCTGGCCCTTAGAAAGCAGGTGATTACATCGGCCACCGGCGTTTCCCTAGAAATTCAGTAGAGGATTGGTTTAGCGGCGTCATCTCACAAGAAAAAAGGTGCTGGGTGAATTGTGTAGAAACTGCAAAGCCAACCTACAGAGTTTTCTAGATTGTAGGTTTATGTGAAGTTGTTTGGGGAAGAGGGTGAGGGAGTTTGTGATAAATATTAGGGCGACTAGGCCGGGTGCAGTGGCTCATGCCTGTAATCCCAGCACTTTGGGAGCCTAAGGCAAGCGGATTGCTTGAGCCCAAGAGTTTGAGACCAGCGTGGGCAACATAGTGAGACGCCGTCTCTACAAAAAATCAAAAATTAGCTGGGTGTGATGGTGCTCACCTGTAGTCCCAGCTACTTGGGGGGGTGCTGAGATGGAAGGATCACTTGAACCCAGGAAGTCAAGAATGCAGAGAGCAGTGATCGCACCACTGCACTCCAGCCTGGGCAACAGAGTGCGACCCCGTCTCAAAAAAAAAAAAGTTTAGGGAGATTATCTTGAAGCTGTGTTTTCAAAGTAAGCAGATTTTTCTTACTTAGACTGTGTATCTGAAGAAGTTGGTTTTGTGGGGGAAGGCAGGTAAGGAAAGACTGTCATAAATATCCTGTAAGATTTCAAATGAAAATAATGTCTCAAATCCTCTCCCAATAAAACTCTCATCTCACAACCACCAAGAGCAGGTCAGAGGGGAGGGAATGGGACCTGCTTAGACGAGTTTCCTGCTGTTACCTTTGCCCTGCACCCCATAGGACTAATGTAAAAAAATGAGAGAGGTATTGGCGGACGCTGGTAAAAAACATGGGGTTCCAGACCAGGGTCTCTTACCCCCAGCACCCTTGTCATGTTTAACCAGGTGATCCCTGGTTGTGGGGGCCGTCCTGTGCATCGTAGGGTGCTTGGCAGCATCCCTGGCCTCTGCCCACTACATACCAACAGCAGTACCCTCTCCAGTTGAGACCATCAAAAATGTCTCCAGATATTAGCAATGTTCCTGAGGAGCAAACGCGCCCTGATTGGGACTAACTACTCCAGACTCTGCATGGCTGGAATCGCACAGGCTTTCCTGCTTACTGTGTGACACTGGCCTCCCTATGTCTCAGTTTGCACCTCTGTAAAATGGGCATAATCTTAGCACCGATCTCACTGGGTCACTGTGTAAAGCAGGTAGATTATGTCTGGTGAAAGTAAACTCTTAAATGTGCCAAGCCCCCTAAACCAAACCTAGCTTCACATACCAAAGAGGGGAGAACTTTTTTATCTTTGACACATTCATTCTTTTTCATAGACTACCCCAAAGAAATAACCAAACATGTAGACAGATGTCTGTATAAGGATTTTAACCAAAAATTATAAATACAAAATTTTAAAATAACTGAAAACAACCCAAAGGTTCACCAGTGAGTTATTGAATGTGTAATGATACATTCGTATAATGAAATGCGACATGGCTTCTGTATATCGCCTGGGGAACTACTAAGATACAATGTTAAGTGACAAGAATTCACACAAACTACATGAATAGCATGCATCTAAATTTTTGGTTTGTAAAATAAAATGTCACTAGTTTTTATTTCCGTATGGTGAGCATAAGGTGGATTTTATAATTTATTTCTACATTTTCAACCATAAACTTGTATTCATTTAAACAATTAGAAAATGAATGGCTATAAAAATTTGTGTCCCGGGCTGGGCATGGTGGCTCATGCCTGTAATCCCAGCACTTTGGGAGCTGGAGGTGGGTGGATCACCTGAGGTCAGGAGTTCAAGACCAGCCTGGCCAAACTGGTGAAACCCCATCTCTACTAAAAATACAAAAATTAGCCAGGTGTGTTAGTATGTGCCTGTAATCCCAGCTACTCGGGAGGCTGAGGCAGGAAGAATTGCTTGAATCTGGGAGGTGGAGGTTGCAGTGAGCCGAGATCACGCCATTGTACTCCAGCCTGGGCGACAAGAGCAAAATTCCGTCTCAAAAAAAAAAAAAAAAAAATTAAAGAATTTCTGTCCCTTCAGAGTGTGTGAGGGAGGATTTTTTTTCTAACTTTTTAGAAGTGAAAGGGAAGAGGATGAGAGAAGGGAGGATGAGCTGAGGGGGAAGCCTATCTAGGAAATAGCATTTCTGCCGTAAGCACTGGACCAAGTACCAAATGTAGGGAAGAGATGCAAAGGAATATATTAGCTTCACTAGGGCTGCTGTCAGAAAGCACCACAAACCAGGTGGCCTCAAACAACAGACATTTAGCGTCTTACGGTTCTGGAGGCTGGAAGTCAAAAATCACAGTGCCAGTAGGGCACACTTCTGCTGCAGGCTCCAGGGAGACCCTCTGTGCCTTTTGCAGCCTCGGTGGCTTCTGACAGCACGACTCTAATCTCTGCCTCTGTCTGCATGCAGCCTTCTTTGCTGTGTCTCTCTCTGTCACCTCCTGTTCTTATAATGACACCAGTGATGGATTTTGGGGCCACCCTAAATCCAGGATAATTTCACCCAGAGATCCTTCACTAATTTTAACTACAAAGACCCTATTTCCAAATAAGGTCACATTCTAAGGTTCCAAGTAGTCATGAATTTGGCAGGGGACCGGGCACACTATTCAACCCACCTCATGGGAAAACTGTTTTTTTTAATTGCTTAAGGTATCACAGACAGCCACGTGGCAAAAGATATTGATACAAAAAGTATGAAGGGACCTAGAGAAAAGCAAGCTTCCACTGATTCCTCACCCTTAATCTCATCACTGATTACTGCTATTTTTTTTTTTTTTTCTGAGGCAAAGTCTCACTGTGTTACCCAGGCTGGTCTCCAACGTCGGGGCTCAAGTGATCCTCCTGCCTCAGCCTTCTGAGTAGCTGGGATTACAGATGCAAACCACCATGCCTGGCTACTTTCCTCCCACTTCAGCCTCTCAAAGTACTGGGATTAAAGGCATAAACTGGCCAGGCTTGGTGGCTCACGCCTGTAATCCTAGCACTTTGGGAGGCCGAGGTGGGTGGAGCACTTGAGGTCAGGAGTTGGAAACCATCCTGGCCAACATGGTGAAACCCCATCTCTACTAAAAATACAAAAAAATTAGCTGAGCATGGTGGCGGATGCCTGTAATCCCAGCTACTCGGGAGGCTGAGGGCAGGAGAATCGCTTGAACTCAGGAGGTGGAGGTTATAGTGACCTGAGACAGCACCACTGCACTCTAGCCTAGGTGACAGCACAAGACTCTGTCTCAAAAAAAAAAAAGCATAAACCACTGCATCTGGCATAGATCATAGATGCTTGTCTATACAGTCACATATATCTTTTATGTGTACAAATGACAAATGGACCCTGCCTTTTAATTTACCAATGTATATAGGAGATCCTTCCACGTCTGTTCATGTGGATTTGCCTCCTTTGGTTTAATGTCTACATAGGAGATCATTGTTTGATAAGCCATAGTTTATTAAATCAGTCCACTTTAAGTGGAAATCTAGGTGTTTTTTTCTTTTACTACTAATAATTTTACAATACTTCTTTTTTTTTGTATTTGCCTGCCACTTTAAAAAAGTTTCTATTTTGAAATAATTATAGATTTAAATGCAGTTATAATAAATAATACAGAGAGATCCCATAGACCCATTACTGAGTTTTTTCCCAAGTTTAGTTTACTGCAATTTTCTCACATGTGGATGTGTGTGACTACCACCAGTCAAGATACAGAACAGTTCCATCCACAAGGATCCCTCACAGCCACAGACACTTCCCTTGCCTTTATGATTTTGCCCAACCTTTTAGTTCCAACTTTTTTTGAGTCACTGTTTCAGTTGTATCTCCTGTAAGACACATATAATGTAGTTGGGGTTTGCTTTCTGAGCCAATCTGAGGGTCCTTTCCTTGTAAGACACTATTTTTATCCTTTTTATAATTATGAAAAATGCAGAAACTAGCTGCTCCTGAACATTTATTGAGCAAGGCATTTTACTAGCTATTTTACTTATCTGTAAGTTATATCTTATTATCTCAAACTATTTCTCTTTTCTGAGAAGGGAAACCTATAGTGGTGTCTTGAATGTCTCGAAACCCCAGAACAGGTAAATGATAGAAAGGGGCTTTGGATCCATACTAATGAGGCGGCCTATTTTCTCCTCTATAAAGGTAGTACTGCATCTCTTCCCAGCCAGAATACGTGCCATTTTGAATATGAAGAGGATCAGAGACACACGTTTGGACATCTCAAAAACAAAGACATCTCCAACCTGCCAAGGTATGTTTTCTTCCATTCTAGCTATTGTCACTGGCAGGTAAAGCAGAATCTTTGTAAGATAAAGATGGAAAGCAAGATTCAGAATGTTGAAAAATACAAGGAGACACAAAGACTGTCAATCATATTCAAATGTTTCACCCTGGATTCCAAAATGCCATTCTCTGTTAGTTCTCTGTGTGTTTCACCAGCTGCTCCTGTGTTCCATCTCTCCTGTTCTTCCTCCTCTCCTTCCTCAGCTCCCACTGTTGGAGTGCTCAGGGCCCAGTTCTTGGACTGCACTTTGTCTCTACTATTAATCTTATCCTGGGGTTCTCATCCAAGTCATGATTTCAACTACTGTCTGCACTGATGGCTCCCAAATTTGATCTCCAGCCAGCAACAGACTCAGCATCACTTGGCTGTCTAACAGGTTTCTCAAACTTAACCCACCCCACCCTGAACTCTGTCACACCCCACGACGAACACACATCCTGCCAAAAAAACCTTCACCCCTTCCCATCTCAGTAAATGGGATCTTCATTGTAACAGTTGTTCAAGGCCCAAAACATGATGTTATCCTTGACTCTACTCTCTCACCTCCCACATGGGCTGGTGAAACCTGTGGATTTCTGCAAATCTAGCTGCTGTCATCACCCCTACCAACATAGAGCTCCTAAAACCTTTCTAGATAGAAGGACTGGGTGACTCTTTTGTTCTGTCTTAGTCTATTTTGTGCTGCTATAACAGAATACCACAAACTGGGGAATTTATAAAGAAAAGAAATTTATTTCTCACAGTTCTGGAGGCTGGGAAGTTCAATATCAGGGTGCCAGCATCTGGCAAGGACCTTCTTTTTTTTTTTTTATTAGACTTTAAGTTTTAGAGTACATGTGCACAACATGCAGGTTTGTTACATATGTATACATGTGCCATGCTGGTTTGCTGCACCCATTAACTCGTCATTTAACATTAGGAATATCTCCTAATGCTGTCCCTCCCCCCTCCCCCCACCCCACAACAGTCCCTGGTGTGTGATGTTCCCCTTCCTGTGTCCATGTGTTCTCATTGTTCAATTCCCACCTAGGAGTGAGAACACGCGGTGTTTGGTTTTTTGTCCTTACGATAGTTTGCTGAGAATGATGGTTTCCAGCTTCATCCATGTCCCTACAAAGGACATGAACTCATCATTTTTTATGGCTGCATAGTATTCCATGGTGTATATGTACCACATTTTCTTAATCCAGTCTAGCGTTGTTGGACATTTGGCTTGGTTCCAAGTCTTTGCTATTGTGAATAGTGCCGCAGTAAACATACGTGTGCATGTGTCTTTATAGCAGCATGATTTATATTCCTTTGGGTATATACCCAGTAATGGGATGGCTGGATCAAATGGTATTTCTAATTCTAGGTCCTTGAGGAATCACCACACTGACTTCCACAATGGTTGAACTAGTTTACAGTCCCACCAACAGTGTAAAAGTGTTCCTATTTCTCCACATCCTCTCCAGCACCTGTTGTTTCCTGACTTTTTAATCGCCATTCTAACTGGTGTGAGATGGTATCTCATTGTGGTTTTGATTTGCATTTCTCTGATGGACAGTGATGATGAGCATTTTTTCATGTGTCTGTTGGCTGCATAAATGTCTTCTTTTGAGAAGTGTCTGTTCATATCCTTCGCCCACTTTTTGATGGGGTTGTTTTTTTCTTGTAAATTTGTTTGAGTTCATTGTAGATTCTGGATATTAGCCCTTTGTTAGATGAGTAAATTGCAAAAATTTTCTCCCATTCTGTAGGTTGCCTGTTCACTCTGATGGTAGTTTCTTTTGCTGTGCAGAAGCTCTTTAGTTTAATGAGATCCCATTTGTCAATTTTGGCTTTTGTTGCCATTGCTTTTGGTGTTTTAGACATGAAGTCCTTGCCCATGCCTATGTCCTGAATGGTATTGCCTAGGTTTTCTTCTAGGGTTTTTATGGTTTTAGGTCTAACATTTAAGTCTTTAATCCATCTTGAATTAATTTTTGTATAAGGTGTAAGGAAGGGATCCAGTTTCAGCTTTCTGCATATGGCTAGCCAGTTTTCCAAGCACCATTTATTAAATAGGGAATCGTTTCCCCATTTATTGTTTTTGTCAGATTTGTCAAAGATCAGATAGCTGTAGATATGCAGCATTATTTCTGAGGGCTCTGTTCTATTCCATTGGTTTACATCTCTGTTGTGGTACCAGTACCATGCTGTTTTGGTTACTGTAGCCTTGTAGTATAGTTTGAAGTCAGGTAGCGTGATGCCTCCAGCTTTGTTCTTTTGGCTTAGGATTGACTTGGCAATGCAGGCTCTTTTTTGGTTCCATATGAACTTTAAAGTAGTTTTTTCCAATTTTGTGAAGAAAGTCATTGGTAGCTTGATGGGGATGGCATTGAATCTATAAATTACCTTGGGCAGTATGGCCATTTTCACGATATTGATTCTTCCTACCCATGAGCATGGAATGTTCTTCCATTTGTTTGTATCCTCTTTTATTTCCTTGAGCAGTGGTTTGCAGTTCTCCTTGAAGAGGTCCTTCAGGTCCCTTGTAAGTTGGATTCCTAGGTATTTTATTCTCTTTGAAGCAATTGTGAATGGGAGTTCACTCATGATTTGGCTCTCTGTTTGTCTGTTATTGGTGTATAAGAATGCTCGTGATTTTTGCACATTGATTTTGTATCCTGAGACTTTGCTGAAGTTGCCTATCATCTTAAGGAGATTTGGGGCTGAGACGATGGGGATTTCTAGATATACAATCATGTCATCTGCAAACAGGAACAATTTGACTTCCTCTTTTCCTAATTGAATACCCTTTATTTCCTTCTTCAGCCTGATTGCCCTGGGCAGAACTTCCAACACTATGTTGAATAGAAGTGGTGAGAGAGGGCATCCCCATCTTGTGCCAGTTTTCAAAGGGAATGCTTCCAGTTTTTGCCCATTCAGTATGATATTGGCTGTGGGTTTGTCATAGATAGCTCTTATTATTTTGAGATACGTGGCAAGGACCTTCTTGCTGTGTTATCCCATGGCAGAAGGCAGAAGGCAGAAGGGCAAGAGGGCGTGTGCGAGAGAGGCGAAGGAAGGAGGC
Organism: Hylobates moloch; assembly: GCF_009828535.3. Lineage (NCBI taxonomy): Eukaryota > Metazoa > Chordata > Mammalia > Primates > Hylobatidae > Hylobates > Hylobates moloch. The sequence continues at coordinate 16,915,381 of NW_026652294.1, read as the reverse complement.
TGAACTCTGCTACTACCCTCAATACTCACACCAATTTACCTTCTTCTGGTCACCAAAATATGTGAGTTTTTTTCCCTACACCAAGAAATTCTCCACTTCTTTATGAGAACAAACTTGGTATCCTACAGTTTAACTCAATTCTGACACTATCTCCTTGGAGATACTATCAGATCCTGTAAATTAGGGGCTCAGTCCCATAAGACTGCCCCTACTTCAGACACCAGTTGTAAGGGGTGGGTCCCCAGGTTACCCACAACTTTTGTCCAACTTGGTGACACATGGAAGATTTCCACAACCCCCTCCTCAGTTTCAATAATTTGCTAGAACAGCTTGCAAAACTCAGGGAGACATTTATTTACAATGACCAGTTTATTATAAAGGATCGAACTCAAGAATGGCCAGGTGGAATTGATGCACAGGGCAAGATATGGGGGAAGAGACATGGAGTTCCCATGCCCTCTCTGGGCACACCACCCTCCAGGTACCTCCATGTGTTCACCAACCCAGAAGCTCTCTGAACCCTGTCCTTTTGGGTTTCTATGGAGGCTTCCTTACACAGGCGTGATTGATTAAAGAAACCACGGGCCATTGGTGGTTAACTCAATCTCCAGTCTCTCTCCTCTCCTGGAACTCAAGGGGTAGGGCTGAATATTCCAACCCTCAAATCACATGGTTGTTTCCCCAGACAACCAGCCCCCCATCCTTGGAGGCTTTCTAAAGTCACCTCATTAACATAAACTCGGATGTGGCTAAAAGGGGTCGGTTATGGTTAAGAAAAGGTGCTCTTTTCACCTTTATTGCTCTCATTGCTCAGGAAATTCCAAGGGTTTTAGGAGCCCTGTGCCAGAAATGGGGATGAGAACTATATATATATGTGTATATATATACACATATATACACACACATATATATACACATATATACATATATACACATATATACACACACACACATACACACACATATACACACATATATATATACACAGGTATATGTAATTATATATCTATATATAATTATACTTATAAATCACAATATCGCAACATATTATGTTCTTGGGAATACAATTTGTACAAAGGGGCCTTGTAAATTACTGCTTTGTTTGGTGAAAATGATCCTTTAATCATTACAGTCCATGTGGTCATAATAACTGTGAGAGAACAGAATATGCTACCCCCAGATATGCCTCTTTGGCATAGGGATTCTTGAGGTGAAGGCAATTAAGAAGCAGCAGATGCTGGAAGGCCCTCTGTCTTCTCTCTATTTGCCTGAAAGCAAGATCTAAGTTTACAAAGGTCTTTCTATCAAGGAGAATAAAGGTTAACCACTGAGAACTTTAGACCCTTATGGGCCTGGAGATGGTACCAGAGGAAGCTGCATAACAAACTTTACTGACTAGTCTCTTTCTATCCTTCGTTTCCTATTTATTTGTCTACCCACAATTTGGTGGCCCTCAAGATGCAAAGTCTTTTTTCTTCATCTTGTCACTTCTCTAAAATTGTATACTTCTTTGTTGAAGGTGGCTATATAGGCAGGGAGTTCTAAGCCACTCCTTTGAGAATTATTTATTCCCTGGTGTCTCCTACATACACTTAAGAGGTACATATTAATCCACTTCTGTTTGTTTTTCTCTTATTAATCTGTCTTGGGTTACAAGGGTCCTAGCTGAGAACTTAGAAGGGTAGAGGGAAAATTATTTTTTCCTCTCTTATAATATCCATCTAAGGAATCACTCACCCAGGTCAAGATGGAGAAAAGGAGATTTCCTTGTACTTCCTCCTCCCAGCCAATAATCACCCCACCCGAGAAGAAACCATGATTCTGACTTCTACAACCAATTCATTTGCATATTATTGAGTTCCGTATAAATGGAGCCATTTGTTTGATTTCTTTCACTCAATAATAATGTCTGTGAAATTATTCCATGTTGTTTGGGTATCAGTAGTTTTAAAAATTGTTATTGCTATGTAGTATTTAACTATATAAAAAAACTATAACTTGTTTGTTTATTCTTCTGTTGATTGATATATTTGAGTTGTCACCAGCCCTTGGCTACGTATGGGAGGAAAAGTAATTTTTTTCTCAACCCTCATAAGTTCTTAGCTGGAACAGACTCCTATAACCCAAGACAGATTAACGAGAGAAAACCAGGCAGAAGCGTATTAACATGTCTATTTCATATGGACATGGGAGAGATCCAGGGATTAAATAATTCTCAAAGAGGTAGCTTTGAATTCCAGCTTCAATACACCTCCAACAATGAACAGTACATCTTTAGAGAAGTAGCAAGACAACGGAGAAGGATTTTGAGTCTCCAGGAGGAATAACTTGTGGGGAGGCAAGTCAATGTCATCTTTGGTGATCAAACTTTATCCTTCTTGTTAGTGAGGAGATAGGGACAGCTTTACCTTTGTCAATTTATGTCTTGCTTTTAGGCAAATAGAGGGAGGGTGGAGAACTTTTCTTGTACCCACTTCTTCTCAATTACCTTTGGCTCAAAATAATCCTTATGCCAAAGTGGCATATTTTGGGGTGGTGTATACTGCTACCCTCCAATATAGAGGTAAAAATGTATTGAACTGACTATTTCACTGCATGCATTTATTGTATGTAAGCTACATCTCAACATACAATTTTAAAATAATAGTTTGCAAATATTTAGTATGCTATATGGTTGTTATTTTGATACCACATAATCCAAAATCCCTCCACACCTGAATTTCATAAGGTTTCATCATATGTGCAGTAACGTTGTTTTTCTACATTCCTGACCAGAAAATCACTTGACTCCTGGGGACACAGATTTGGTGCCACAGAGGCTGATGGACAACCAGGCAGAGGAAGAAAGTGTTGGTTTGCAAAGGTAACCCAAAGGGCGTAGTCCGCAGGGAGAGGGCTGGTTCTGTTGAAATGCTGCACAATAAGGAATCCTCACGATAAGCAATACATGTGCTCTGATAGGATTAGCTGTGAAGTGGGCCCTATCTTCCCACTGGTCTCCATTACACATATGAAAATCTGTTCCCCTAGGGAAAAAAATACTTCACGGAGCTAAAGTAAATATTTTGGAGAGCAAGTCAAGATTAAGTCAGGCGCATGGCTTTGGGCAATAGGACTCCAAAGACAGAAATTGCTCCACTCTGGGGCCTCATCTCTGTAACTCTCTTGAAGAAAGGAACTCCATTTCTGCAGCTCATATACCACCAAGGAAGGAAGCCATCTGGTGTTAACAAATTAATGAATTTAAGCCCAGTTATCTGTAAATCAGCAGATGTAGCACCACCAGCCTCCTGCACAATGTGTGCAAGTAACAAATATTTGCTGAGTGAATTAGGCAAACTCTTTGTGTAGTATGTCATAGAACTGGACTGAAATGTTATCCAATGCCAGTAGGCATCACCAGCTGATACAGGATTTACTGGAGCAGAGGTGTTCACATGTGAGATGCTTGGTTTAATTAAGAAACACATGGTCGGGCGCGGTGGCTCACGCTTGTAATCCCAGCACTTTGGGAGGCCGAGGCGGGCGGATCACGAGGTCAGGAGATTGAGACCACGGTGAAACCCCGTCTCTACTAAAAATACAAAAAATTAGCCGGGCGTGGTGGTGGGCGCCTGTAGTCCCAGCTACTCGGAGAGGCTGAGGCAGGAGAATGGCGTGAACACGGGAGGCGGAGCTAGCAGTGAGCCGAGATCGCGCCACTGCACTCCAGCCTGGGTGACAGAGCAAGACTCCGTCTCAAAAAAAAAAAAAAGAAACACATGAAGTCAAGCTTCTGTTAGTTATCAACCACGCTAAAACCAAAACTTTACAGTTCATATGCAGTGGCATTGTTGATCTTTGCAGCTACATATCTATTTGCTGTTTCTTTTTGTCTAACATACCTTGAGGAAACACAGAGATCAGGGTGGGCTAACCTATGGCATCTTTTATGTCTGGGGTTCTTCATCAGGGCCACCCCGCTTGCCTTCATCCCACCCTTTTCCCGTTGCAAGCCCTGGTGACCTTCTGCTCTGTTAACTGATTTACATCTGTGGATTAATGGATAATTGGGCCTAAATTTATTAATTCATTAACACTTAAAACATATGCTCGATGGTATATTTAGTTTCTAATCTTTCCCACTGAGGAACTGTATGCGTGTGTGTGTGTGGAAAGAGAGATTTAAAGATAAATACATTTATGGACATACATGTACTTCAATAAGGAGGCCCTGACATCAACTGACAAGTGAAAGGAAGGGCAGAAAGCACCAAGTTTAGGACTTAGAGCCCACCCATAGCTCCATCTTTACCTTGCCTGTTCCTTTGGGAGTGTCCTCTTTTCTCTCTGGGCTTGAGGCCCCCCACTGAATCATAAAGGAGATGGCCCAGATCCTCTCCAGGGGTCCCTCCAGCTCTGATGTTCTCCTTTGGGCCAGGGCATCTGTTATCACCAGGCCACCTCAGCTCACCCTGAAGGAAATGCACAAATGGCACCTTGCATGAGAAAATGCCCCAAGCAGTAGGCTTTGCTCTCACCCTGATGCAGCTCTCCCTTGAAGGTCAAAGCCAACTGGCCTGGCAAAGATCCCTTCGTACTTTGTCCTGTAAAATGTTGGAGGAAGAGGGGCCTGGGTCTCTTTGTCCCAAACTTCTTCCATGAAGGACCAATCCCATCTGCTCGAAGGGTCAAGTAAAGCTGACCAAGAGCAAGGAGAGCATTCAGGACATGAATAATAATTTATCTCAGCTCTCAATGTGCAACTCCTGAGAGAAGCAAAGACACACCCCAGAGTAGCCAGATTCGGGGTCATCAGAGTGGAGGATGTATGATGCAGTATGGCGCCCTCCACCCTCCTACTCACTTCTACACATCTGGGACTCTCATCCCCTGCCCACCACCTTGTCTTCTCTTTCTCCTACTTTTCCCAGAACTCTCCCGCCATTGTTCCCAAGTTCTTTATCTTGAGTGGGGTTTTAACATTTCCCCACTGCCCCTCCTTTGCAGCAGTGCTGTGCTTTCTCTGAACAAGGCTGAAAACATACCTCAGGACTTAGTTTTCCTTCCCCATTCCTTGGCCAAGACTGGGGTGATTCACATTTGTCCTTCCACATGCCCCTCTTATGTGTTTCTTTTCTCCATGGAACCAGTAGTTTTCAGCGAAGGCTGAACTATTCTACAGTGCTCTAGGACTTTTCAGGGGATTTTGTAGGGAGGTACAGGGAGGATTCGAAGCTGAGAGTGGCAAGAATATCCAAGAGCCACATCGGTTTTCCCATCTGGGAAGCTGAAGCAAAATCTTTATTTCATTTCTCCTCAGGGATGAGGATGACGCTCCTCTGTGTGAAGACGTGGAGCTACAAGATGGAGATCTGTCCCCCGAAGAAAAAATATTTTTGAGAGACTTTCCCATATTGAAAGAACATCTAAAAGGGACCATTGACAAGCTCCGTGCCCTCGCAGACGGTATTGACAAAACCCACAAGAAATTCGCCGTAACTAACATGGTGGCCAACTCTGCTGCTGTCACCTTTAGAGTGATGAGCCTCCTGGGTTTAGCCCTTGCCCCAGCAACAGGAGCAGGAAGCCTGCTGCTCTCCACCGCTGGTCAAGGTTTGGCAACAGTAGCTGAGGTCACCCGCATCGTGAGTGGTATGTTGGAACGCTACAAAAATAAAAAAGCCCAAGCGCAGGCTAAAGACATACTGCACACCCGTGACCAAGAGGACAGGGAGGATGAGGAAGATAAGGCACACTATGTCACAGCTGTTAGAGAGATTATCGATAATGTTGGAAACACCATGAAGTATACCAAGGAAAACATCCGTGCATTTCAGAAACTCAGAGCCAACCCACGCTTGGCCAATGATGCCAAGCATCTTCTGACCACTGGCCAAGTCTCCTCCCGGAGCAGGGCGCAGGTGCAAAAGGCCTTTGCGGGAACAACACTGGCGATGACCAAAAAAGCTCTCATATGGGAAGGTGTGATGTCCGTCTTCTTCCTTGGCCGTGACTTGGCCTCTCTCTCAAAGGAATTGACGCACCTGGAGGAAGGAGCAAAGACAAAGTTTGCAGAAGAGGTGAGAGCCAAAGCCTCGGAGCTGGAGAGGAAACTCACAGAATTCACCCAGCGTTACGAGAGCTTGCAACAGAGAGTGAGGTCAAGGGCCGGAGGGGTGGGGAAGGTCAAGGCTTACTGGAAGGGGTTAAGGGAGCATGTGTGGATGTGGGTGTGGCTGTGTGTGTGTCTGTGTGTCTGTGCGTATGTACAGTTTACATGAATGTTCCTCAGGACATGGCATACAATGGCCTTGGAGGTCCAAATAATACCAAGTACATCTTGGAGATGAGGGTGCCTGTCCTGGACAGACCTGGGCATGCCTTCTGTTTCTCCTTCAATGCTCCTTAAGGCCTATGTGCTGGGAAAAGGGTCTTCCCTATTTGTTTGTTTGTTTGTTTGTTTGTTTTGAGACAGGGTCTCTGTTGCCCATGCTGGAGTGCAGTGGCGTAATCTCGGCTCACTGCAACCTCTGCCTCCTGAGTGCAAGCAAGTCTCCTGCCTCAGCCTCCCAAGTAGCTGGGATTGCAGGCATGCACCACCATGCCCAGCTAATTTTGGTATTTTTAGTAGAGACAGGGTTTCACCATTTTGGTCAGGCTGGTCTCGAATTCCTGACCTCGAGTGATCCACCCACCTTGGCCTCCCAAAGTGCTGGGATTACAAGCATGAGCTACCCTGCCCAGCCGGGTCTTCCCAGTTTTAACAAAGAGGTCACTGAGCCACAGGGGGAGTTAGGAACTAAATTGTCTCCTCCTCCAAATTCATATGTTGAAGTCCTAAACCAAAATGTGGCTGTATTTAGAGATGGACCCTTTGGGAGGTAATTAGGGTTGAATGAGGCCATACGGTGAGGTCCTAACCCGATGGAATTGACTTTCTTATAAGAGGAGGAGGAAATACAAGAGGGCCTCCCCACCCCTGCTGCACACCTGCACTGAAGGAAGGCTATTTGCAGATGCAGCAAGAAGGCAGCCGTCTGCAAGGCAGAAGAAGAGAGCCCTCACCAGGAACTGAATGAGTCAGTCAGTCTGGGACTTCCAGCCTCTAGAACTGTGAAACAATAAATTTCTGTGGTGTAAGCAACTCAATCTGTAGTAGTTTGTTACTATTTTGTTATAGCAACCGAAGATGGCTAAGCCAGGCAGGTTATGTCACTCGCCAAGTGTCTTAGTCTGTTTGTGCTGCTATAACAAAATACCTTAGACTGGGTAATTTACAAACAACAGAGATGTATCCAGAGATCCACAGTTCTGGAGGCTGGGAAGTCTAAAATCAAGGCACCAGCAGATTCCACATCTCATGAAGGCTCACTCTCTGCTTCACAGATGGCACTGTCTTGCTGTGTTCTCACATGGCAGAAGGGGCAAACAAGCCCTCCTGGGCCTCTTTTATAAAGGCACTAATTCTGTGCCTAAAGGCAGGGACCTCATGACTCTATTACCTACCAAAAGGCTCCACTTCTTTAAACTATTGGAGGGGGTAGAAGGAACTTCCTTTCTAGACCTTGAAGGTTTAAGAATTTGAATCTATAAAACAAGCTGACAATAGACAGATTAACAGGAGAAAAGGCATATACATTTTTTAATGTGGGCCAGAGAGCGGAAGCTTAAATAGCACCCCAAGCTACAGGAAGTGAGGCCTCTGATGGGGAGGTAGTGACACAGGCTGTGGGAGGGGTAGGGGGAGGAAGTGTGTGGTGAGCAAAGTTTGCCTTATTACACTGATAAAGTGTAATTACACTAATAAAGATGGATCACCTGAGGTTAGGAGTTTGAGAACAGCCTGGCCAACATGGCAAAACCCTGTCTCTACTATAAATACAAAAATTAGCCAGGTGTAGTGGCAGAGTACTTGTAATCTCATCTACTCAGGAGGCTGAGGCAGGAGAATTGCTTGAACCCAGGCTGTAAAGGTTGCAGTGAGCCAAGATCGTGCCACTACACTCCAGTCTGGGTGACAGAACGAGACTCCATCTCAAAAAAAATAAATAAATAAATAAAAGAAGAAGAAGAATACAGTCATGTATCTCTTGGTGACAGGGATACATTCTGATAAATGTGTCATTAGGCAATTGCACTGTGGTGTGATTATCACAGAGTGTACTTATACAAAACTTCGATGGCATAGCCTACTGCATACCTAGGCTATATGGGAGATCCTATTGCTCCCAGACTACGCACCTGTACAGCATGTGACTGCTGAATACTATAGGCAATTGCAGCACAATGGGAAATATTTGTGTATCTAAACATATGTAAACAGAGAAAAAAGAAAGTAAAAATATGGCATAAAAGACAAGAATTGGCTCTTCTGTACAGGGCACTTATTATGAATGGAGCTTGCAGGGCTGAGAGTTGCTTCAGATGAGTCAGTGAGTGGAGTGAATGTGAAGGCCTAGGACATTACTGTATACTACCGTAGGCTTTATAAACACAGCACACTTAGGGTACATAAAATGCATATTAAAACATTTTCTTCCTTCAGTATATTAGGCAATAGGAATTTTTCAAGTCCACTATAATCTTATCAAACCATGGTCGTATATGCAGTTGACCGAAACATTGTTATTGGACACATAACTATAGTTGAAAGAATAAGCAAAAAGCCTATCTAGGTGTGGTGTCTTGAGCAACTTTTAATTATTCTCCTGTCCTGAAATATGAGTTAATCTTCTCTGATTGATGTAGATTCCAGGAAGGGGTGTCCAGGACAATTGCCTTCCTTCTGGAGAAACTTCCCTTAATCAAATAAGAGAACTTTAAAGAAAATCCCTCCCTGTGCTTTGGAAGGGAAGGGAAGTGGGCAGCAGTGGGTCAGAGACAGACCTTTGTTCTCTTATTTCCGAGGCCCTTCAGTCTCCTTTATTCAAAGCACTCAGCATGCCAAAGCACCCTATTTTAGGGTATCTTTTTCTGAGCCCTAAACACTATCACATTGGGGATGTCAACTGTGAAAGGAAAATATCTTGGGGACCAAGAATCTCTAAGGAAAACTCAAGCTTAGGGAAACTTCTTAGGGCAAACCCACCTCCCACTCTTCAAAGTTATCCCTCTGCTCACTGAGATAGATACATATCTGATTGCCTCCTTTGGAAAGGCTAATCGGAAACTCGAAAGAATACAACCATTTGTGTCTCACCTATCTGTGACCTGGAAGCTCTCTCCCCACTGAACCAATGTTCTTCTTACATGTATTGATTAATGTCTTACGTCTCCCTAAAAATGTATAAAACCAAGTTATGCCCCGACCATCTTGGCCACATGTCATCAGTACTTCCTGAGTCTGTGTCACAGGTATGTCCTCAACCTTGGCAAGATAAACTTTCTAAATTAACTGAGACCTATCTCAGATTTTCTGGGTTCACATTTTGGAAACCATGAATGGATTCTGGGTGGAGATGCCCCTGACCCTCGACAAATCTATCGGTGCTTGGTACCAGCATGAGCTAACTTTATGGCTCAAACCAATAGGACAGTTTGCTGAGGTCTGAGAGGACTCCCTCCAGAAAATCCCTCATCCAAGATGTGTGTTTTGTGCATGTTTGTATTTGAAAGGCCTTCGTGTTTTTGTTTCTTGTTTGTTTCTCTCTCCTAAGACCTTGTCTTTTTTTTGTAGCAAAAGTTTTTTTTTTTTTTCCTTTTACTTCTCAGTTGACTGAATTCTGTTTTCACCGGATTTTTTGACTAAAATAGCTATTGCAACAGAGGCTACTCTTGGGTTAAGGAAGAATGTAGTTTAGTTTTATGTTTAACGTGGCTCAAAGAAAAATAAAAGCATCTCCCTCTAACACCACCAGACTTTTTCTCTCTGTACCTTATCATGTAAATTTTGCTATTTGATTTTCACCTGGGTTGTTTCCTTTAATGTGCAAAAATTTAAGGCTATTTAGCTGACAACTGCCTAGGGTTGTAAAACAGGTTATCAAGAATCTGAAAGTCTAAGATAGGAAAAAAAAAGGGGGGGGGTGGCATTATAAATCTATAAAATGTACTTCTATTGGCATGCCTAATACGTCTTTATATGTTTGTATGTGTTGGGTACACAATGTTTTAGTGCTAAAAATATATAAAAGAGCTCTACTTGGCTTAAAGAAAAATGAAAGTGCTTAAATCAGATACTAAAAAAGAAAAGGCTAGTCAAATGCTTTTTCAAGTTTATGTAACTTAAGTAAAATCTTTAATAAATAAGGTAGCTTTAAAATTATGGGTAAAGTAGTATTAGAAATGTCTTCAGAATTGCCAGCATACATTTTTGTTTGCATTATATTAATCAAACAGTTTTATTCTTATCCCTGCCAAATACCATAGGTGTCAAAATTTGGCACAGGGGTTACAAAACTATAAACCCAGCCCAAAACAGAATGATCTTTGCTTGTGTGATTTTTAATAAATAAGACATTGATATGGGTTTAATGAAAATAGCTGCATCTTGAATTTAGTAAGATTACCATAACTTCTAATCCTGTGGCTTTAGGCAGTTTAGTCCACAGACAATAAGGAGGTTTGTTTTGGGAAAGGACTGTTACTGTCATTGTTTCAAAGCTGAACTTAAACTAGGCTCCTTCCAAAGGTCATTCGGCCAAAGGTCATTCGGCCCAGGAATGAACAAGGACAGCTTGGAAGTTAAGAGCAAGGTGGAATCAGTTAGGTCAAATCGTTTTTCACTGTCTCAGTTGTAATTTTGCAATGGAAGTTTCATAACTTTAAATCATGACTATCACAGTTTTTATAAATAATCTAGGTAAACAATTAAAATAAAATAACTAGGTAAATGTAATGGGATAAATACTTATAGACCAACTGGACATAATTTAGAATATAAAGTCATATTAAATTAAATAATAGATAATTTATTATTTGGGTATTTTCCAATAAGTATATCTTGAAGGAAAACATTCTTGCTTAATAAAAAGTGTGTCCTTTTTTTAAAAAAGGTGAACAAGTTTTGTCTAATTCAAAGCTTATTAAAAGGTTATGTATAAAACAAGGTAAAAGGAACCAGAAAAGAAAAAAATATGTAAATAAAGTTATAAAAATAAAGAATTTTTTCAAGGTTAAAAAGCTTAAAAAGAAATAATTTTATATAAGAAAGAATCTTATATGGTAAATTTAGTCCTAAAATAAAATAACTGGTTGTTTAACAAGGAATGATGTTCAGGACAAACCAGAAAGTCCAAGCACGTCATGAACATTGGTGTAAGTCATGATAAGATTTTTTATGTATATATACACACACACACACACACCAAAAGCTTTTATATAATCAAGTTGTCATATTATTATTAAGTTTTGGTTTGCTTAGGGAAGAAAAAGCTAATTTTTTTTAAATCAAGGTTATTACATCCATGTATCTTCCTGTATATGCTTTTAAAGTCCTTGTTAAATTGAGTTACAGGGCTTTAACTCCTGTGTCTGAAAAATCACAAACACTGATGGCAATCAAAGCCTCATCTTAAGGCCCTGTAGAAGATGCCACTCAAAATAAACTGCATTCCTGAGGCACTAGGCAAGAAATTAAAGCTATTCAACTCCTCAAGGCCCAGGGACTATTGCAGAAGAGGTGGGCGCGTAAGACTGTAAGGGCTGATTTTGAAAGATACAATAAGTGCAGTTTCTATATGAACTAATCATTAAAGTCAAAGGCACACTGATGCAAAATCAGTATATGGGCCCCTGTGTCTGATTAGCAAGTTTTTTTGAAGCATTAACCACCTCCTTAATAAAAGTTATAAAAGGTTTATGGAAGTTATATTTTATAATCAAGATTAAATCTTATAGATTGTTTATAAAATTTTGAAAATCAAATGTAATTGGCTTCATGCTGTTTTTATTAGGGCTTCTTGTTTAGAAAATTAAGTCTCCTCTCTCAAAGAATGAAGGTTTTTGCTTTTTTTGAAATCCTTGAATTATCACTTGGATTAAATAAATGACTTTACAATGACCTGTAATTTTATTTTGTAATATCAAGTGTTTTAAACCTTTTGTATTTGACAAACTTTCCAAAATCAAATTATAAATTATGTATTTTTCTAACCTAATTAATCCTTTAAGATATTAGTTTCCCTAAAGTCCAAAAATGACATAATTTGGCTTATTTGGTATAAAAATTATACAGGAAGCATTGTCAAATGTGAAATGGTGTTTGGTTTTCTTTGGGCTGTATTTGTATAAATATGTTATTGGTATATGTTCCAAAATTATGTGAAACTCCTATGATTCTGATATAACTTAGTGTACATTATCAGTAATAATCATAATTGTTATATTAAAATTATTGTGTGCCACAGAGGTAACAAATTTCCTTGTCAGTTTTGTCTGTTGACTATGGCTGCCTTAAAACTTTTCTCATCCATGCACAATTGTTGTTTTGGTCCTCTTTTTTAAATATATTTTTATTATTATTTTTGAGATGGGGACTCACTCTGTTGCCCAGGCTGGAGTGCAGTGGCACGATCTTGGCTCACTGCAACTGCCACCTCCCAGGTTCAAACGATTCTTCTGCTTCAGCCTCCTGAGTAGCTGGGATTACAGGCATGCCCCACCATGCCCAGGTAATTTTTTTTGTATTTTTAGTAGAGATGGGGTTTCACCATGTTGGCCAGGCTGGTCTTGAACTCCTCACCTCAGATGATCAGCCCACCTCGGCTTCTCAAAGTGCTGGGATTACAGGTGTGAGCCACACACCTGGCCTGTTTTGGTCCTCTTTAGAAGGTGGTTTTGTAATCATCTGTAAAACTCCAACAGTACTCTTACATGCAGGTTTCTGATAACTTTGGAGATTGTGACATCAGAATAGAGGGAAAAGTTTCAGGACTCATGGAGAGCTAAAATGTTCATGAGTATCAAGCAGAACAGGAATTAACTGCATAGACTGAACCAATCTTTTTGACTTTTTGCTTAAAATGTTTGCTGATCCTTTGTTTTGTGTTTCAGTCTTAAAACTTTTCTTTTGAGCTATTGACAGCTTTTAACAATTTAGTATACTCCTATGACAAAATTTGGAGCATATTTGTTTCTCTCTACCTGATTTCTCCAGAATTCGGAAACTATTTGTAAGTATTCTTAACTTATGGTGATACAGTTATTTGCATAAGTGCAGTAAGAATCTGTTCTCATTTTTAACAGGACACAATGGGAGAAATTGGTTGTTTTACTAAAACTTTGACTGGAATGGTGTGCTTTTCTTTAAGGAATCAAACTTGACTTGTGGAACCAATAAAGTCCTTGGAAAAACTGGCCCCATATTTTGTGTACAGTCTCTGCACAGGGTTTCTGACCTGTAGTAAGTAAAGAATGTCACTTTCTGACAGGCACATAAGCCCCAGGTTTACCTCAGAACCTCAAGAGGAGAGGAAATTCACCCAATTCATAAGTATTTGATGGCACAAATCCATGGCTGGGCATGACTTTAAAAAAGTCTTATCTGAGATTCCTCCTGTGGAATAAAGTTAATTGGTTCCAGAGCTTCAAAGCCAGAGTTGCTGTCAGTTCATTGGTAGAGATGCCATCACTGGGCAAGTGTTCTGAAAACATCTTTTCAAGTGTTCTGAAAACATGAATAACAGCAGTCCTGAAGAACATCTAGGGATCTAGCAAAGCAAGAGATACATGAAGGACATAAAAACATTTTTAGAAAGTCCTTGGAAACAGTTCTCATTTCAGACATGTAAGCATGAGCCAGGATGAAAAGTGATTTCATCCTGGTATCCGCAACTTTCACATTCATTAGGTTTCAACATATAAAGTTTCAGGGGACATGACATTCAGACTATAGCACCAAGCTGTAGAAGCTACCTAGTGGTAGACCAGGGTCAGCAAGCCCAAGAAGCCCGACTTCCAAGCTGTGCTTTTAACTGCCCCACCACATTGCACCTAAAGCTTTGGCATTTTCCTGTGATTAGTGTTTTTGGTGGTGGTTTTTTTTTTTTCTTTTTTTTTTTTTGAGACGGAGTCTCGCTCTATCGCCCAGGCTGGAGTACAGTGGCACAATCTCGGCTCACTGCAAGCTCCGCCTCCCGGGTTCACGCCATTCTCCTGCCTCAGCCTCTCCGAGTAGCTGGGACTACAGGCGCCCGCCACCACGCCCGGCTAATTTTTTGTATTTTTAGTAGAGACGGGGTTTCACCGTGGTCTCGATCTCCCGACCTCGTGATCCGCCCGCCTCGGCCTCCCAAAGTGCTGGGATTACAAGCGTGAGCCACTGCGCCCGGCCGGTTTTTTTTTTTTTTTTTTCTTACAGGAATTCTTGCAAGTAGAAAGGACTATGAGTTCAACTTTGGAGGGAGCCATGGGGACTAAATAAAATTCTGAGGCCCCCTCAACCATCTAAATGGACTTCCTCCTGGGCCAGGACAGTCGAAAATTAAACCTGAAAGACTGGTTCAGTCCATGATGGGAAGTGGGAGTCGAACATGCCTCATCATACCCTCCAGCATTAACATCAACACAGACCTTAAGGCTGATAAGAAGCATTTACAATCTATTCTCTCTGAAGTCTTCTACCTGGAGGCTTCATCTGCATGATAATACTTTAGTCTCCACAACCTCTTATAACCCAGGCATTCCTTTCTATTGATAATTACTCTTTCAAACAATTGCCAATCAGAAAATTGTTATATTTACCTATAATCTAGAAGCCCCCACATCAAGTTGTTTTGCCTTTCTGAAGAGGACCAATGTATGTCTTAAATGTATTTAATTGATCTCTCATGTCTCCCTAAAATGTATAAAACCACGCTGTTTCCCGACCACCTGGAGCACATGTTCTCAGGGTCTCCTGAGGGCTGTGTCACAGGCCATGGTCACTTATATTTGGCTCAGAATAAATCTATTCAAATATTTTACAGAGTTTGACTCTTTTTGTCAACACAAAGGTGGGCTTTTAACTACCCCAGGGGCCTCTGAGTGGAGTTACAGGGGACCAGGGCAGGGCTGGCAAGGCTGGCAGAGGAGAAACCCAGAGACTTACCAACTGGGAGGTCCAAGTAGGTCCCTTAGACTTGAGAGGGACAAGTCCACCTGAGAGGGCACTGTCAGCCCTCACTAGTGAGTGTTGTAATGATCCTCCTGACCCCCATCTCCATCCTCATTCCTTCACTGTAACTCTTGTCTCTCTGCTTCTTCAGTTCCCCGTTTGTCAGAGGCGTTTGGACCAGAGCAACTCCATCGTGAATAGGGGCTGGGTAAAATAAGGCTGAGACCTCCTGGGCTGCATTCCCAGGAGGTTAAGGCGTTCTAAGCCACAGGATGAGATAGGAGGGCAGCAAAATACAGATAATAAAGACCTTACTGATAAAATAGGTTGCAATAAAGAAGCTGGCTAAAACCCACCAAAACTGAGATGACGATGAGTGACCTCCGTTTATCCTCACTGCTACACTACCATTAGAGCCATGACAGTTTACGATGCCATGGCAACGTCAAGAAGTCATCCTATATGGTCTAAAAAGGGGAGGCATGAATAATCCACCCCTTGTTTGGCATATAATCAAGAAATAACCATAAAAATGGGCAACCAGTAGCCCTCAGGGATGCTCTATGGAGTAGACATTCTTTTATCCCTCTACTTTCTTAATAAACTTGCTTTTGCCTTACGTACTTGCCCTGAATTCTTCCTTGCGTGAGATCCAAAAACCCTTTCTTGGGGTCTGGATTGGGACCCCTTTCCTGTAACATCTTTCTGGCAACCACAGAAGGGACTACAGTGCAGAAACCCTCAACCCAAAGGCTAACTTTGAGTAAGTGATGGAGTCCTGTAACATCTTTCTGGCAAACCCAAAAGGACAATACTGAAGGAACCTCCCAATGCAAAGGAAATAGACTACAGCACGGATTGGCTGACCTTGGGCAAGTGGTGGGGTACCCAGGTAAAGGATGGGATTGGGTTACAGGCCCAATTTAGGGAAGTTTGAGTCTCTCCTAAGACAGAGTGGGTTAAAGGCCCCTCTTAATAAAAGGCAAGGATGCTTGACCAAACTTGGTTTAGAGGGCCAACTTAGGAGGGTTAGAGTCCTTCCTAAGATTTAGGGGGTTAGGGGCCCCTCTCGGTAAAGTCCCTCACGGTTAAGAATGGGTTTGGCACTAAGGGATGTTAACTGCCATTCTCTTTGGATTAATCTGTGTTGCACTCTTTGCTGATGGCTGTGGGTGACAGGATTAGGCATGTACAGGATCATGGGACATGAGGAGCTTTTTCTTCCCTAAAAGGGGAAACTTGAGAGCTGCTGGCACTGCTGGAAAAGATCCCTTCTCAACTGACAAGTGACCGCCTGAACTTTTGATTCGGTGTCTGCTGCAATGGGCAGGTCTTTCTCTGGTCTCCCTGAGCGCCTTGCCTTCCCCACCCTGCCATAAGCAATGCTTTTCTCCCTTCCTTTTCCTCTCTCTCTCTCTGCCAACTGGTCGAAGGAATGGTAAAAATCACTGTTTGTCTCCTATAAACTTTTGATGAATGGGAAAAAGGATTCACGAGGCTAATCTGAAGCTGTAGTGAATCTGGTGTGCTTTGTGTATCTTTCTGTATTGCTCTGGCATCAAGAGGGGTACCTTAGGATAAAACATGGGCTTAGGACACCTGTAAGCCTGTTTTCAGATGGCCCAGCAAACTGGAAAGTTACAAACTTTTCTGCAGGTCCCTGAAAAAAATTGAATGAGGTTTCCTTCTTGTCCTGTATGTCCTTGGGAACTTGACCTTATAACCATGTGGCTGTGCTTTCTCTTTTCACAATGGTGACCTGGATTCAGAGTCCAATTCCTGGCTTAGGGAATGAGTCCTTTATCTTCTGTCTGTCTGTGTTTTTATATGGGTTGTGTGTGTGATGTTTATATATGAAGGAGGTTTGATTAATTTGGTTTAATAATAATAAGAGCTTAAATCAAATATTTTGTCAGAAAATTAATAAGTATAATGCCTTTTATTTAGTTCATGTAACTTAAGTAACCTTTGGGAAACAAAGACAGTTTTGAAGATTATTGGTAACGTAAAAATATTTTTAAAAATGTAAAGATTTGGTCTAAATTATGCAGGTCAGATATTAGGTTTACTAAATATAGTAAGGTCATAAACTGCTTCTTTGGCTTTTAAAAATTGTTCAATTTATTTTGGAGTATTAGATTCTAGGTAAGGCCTGGGACATATGGAGTTAGCCACGCCCTCTAGTTATGTTGGAAATAGTCAGACCCTCTGGTAGCCTAGTCTCCACACCTGGTACATAATTAATATCACTTACTAACCAGGTTTTTCACCAAAAATAAAAGTTCTTAAGAGTTAACATTGTAACATGTCATTAAGACTACTAAAGAAACAGTTCCACATGTGAGGCCTATAAGGAAAGTGAAATGTATTTTTGGTAAAAAAAAAAAAAAAAAAAAAAAAAAATTATAAGAAGTCATGGGAGTGTTAATTTTTTTTTTTTTTTTTTGAGACGGAGCCTCGCTCTGTCACCCAGGCTGGAGTGCAGTGCCACAATCTCGGCTCACTGCAACTTCCACCTCCCAGATTCAAGCAATCTCCTGTCTCAGCCTCCCAAGTAGCTGGGATTACAGGCACCCCCCCACCACGCCTGGCTAATTTTTCTATTTTTAGTAGAGATGGGGTTTCACCATGTTGGCCAGGCTGGTCTTGAACTCCCGACCACAAATGATCCACCTGCCTTGGCCTCCCAAAGTGAGGGGATTACAGGTGTGAGCCACTGCACCTGGCTGAGCCCTCCTATTTTGTTCTTTTTCAATATTGTAATGGCTATTCAGAGTTCCTTAAGAGTCCACATAAATTTTAGGATTAATTTTTCTACTTCAGCAAAAAATGTTGTTGGGATTTCAATAGAGCTTACAATGAATCTGTTGATCTTTTTGGGTAGTAACATCTAAACAGTTTTGTCTTCCAATCCACGAACACAGGATGTCTTTCCATTTATTGATGTCTTCTTTAGTTTCTTTCAGCAACATTTTGTAGTTTTCAGTATACAAGTCTTTCACCTCCTCAGTTAAGAGGCACTAACAATTTAAAGCTGGTTCTTGTCCACAGTAGTTCCCTACAGAAAATGTGAAACACAACTCATGTTGCAGTTTAAAGGTACCGAGTACAGCCCTGGCTGAGAAACTCTGTAAAAGGAGAAAAAAAAAACTTCTCCAGCCCCAGCAACCAATACCTAAAAGATTTGTAAGTAGAATTTTTCATTCCTGTAATTTATTCATTCTCTCAGCTGCACCTGTTTGTTAAGGACACAGGGGCTGTCATCAACTAAGAGCTATTCCGGTAAAGCAAACAAACAAACAAACAAAAAAAACCCTGGCTCTATTTTCAGCAGCCGCTCTTGAGAATAAAGCCACCCAGCTCTGTGGGTGCCAAGTCCATGACCCTGCATGACTTTTGTAACCCAAAGCCAAAGGCTGGAATTTAGGCTCGGGCAAAACAATCTCTGGGTATTATTTTTGCCCCTTAAATTGCACTCTTTGTACAAAGTTTCTGGCCCCATGCAATAACCCAGAAGTAGACACAAGAATTAGGCAGATGGAGATAGAAATAGCGCCTTAATTACTGATGAAGCTGTTAGAGAATGAGGTTCCTTCTCTCTGAGCCATGTGGGCTTATGAATATTTCACCCCACCACTGGACAGATTTTCCATCCCTGGAGCAGGAACCCTGGACAACTGCGTGCCTCTCCAACAGGGCTTGTCTCTCTGACACCTGCAGCTTGAAGGAGCAGAACAAAATACGTGCTCTCCTGTATGTAGGTAGATCCTAAGGAAAGTTGAGAAGAAAGGGCTGAGCTAGGCATGGCCCCACTCCTTCAAAGATTCACAGATACATTTCGCCCCCTCCCTGCAGGAGGCTGGGAGCTTTGCTCTCATGAAAGTTCCAGCACATAGAAACAAGAAAAAGCAAAATAGGCCGGGCGCGGTGGCTCACGCTTGTAATCCCAGCACTTTGGGAGGCCGAGGCGGGCGGATCACGAGGTCAGGAGATCGAGACCACGGTGAAACCCCGTCTCTACTAAAAATACAAAAAATTAGCCGGGCGTGGTGGCGGGCGCCTGTAGTCCCAGCTACTCGGAGAGGCTGAGGCAGGAGAATGGCGTGAACCCAGGAGGCGGAGCTTGCAGTGAGCCGAGATCGCGCCACTGCACTCCAGCCTGGGTGACAGAGCGAGACTCCGTCTCAAAAAAAAAAAAAAAAAAAAAAAAAAAAGAAAAAGCAAAATAAGTGTTTCCTCCTATATAAAGCAATTTAAAACCTTAATTTACACCCATACATTTGCTCCTTACAAGCAAAGAATAAATTTCTTTCAAATGCTTTGGGATCATTTGTAAAAATATATCAAGCACTAATCTACAAAGAAAATCCCAATAAGATTTTTTAAAAAGTAATTATAGAAGCTGCCTTCTATGACCACACTGCAATAGAGCTGTAACTTAACAGTATAAGGATGATCAATTGTTTGCTCATTTTCTATTTTAAATTAGGTTTTAAAATATGAAGTGTGCAGTTTAATTAATGTTTACATACTTATCCACCACATAACTACCACTTGATGAAGATATGGAATGTTTCTAGCACTCCAGAGAGCTCCCTTTTATTCTCATCCAGTCCATACTCACTGTATATGTTTTCTATGGATGCTGCAATAAATTACCACAAATGTAGTGGCTTAAAACAATGCACATTTATTGTCTCACAGTTCTGTAGGTGAGAAGTCTAGGTAAAGCTTGACTGGGTTCTCAAACTTATCTTGGCCTTTTTTTTTTTTTTTTTGAGATGAGGGTCTCGCCACATTGCCCAGGCTGGTCTCGAACTCTTGGGCTCAAGCAATCCCTCTGTCTTGGCCTCCCAAAGTGGTGGGATCACTGGAATGAGCCACCATCCCCAACCTTGTCTTAGCTTCTGATGGGGCCAAAGTCAAGGTGTTGGATGGCCTGGGCTATTGTCTGGCTACTTCAGGGGAGAAACTGCTTCTAGGCGCCTTCATGTCATTGGTAGAACTCACTACTTCTCATGATTTCCAGAACAATGACTCAAGTCCTTGTCACACCTTGAGACTTCCGACTCCTCTCCTGCCGCATCTCTCTACCTCCAGCCAGGGAGTGTTCTCTGCTTCTAAGGGCCCATATGATTAGATTAGTCCCATTCAGATAATCTCTCTCTTTTAACATCAACTGATTAGTAACTTTAATTACATCTGCAATGTCCCTCTTGCCAGGTAACATAGCATATTTATAGTTTTTAGGAATTAAGATGGGACATTCTGGGAAACCGTTATTCTGCCTGCCATATCCACTCTCCTGATTTGTCACCATTGATTAGTCTTCCTTGTCCTTGAAATTCACATAGATAAAATCATACAGTACTCTTTTGTACTCAGAGGTATATCTGTGAAATTCATCTGTGTGGTTATGTGTAGCTTTAGTTAATTATTTTTTACTGCAGTGAAATTCCGTTATATACCAAAATGTATTTCTTCATTCTAATGATGATGAACATGCTTGAGGCTATTATAAATAAAGGTGTTATGTATATCCCTGTTAATGTGTGTGATATGGTTTGACTCCGTGTCCCCACCCAAATCTCACCTTGAACTGTAATAATCCCCACATGTCATGGGAGGGACCTGGTGGGAGGTAATTGACTCATAGGGGCAGTTTCCCCCATACTGTTCTTATAGTAGTGAGTAAGTCACACGAGATCTGATGGCTTTATAAATGGGAATTCCCCTGCACATACTCTGTTGCCTGCTGCCATGTAAGAAGCCCCTTTGCTCTTTCTTCGTCTTCCACCATGATTGTGAGGCCTCCCCAGCCATGTGGAACTGTGAGTCCATTAAACCTCTTTCCTTTATAAATTACCTAGTCTCAGGGATGTCTTTATGAGCAGCATAAGAACAGATGAATACAGTATGTTTTGGTAGTTTTATACACTCACTTCTCTTGGACATATAGCAAGCAGTAGAACCACAGGTTGTAGACTGTACATATTTTAGCTTTAATAAACACATCTGAAGTGATTGTATCTATTTTCATTCCCACCAGTAACGATTAGAGTTCCAGTTGTTCCACATCCTCACCATCTCTTGGTATTGTCACTAAAAAATTTTAGCCAGTTTGCTGAGCATGTAATGGTATCTTTGTGATCGTGATTTTAATGTATATTTCTTTGATGACATATGTTTGTTTGTTTGTTTGTTTTTGAGATGGAATTTAGCTCTTGTCATCCAGGTTGGAGTGCAGTGGCACATTCTCAGCTCGCTGCAACCTCCACCTCCTGGGTTCAAGGATTCTCCTGCCTCGGCCTCCCTAGTAGCTGGGACTACAGGCACATGCCACCATGCCTGGCTAGTTTTTCGTATTTTTAGTACAGACAGGTTTTCACCATGTTAGCCAGGATGGTTTCGGTCTCCTGACTTCGTGATCCGTCTACCTCAGCCTCCCAAAGTGCTGGGATTACAGGTGTGAGCCACAGTGCCTGGACTCTTTGATGACTATGATACTGAGTATCCATGTGCTTATTGGCCCCTTTAATCTCTTTTTTTGTGAGATGCCTGTCCAAGCCTTTTGCCCATTTTTATTCTGTTATTTTTCTTATTGATTGAAGAATTTCTTTATTTTTTTTTTTACATTTAAGTCTTTTGTCAGATATATTTATCAAAAATATCTTCTCTCATCCTGTGGCTTGAGGCACTAACAATTTCAAGGTGGTCCCTAAACTGATAGTCTCTTACTGATATATACCCTCTTACTGGTATATGTATTTTTAAATTTTTGGTACTATATATATAATATGAAATTTACGATTTTAACCATTGCAAAGTGTACAGTTCAGTGGCATTAAGTACATTCACATCGTTGTGCAACCATCCCTACCATCTATCTCCAGAACTTTTCTCATCTTGCAAAACTGAAACTCTCTACCTATTAAACAATAACGCCTCATTCCCCCTTCCCCTATACACTGGCAATCATCATTCTACTTTCTGTTCCTATGAATTTGATTACTCTAAATACCACATATGAGCAAAATTATGCAGTGTTTGTTTTTTGTGACTGATTTCTCTCTCTCTTTTTTTTTTTGAGACAGAGTCTCACCCTGTTGCCCAGGATAGAGTGCAGTGGCATGATCTTGGCTCACTGCAACCTCCACCTCCTGAGTTCAAGCAATACTCCTCAGCCTCCTGAGTAGCTGGGATTACAGGTCCATGCCACCACACCCAGCTGATTTTTGTATTTTTAGTAGAGATGGGGTTTTGCCATGTTGGCCAGGCTGCTCTCAAATTCCTGACCTCAAGTGATCCACCGGCCTCAGCCTCCCAAAGTACGGGGATTACAGGCGTGACCCACCGCACCTGGCCTGACTTATTTCACTTAGCATAATGTCTTCAAGGGTAATCCATGTTGTAGCATGTGTCAGAATGTCCTTTCTTCTCAAGGCTAACTAATATTGGATATATATATTAGGTTGTTGCCAAGGTAATTGTGGGTTTTGCAATTAAAAGTTACAAATTAAATGAAAATCGCAATGACTTTTGCACCAATCTTTGTTGTACCACAGTTTGTTTATCTACTCATCCATTTGATGCAGGGTTTTTGCTCCTTAGTTCAGCTAAATCCAGGTTTTTGTCTCACAACCAAGAAAAATTAGGCACGCAGACACATTGAAGGGTGAGGAGGGCAGAGTTTACTCAGTGAAAGGAAAGCTCTCAGCAAAGAGAGGGGTTCTGCAAGCAGATTTCCATTTCACAAATTGAATACCGGAGCCACCAGACACAAGCTGAAGAGGTCAGGATCCTCCCCTGCATAAAGCATGAATTTCTGGTAGCTCCACCCCATTCCCCCAGGGCATGTGGGCCTCCAGTCTGCTGTGGGTATGCCCAGGCAAGCCCCCTGTGCAGGTTCCCTTATCTGCATAAAGTGTCTGGTGTAAACATCTGGTGATTACATCTGGTGTAACCTAGGGTGGGTCGGAGTTTCTCCAGGGACCCTTTCCTATCTGCCTCAGCATTTGGCCATCTCCTGCCTCTATCACATTTACACTTGGGTTGCTTCCTCCTTTTGGCTATTGTAAATAGTGTTGCTATAAACATGGATGTACTCTTACTGTTATATCTTAATGTACAAAATTTCTTAATGTTAGTGAAGTCCAAGTTATAAATGTTTTCTTCTATCTGTTCTTTTAATGTTGTGTAGAATATCTGCATATCCCTAGATCGTGAACATATCCTCCTCTGATGTTTTCTGCAAGTTTTATTGTTTTATTTTAACCTTTAAATCTGTCATAATCAGCAATTGATTTTTATGTGTGATGTGAGGAAGGAATCAAGATTCACTTTCTTTGGCTGGGCACAGTGGCTCATGCCTGTAATCCCAACAGTTTGGGAGGCTGAGGTGAGTGGATAACATGAGGCCAGGAGTTCAAGACCAGCCTGGCCAACATGGTGAAACTCCATCTCTATTAAAAATACAAAAATTAGCCAGGCGTGGTGGTGCGTGTCTGTAATCCCAGCTACTCAGGTGGCTGAGGCGTGAGAATCACTTGAACCTGGGAGGTGGAGGTTGCAGTGAGCCAATATTATGCCACTGCACTCCAGCCTGGGAGACAAGAGTGAGACATTATCTCAAAAAAAAAATTTCACTTTTTTCCCATATGAATATCTAATTGATCATCACCATTTGTGGCAAAGACCATCCTTCTCCTACTGCATTGCAGGGTGCCTTTGTTGTAAATGAGGTGATGGTACAAACACAAGGTTAATTAAACAAATAGACCAACAGAACTTATACAGTTTGTTTCTGGATTCTCTGTTTTGTCCCACTGGTCTATTTGTCTGGCCTTGTGCAATACCATACTCTTAATTACTGTGGATTTACAATGAATCTTTTAGATCTCATGATGTAAATTTTCCAACTTGTTCTTTATCAAGATTGCTTTTGTTACTCTAGGTCATGTTTATTTCCATATAAATTTTAGAATCAAATCAACTTGTCAATTTCAATAAAAATATCTGCTAGTATTTTATTGAATCTATAGATCAATTTGAAAATAATTGAATTCTTGACAAAATTGAATTTTTCAATTCATAGTATCTCTCCAGTTATTTAGGTCTTTCACTTATTTTAACAATGCTTTGTAGTTTCAGTGTCTTGAAAATTGTTTGCTGGATATATTCTTAGGTATTTGATGTGTTCTAATATCATAAATTATTTATTTCATTTTATAATTGTTTGTCTTTTAGTATGAAGAAATACAATGCATTTCTGTATATTGACCTTGTATCCAGAGAGCCCACTAAATTTATTATAATCTAATGGCTTATCCGTAGATTATTTTGGATTTTCTACATGTACAATTACAGTTGAGCCTTGAACAACATGGGTTTGAACTGTATGGGTCCACTTATATGCAGATTGGAGAAGGGATGAGAGAGAGAGCGAGAGAGAGAGAAGGAATGAGAGAGAGAGAGAAGTGATGAGAGAGAGAAGGAGAGAAAGAATGAGAGAGAGAGATGGGATGAGAGAGAAGGACAGAAGGAATGAGAGAGACAGGAGAGAAAGAGTGAGAGAGAGAAGGAATGAGAGAAAGAGAAGGAGAGAGGGAATGGGAGAGAAGGAATGAGAGAAAGAGAAGGAATGAGAGAGAAGGAAAGAAGGAATGACAGAAAGAGAGAGAAGGAATGAGAGACAGAAGGACAGAAGGAGAGAAGGAATGAGAGTGAGAAGGAGAGAAGGAATGAGGGAGAGAGAAGGAGAGAAGGAATGAGAGTGAGAAGGAGAGAAGGAATGAGAGAAAGAGAATGAATGAGAGAGAGAAGGAGAGAAGAAATGAGAGAGAAGGAATGACAGAGAGAGAGAAGGAACGAGAGAGAAGGAATGAGAAAGAGAAGGAGAAAAGGAATGAGCGAGAGAGAGAAGGAGAGAAGGAATGACAGAGAAAGAGAGAGAAAGAATGAGAGAGAGGAGAGAAGGAATGACAGAGAGAGAGAAGGAGAGGAGGAGAGAAATTGACATGGACTCTGGTGGACATTTGTAAAACATCACAGCCACCCAGCACTTGACCGGTAAACTCACTTTCCCAGCCACCAAGAAGCTGGAATGAAGACATAGGTGATCTGCCCTGGGATGGAATTGGAAGCTGACTTGGAGCTGGATGCAGTAACTGATGTGTCCTGATCGCCTTTTGAAAAGAGTATTTTTGTGTGTATGTGGGCTAAAAGGGGTTTATAAATATTATCTTCTGTTACTTTGTTTTATTTAAGCGTGTGTGTGTGTGTGTGTGTGTGTGCACACTTGCTGATGTTGGATAGTCAAAGGCTTTGTAGACTTTGGTGATTCTTTTTGCCCAGAAAACACTTTTCCTCCATTTGGGGGCGCTTCCTGCTCTATAGCTCTTGGTGGGTCGTGGCAATAGCCTCTGACTACAGAAATCAGATACTCATTCCCAGCCTCTCTTGATGCAGAGATGCAGCCAAACAGATGTACCCATATTAGACTTCAAATCATGAGCTCCCTCCAGAATCTATTCTGGGGATAATTGCAGCAGTTACATCCTGTTTCCAGAGCCAACAGCATAAGAGGCTGTAGTCGTGTATCCAGCATTGGTCACGTTGGTGACAATGGTGCTGAAGTCAGAGCTGTCTGTGCCTACCAGTGCTTCCCACTAAACCACTTTTCAGTGTGATTTTGGGTGCTGTTCCTGGGGGTGTTTCTTCTGGACACAGAATGTATATAGGCCATTTTTCCTTCTCTCCTAGAGAGCTTCCAAGATACCTAATATTCGGTAATACATTGCTTTTCTGATTAAGCTAGTTTGGGTTCATTTTTGTTTGCAGCTAGGAATGCTGACTGGTTCAGGAATGAATTAGGTCATATAATGAAAAGTCCAGTGATTGCCCTGCTTCAGCTAAGGTTGGTTCTAGGTGCTCAACTATATACTAGGACTTTTTTTTTTCTCTGAGACAGAGTCTCACTCTGTTGCCCAGGCTGGAGTGCAGTGGTTCAGTCTCAGCTCATTGCAACCTCCACCTCCCAGGTTCAAGTGATTCCTGCCTCAGCCTCCCAAGTAGCTGGGATTACAGGCAAGTGCCACCACAGCCCACTAATTTTGTACTTTTAGTAGAGATGGGGTTTCACTATATTGGCCAGACAGGTCTCGAACTCCTGACCTCAAGTGATCCGCCCCACCTTGGCCTCCCAAAGTGCTAGGATTACAGTCATGGGCCACCGCGCCTGGCCTAGGACTCCTGTCTCTCTCACGTCTGCTTTCCTCCGCGTGGGTTTCTTTCCCAGGAATGACCTTGGTACAATATGGAAAAGATGGCCATCAGAGATCTAGATTTAACTTGTCCTTAAACTAGCAGCTCCAGAGGGAAGGGCGTCCATCTTTCCTACCTATTTCTCCCACAGAAGTCCTGGGAATTGCTCTACCCAAAGCAACCAGCATGGCAGAGGTTCTCTGGTTAGTGTCTGAGAGCCTTAGTGTTTCAGCAATTTTTTTCACAGCTTCCCTAGGTCACAGAAATACCGAACAGTTCAATTACCAAGTGGCTAGGCCCAAATGGTTTGTGAACCTCTGCAATCCAGTCATGGGATAGGCCGGCTGAGTCATGCACCCACCTCTGCAAAGGAGGTGCAGCCACACTTCCAGGAAGAAAATTATGATGGGCAAAGTATAAAAGATACCCACCATTCCTCTGTCCTGATGGAACAGCCTTGGCAGGCCTGTGTCTGGTAGATATAAACAGAGTGTGTGTGTGTGTGATAGGTAGCAGATGATCAGCAGAAGACCTGGCCTGGGGCTGGGGCTCTGTGGAGTGCATCTGGTTTATTTATAGGATGCTTGTACCCCAACCTGGAGCCTATTACATCACCTGTAAAAACAAGCCACGCCACCAAAAATGGAGGCCCAATAGCCAATTCATGACCCCGAGAGCTCCATCTTGAGGGGGCGGGCCCGGGACATGAGTACTGCATTTGGAATGAGGGATGCAGAACTGTGGGAAGGGACAAATCAGTTGCATTTATCTTTCCTCCTTTTGCCCAAAAACCCAATAAACACACCTCTTCCTTGTTTAGTTCCTGTGCTCTGAGGGTGAATTGCAGCATGTCTAGAATGAAACTGAGCGGTTGTACTAAACTTGCTGCCTGACACTGGTGTTGGCCAAGGCAGGAAAGCCGATGAATAGTGTCGCTTTGTAGGCAGGGGGCCAAGGAGGAGTTTGGCGTGGTTTGTACCAACTTGTCAGCATTGTTTATTGATAGCAGTACGACTGATTTTCTCCTGGTGAGACCCCCGGAGAGCTGTGCTGCAGAAGCTAGTTATGTAACAGGAATTTGTGTATGTGACCTGTGAAACATAAAAAACCCCAGCCCAGACTCTCTTTTGGGCCCCTTAGTTCTGTAGTGCTCTGTGCACCTGCCAAGGGTTCTGTATCTGAAAGAGAAAGTGCATTTTGCCATGAGCATACAGTAGAGAGGACAATAGAAACCCAAACCGGCCCCGCCAGACCCCTTGCTGTGAGCTGGCCATAGCTGTGAGGCACATCTTCTTTTTTATTTTGGTCTCTGTTGCATAGTGGAGTCCAGTGGCGTGATCATATCTCATTGAAGCCTCCAACTCTTAGGTTTAAGCGTCCTCCCACCTCAGCCTCCTGGGTAGCCAGGACTACAGGTGTGTGCCACCACACCTAGTTTTTGTTTGTTTGTTTTGTTTTGTTTTGTTTTTCTTGAGACAGAGTCTTGCTCTGTCACCCAGGCTGGAGTGCAATGGCATGATCTCGGCTCACAGAAACCTCTGCCCCCTGGGTTCAAGCAATTCTCCTGCCTCAGCCTCCCAAGTAGCTGGGATTACAGGTGTGCACCACCACACCCAGCTAATTTTTTGTATTCTTAGTAGAGACAGGGTTTCACCACGTAGGCCAGGCTGGTCTCAAACTCCTGACCTCAGGTGATCCACCTGCCTCAGCCTCCTAAAGTGCTGGCATTACAGGCGTGAGCCACTGCACCCAGCTCAGGCCTAGTTAATTTTTAAATTTTTTGTAGCAATGGGAATCTCATCGTGTCGCTCAGGCTGGTCTCGAACTCCTGGTCTCAAGCAATCCTCCCACCTCAGCCCCCGAAAGTGCTGGGATTGCAGGTGTGCACCACCGTGCCCTGCACACATCCTGACTTTAATGTTAGCTGTACAGTGCTCCTTTCTCTTCAAGAATCTATAGATTTGTAAGCACTGTCATTTGGAGCCCTATAAGTCATTAGCAATAAATCCTGTAACTGGCACTCTTAGCGCAGTCCCTAAGGTTAAAATGACTCGATTCTGTCTAATTGGGCTGAAAAAGACATAGATGTGTTAGTCTCTAGTTTCTCAAGCTAATCCAGATGCCATTCTGCTGATAGAGGATTCGCATTCAAAATGTCTATAGATATTGCCAGATTCTCATTTCTACCAGTAGCGTGTGGACAGGCCTCTTGCACTACACTGTCATCAAAATTCGAGGTACTCAATCATTTGCATTTTTGCCATCTGAGAGGTGAAACATTTGATGTCATTGCCTGCACTTGCACTTGGCAAAATCAATCATGCCAGGAAGGGAACGTAGCTTGCCTATCTCCCTTGGTTTCCTGAGGAGGTTGCCTGAAGTATGGTGCTCTCAGCAGCCCCTACGGAGTGAAGAATGCATTATTACAGAGGAGATCAGAGCAAGCCAGAACTTGTGGCTTTCACAATATTTTAGTTTGGGGTCAAGGGTTGATCGGCATTCAAGATTCACTCTTGGGCTGGGCGCGGTGGCTCACACCTGTAATCCCAGCACTTTGGGAGGCTGAGGTGGGTGGATCACTTGAAGTCAAGAGTTCAAGACCAGCGTGACCAACATGGTGAAACCCTATCTCTACCAAAAATATAAAAACATTAGCCGAGTGTGGTGGTGCACACCTGTAATCCCAGCTACTTGGGAGGCTAAAGCAGGATAATCACTTGAACCGGGGGGGCGGAGGTTGCAGTGAGCCAAGATCACGCCACTGCACTGCAACCTGAGTGACACAGCGAGACTCCGTCTCAAAAAAAAAAAAAAGATTCATTCTTGCGACATGTAAGGGAATGCTTCTATATCACAGGTACATCCCACCACATCCCACTACTTACTGCACCATCGCACCCACTCGAGGTTTCAGTGCAGCAAGCCTGGCCATGCCCTACCACACCTCACACCTTTTCAAATCTGTGGTCCATTTTCTTTCTGTCTGCCTATACTTTTCTTGTTAATTTGTAGACACACTTTACATATGATGCATTTAACCCATGGTCTGTCACATGTACTGCAAATATATTCTTCAGTCAGTCATTTGCCATTTTACTTTCCTTGTAGTTTTTTTTTTTTCTATTCAGAGTTTTAAAATGTGACATAGTCAGACATTTTCCTTTAGGTACCTGGATTTCATGCCATGCTAAGAAAGGCCTTTATTCATCTAACATTATAAAAATGTCCTACATTTTCTTCTGGTATTTTATACTTTTATGTTTTATGTTATCAAATAAGAAAGGATGCTATTTGTTATATAGTATCATGTTATGTTTGTATAGATATATGTTATTAATATACGTGTTCCAGAAATTGTATGAAATTCCTAGAAATCTGATATGTCCTGGTATAATGTTATCAGCTCTAATTCCAGTTGTTATCTTAAAATGTCATATACCACATGAATAACTAAATTTTCTTACGAAAATTCAGATGAACTCTAATGAGATCATTAACCATGGCCATTTTAATTTTTTTTGTCATCCACCAGGCAGTTATCATTTACTCTGATGCTTTCCTGAAAGCACTTGCAAATCACTATGACACAAAATTTCAAGAGATTCATAAAAAAAGACTCAAGCACAGGTGTCTGATAACTTTTCAATCACACTGTTGAACCCATTAAACTGGGGTTGTTCTTAGCCTTACAGCCCTGCGAATGGGAGCTGGATGACTTGATAGAGACTTCAGAGAAATTGCTACAACAGTTTATACCTGGACAATCTTGGTGCCTGAGGCTGTGTTGGCCACACAGAAAGTTCACCAGAAACCTGACGATATCACCAGAGACATCCAAGCTGCAAGCCGGGAACACCCATCGGATTGAAACTGCCACACCAGAAGAAGAAAAAACAAATGCTATTTCTATGTGTCAGGAATAGATGCCCAAATCTTGGATCTTTAGAAATATAAAAGACCAGGTCCAGGTGCTCCACCAGATTTGGGAAATACCATCAACTGATCTAGTTAAATCAAGAGATTAAATCTCGGCTCTTGGGGACCCTAGTTTCAGGGGACTTTCCAAACTCTTGGCATTATCCTCTCATTAGTCCTGCTGATATCATTTCCTATATATTGCTTCTCTCAAGAGTCTTAAATGCTTGTCAGCAGCCACTGACTCATCACATGATCTCAGGAGGATGGAGGAACAAAAACTGCTTCAGTTGGAATTGTCAAAAAAAGAAAAAAGCCTACTGAAACCCTGCTTCATGATCTTCAGACGGCCATGGAGACAAAGACATGTGGAAACCGAGTGTAGCGCTAAGCAGTGGGTCACACTCTGAGTCCGACTGAGAGAATGACCCAAATTGGGCAATTGTTCAAAAGAAACAGGAAAGTAGATGGCCAGGTGTGGTGGCTCACGCCTGTAATCCCAGCACTTTGGGAGGCCGAGGTGGGTTTCGCCAACGTGGTGAAACCCCCTCTCTACAAAAAGTACAAAAAAATTCGCCTTGTGTGGTGGTGTGTGCCTGTAATCCCAGATACTCCGGAAGCGGAGGCATGAGAATCACTTGAACCCAAGAGGCAGAGGTTGCAGTGAGCCGAGATCGCACCATTGCACTCCAGCCTGGAGTATAAGACCCTGTCGAAAGAAAGAACAAAGAAAGAAAGAAAAAGAAAGGAAGGAAGGAAGGAAGGAAGGAAGGAAGGAAGGAAGGAAGGAAGGAGGGAAAGAGGCCCTGAGCCGACTAGCTATGGCCATGTAACTGAAACTGAATTGATCCTGATTTCCCCTCAAATGCTGGCTCTAATCACAAATAAAAATTAAGCTTTTCTTCCTTGCCAAGCTGAAAACGTTAAGCCAACACAAATAAGCTTGTGCAGCTCTGTCTGCACGATAGAGATGAAGGAGCCTCCTCATTCATGCTTCGTAAGCTGCACTGTAACTGCTGGGCTACCTCTTACCATATTTACAAATGATTCTTTTGCATGCACAATCACCTTAAAAATTCTTAAATTTGATCCGATTTTATTTTTGACAAAGTATGATTTTGCTGTTGGTTTCTGATAGTCGACTTTGATGTGATCGTTATTGCTTGTATTTCTAGCTTAATGGAAGCCTTTATTTGGATTTTGTTAAATGATTAAATATTTGTTCTGTAAAGGTTTATGGCTAGAAGGGGAGAGGAGGAGGGGAGGGGAACTCTGGAGGAGAAGGCGAGGGAAGAGGGGCTTACGTGTCTAGTTGTGTCTCACAGGGTCTCTGGGTCAGAGAGCTCCCAAGGGTGGCAGCAGCTTGGGGGCCTTAGAATTTCGAGGCTCCAGCTCATCCATAGGTAACACCTGTCCTGTGAGGTTTCACAGGGCATGCAAAGCAGGCAGGCTCTAAATGGATGACAGTTTAATTGTTGGGACTGTTTTTAAAATAACTGGATGTGTACAAATTTGAGTTTGGCAGCAGTGGGCTTTTGAGCTAACAGATGTGAATCTGTAGTGAAGAAATAAAAAACCCCATGGGTCCATACGCCAGGCCATTGTTGGCTCATTTATAGAACAGCAGCTTAGAGACAGC
Source organism: Hylobates moloch (assembly GCF_009828535.3). NCBI lineage: Eukaryota > Metazoa > Chordata > Mammalia > Primates > Hylobatidae > Hylobates > Hylobates moloch. The sequence goes on along the minus strand of NW_026652294.1, from coordinate 16,883,549 downwards.
CCAGGTCCGAAGATTCTAATACACTAAAGAGGTAAAGGCTCTCTCTTACTACACCATGCACTGCATTGCAGACAGATGGATGGGTCAAGTGTTTCAGGTGGGAGGAAGTGAAGGTGGAGCCACGCGGCCTGCAGAAGCAATGAAGAGTTGATGGTGTGTGGTGGCGCTCATCTGTAGTTCCAGCTACTGGGGAAGCTGAGGCAGGAGGATCGCTTGAGCCCAGTAATTTGAGGCTGCGGTGAGCCATGATATCATCACTACATTCTAGCCTGGGAAACAGAGTTAGACCCCATCTCTTCAAAATAAAAACGAGCTGATAACACAGGAGCAAGCAGTGCCTGAATGCTGAAGGAAGTACAAGTTCCCATGGTGAGATTTCCTTCTGTGAAACCCCAGTGTACACTTCTTGCGATATTGGGAGTCATATCATCCTCTCCCATCATGGATATTAAGAAGAATATTACAAAGGAGGTGTACACACCCTGCGATATGGAGAGTAATAGTATGCTCTCCCTTTCGGGATATTAGGAACAATGTTGCAGGAGGTGTGTAGAACCCCTGTGATATTGGGAGTCATATCATCCTCTCACCCTGAATACAAGAAACAGTATCACAGGAGGATGTACACCCCCTGCGATATTGCCACTAGTATCATCGTCTCCCTCCTAGCATATAAGGAACAGTATCACAAGGGCGTGTACACCCCCTGCGATATTGGGAGTAATATCATTTTCTCCCCCCTGGATATTTGGAACAATATCACAGTGGCTGTGTACACCCCCTGCAATATTGCCACTAGTATCATCGTCTCCCTCCCAGCATATAAGGAACAGTATCACAAGGGCGTGTACACCCCCTGCGATATTGGGGGTAATATCTTTCTGAGAAAGGCTTAGAATTGGCAGTAAAACAACAACCATGACCAAAACAATACTGATGCTATCTCAGAATTACCTTGCATTTTACCTGTGTTAACTCATTTAGCCCTCCAACAAATTGCTGAGTGACCACGCCACTGCATTCCAGCCTGGGTGACAGAGCAAGATTCTGTCTTAAAAAATAAAAATAAAAATCTGTGTTAACCCTCTGGCGCCTGCAACTCTTAATGGGTCCAGTTTTGTGGTCAGTCCAGGCACTGTCATCTGGTTGTGTGGTCGAGAATTCCAGAAGTGCCTAGATTTATTTTTGGCCCAGCCATGCCTTCTCACTACATGGCCCTAGAGGGAGATATTAGCATGAGGGACAATGGTAAACAGTAGTAGCAGAAGAGCACAATGCCTCGTTTTAGCCTTCTGGCTTGGGGCTGACTCTCCAGAGCAGAGCTCTCCGGCAGAATGGACTGAACTACATGGCTTAGGTCTTCGCGAGCCTCTCCCTGCCTCTAAAACCAGACTCCAAGTTCAGGATCACTGTGTCCTCCAGCGATGAATGCAGGGTGCCCGACTGGGAAGAGGGGAGAAAGCAAGATAAATGAACTGGGGCCAGCGGATCACTTCTTCCGTATTGAGAGAGGAGGCAGGAGAGAGGAGCGAGCTCCTTGCATCTGTGTGTGATCTCTGAGCACAGTGGCCACAGCCTCCACTAAAGGTGGCCCCCTGGGTGTCTTGTAATGGAAACCACTCAAGAGTCTAACGCCCTCTTTGGGAGACGTGAGGCAAAGCAGGGGGACAAGGGTAGTTCTTTCTCACCCTTCAGTGTGATATTCTGAGCTTTCTCAGTGGAAGATGCATTTTTAAATTATCAGAAATTGATAGATTATGAAATATGGTGATTCGTGAAACAGCTGTGTACATAATCAAACACAAGTTGATGTTGTTTGACCTCTCATCCTATGTACAAAGCACAAAAGTTGCATAGGAGATGAATTTATCTGGAAGGGAACTATGAGCCCATTTCATGGACAGACCCAGAACCTGTCCAGTGGTTCTCCCACTCCCGCTATATGATCATCCTCTGCCTTTGCGGGGTCTCAGCTCTGCTCACTCCCTTCTTGCCTCCTCCCCAAAATAAAGTCTAATAGAGTCATCTCCCAAGATCTATTCTAGCCCAGGACAGCAGGGAGGGCTAAGATTTTAAACATAAAAAACTTAGTGTCAGCTGGGCGTAGTGGCTCAGGACTTTAATCCCAGCACTTTGCGAGGCTGAGGTGGCCAGATGGATCACCTGAGGCCCAGGAGGTCGACAGCCTGGTCAACATGGTGAAACCCCGTCTCTACTAAGAATACAAAAATTAGGCCGGGCGCGGTGGCTCACGCTTGTAATCCCAGCACTTTGGGGGGCCGAGGCGGGCGGATCACGAGGTCAGGAGATCGAGACCACGGTGAAACCCCGTCTCTACTAAAAATACAAAAAATTAGCCGGGCGTGGTGGCGGGCGCCTGCAGTCCCAGCTACTCGGAGAGGCTGAGGCAGGAGAATGGCGTGAACCCGGGAGGCGGAGCTTGCAGTGAGCCGAGATTGCGCCACTGCACTCCAGCCTGGGTGACAGAGCGAGACTCCGTCTCAAAAAAAAAACAAACAAACAAACAAAAAAAATTAGCTGGGCGTGGTGGTGCACACCTATAATCCCAGCTACTCGGGAGCCTGAGGCAGGAGAATCGCTTGAACCAGGGAGGCAGAGGTTGCAAAGCCGAGATCGTGCCACTGCACTCCAGCCTGAGCCACAGAGGAAGACTGTGTATCAAAAATTAAATAAATATATACATACATACATAAAAAAACAAAACAGTGTCAAAACGATGAGGTCTTATTCTAAATGTTGTTCTGTATCTGTCATTTATTGGGTATACACAGAGTAGGCAGGAAAGCATAGATAAGACACATCTCTACCTTCAAGGTGAAGCTCCGGGCTGCCACAATAAACCACTCACTGCATCAGCTGAAACCTCTGCACTGTACCTATCTATGTAGAGCATAGGAAGAGAGCAAAGAAATAAAAAGCAGAATGCCTAAAATAATGCGACAAATCAAAGTTGAACAATTATAACAAAAAATAATTAATATGAATATGAATAACATTAAGAAAAGCATCAAATTGGGTCAAAATCATATTTGAGTAATTTTCTACATCCAAGAGATAGCCTGAAATAAATAGGACACAAAAGGCCAAAATAACAAGTTAGAAAAACTTACATAGAACCAACAAAAAAAGAAAACAATATTAATATTTAACAGTATTAATTTGTCAGACTTTGTCTTACCATGTACTTGGCAGCATTCCCTGTACCAAACGCATTACTGTACAAGCTGGAGATTTTATTTATTTTTTTATTTATTTTTATTTTTTTTTTTTGAGACGGAGTCTCGCTCTGTCGCCCGGGCTGGAGTGCAGTGGCTCAATCTCGGCTCACTGCAAGCTCCGCCTCCTGGGTTCACACCATTCTCCTGCCTCAGCCTCTCCGAGTAGCTGGGACTACAGGTGCCCGCCACCACGCCCGGCTAATTTTTTTGTATTTTTAGTAGAGACGGGGTTTCACCGTGGTCTCGATCTCCTGACCTCGGGATCCGCCCGCCTCGGCCTCCCAAAGTGCTGGGATTACAAGCGTGAGCCACCGCACCCGGCCGCTGGAGATTTTATAATGAGAAAATAATGAATAATAAATCTCATTACTAAAATCTTTTTATTCTATTGGCTTTTTGTTGTTGTTGAGACAGAGTCTCACTCTGTCACCCAGGCTGGAGTGCAGTGGTGCAATATCAGCTCACTGCAACCTCCGCCTCCCGGGTTCAAGAGATTCTCCTGCCTCAGCCTCCTGAGTAGCTGGGATTACAGGTGCCCACCACCACGCCCAGCTAATTTTTATATTTTTAGTAGAGACAGGGTTTCACCATGTTGGCCAGGCTTATCTCGAACTCCCGACCTCAGGTGATCTACCTGCCTCAGCCTCCCAAAGTGCTGGGATTACAGGCGTATTGGCTTTTATTATAAAACTAACATGTTACTTTGGTAACAAAGCTCAATAATATAGATGAGTGAAAAGTGCAAAAGTATTTTATCACCCCAGCCCTAAATCTCCCTCCTTGAGCTAAGCCTGTTCATGTTTGGTGTATCTCCTTCGAGAATATTCCCCTACTCCTACATCACATATATAGTACTTAAAAAAAAATAAGAAAAGAATATAAAGAACATATTCTTCAACCTCTTTTGTTTTACTTAATATATCCTGGACCTCTTTCTAGGTCAGTTTTACATAGATTTGCCTCGTTCCTTTTCACATCCATAAGCCTTTATTTTGTATTGCTCTATTTTCATGTAAACAGTCCCCAACGTGGATTTTTCAAATTGTTTCCACTTCTTTATACAACTTCAAATAACTGGATGAAAATCCATACATGTTTGTCTGTGTTCCTGCCATTGTGTTGTGTCCGTGATGGGTGTATTTCTAGAGGTGGGATGCTGAGTGTCAGGCACATGTAATTCTCATGTTAAGAGACATCCCAAGAAGGCCAGGTGCAGTGGCTCACGCCTGTAATCCTAGCACTTTGGGAGGCCAAGGAGGGTGGATTGTTTGAGCTCAGGAGTTAGATATCAGCCTGGGCAACATGGTGAATCTCCATCTCTACAAAATATATATATATATATATTAGCTGGGCGTGGTGGTGCACACCTGTAGTCCCAGCCACTTGGGGGGCTAAGACAGGAGGATCACTTGAGCCCGGGAGGTTACTGCAGTGAGCCGAGATTGTGTCACTGCACTCCAGCCTAGGTGCCAAAATGAGACCATCTCCAAAAGAAAAAAGAAAAGAAAGAAAGATACCCTAAATCATCCTTCCAAAAGCCATAGTGGCTGAGTGCAGTGGCTCACACCTGTAATCCCAACACTTTGTGAAGCCAAAGTGGGTGGATCACCTGAGGTCAGGAGTTCGAGACCAGCCTGGCCAACAGGGCGAAATCCCATCTCTACTCAAAATACAAAAATTAGCCTGGCGTGGTGGTGGGTGCCTGTAATCCCAACTACTTGGGAGGCTGAGGTGGGAGAATCACCTGAACCCGGCAGGCAGAAGTTGTAGTGAGCTGAGATTGTGCCACTGCACTCCAGCCTGAGTGACAGAGCAAGACTCGCTCTCAAAAAAAAAAAAAAAAGAAAAAGAAAAAAGCAAGCAATCTCATTTTATGCTCAACCAATTGTCTTACGTCTCAACCAAGTGTACATGTTCTCCTGTCTCTTTTTCACGCACACAGGTTGCCAAACTAATCAATGAAACAGTAGCTGGCCATGGTCTAAATTTGCGTTTTAGGGCTACTAGTGATGTCAAGTGCCTTGTCCCATATTTATTGGCTACAGTACTTCTTGTGTGAAACACCTGTTCAAAGAACATAAGAAATAACTGTATATGGAAAATTAGAACCAGGTACAGTTTGAAAGACCACGGACTTTGCTAGGGTTGCTTAAGACTCTTCAAAAAAGAATAGGCAGGCCGAGCGTGGTGGCTCACACCTGTAATCCCAGCACTTTGAGAGGCTGAGGCAGGCGGATCACCTGAGGCCATCATGGTGAAACCCTGTTTCTTAAAAATACAAAAATTAGCCAGGCATGGTAGCAGGCAACTGTAATCCCAGCTACTCAGAAGGCTGAGGCAGGAGAGTCACTTGAACCTGGGAAGTGTAGGTTGCAGTGACTGAGATTGCACCACTGCACTCCAGCCTGGGCAACAGAGAGAAGCTCCATCAAAAACAAAAAGAAGAAGAAGAAGAAAAAAATAGACTTAGGTGAGGACTGGGAGAGACAGGTTTCAGGCATGGGGAAGGAAGTCACATTTATTAATCATATTATAAGCTTAAATTTTAAAAAATCTAAAGCATCCCATGTGGCAAACAAGGAAATTTGCAAGTTCCTGGTTCCAAGTTGTTACCTGGTAAGTTCTTTAAAGCTTTCAGAAAACGAGCAATTCTCACGTTGTACAAATTGTCCCAGAAATAGAAAAAATACGCTATTGAATATATTCTGTGAAGCAAATATAACACTAATGATAAACTGTGATCACAAGAAAACTATGGTTCAATATCATGTCTTTTTCTATGATGAATATATGAATAAAATACTAGAGAGTATAAACCTATAACATTCTGATTCAAAAATATGCAATGACCAAGTTGGGGATTTTCACGGAACGTACGGGTAATTCAATATACGGAAATTTATGCTAAGAATGCACCATATTCATGGGATAAACAAAAAAGGAAGAGAATAATCATCTCATTGGAGTTTGAAAATTCGGCACTTAATCCTAATAAAAATGTTTAAGTATAGGAATAAAACACACCGCCTTATGATGAAAGCCAACTGCCAACCATGAAATACTAGTCAATATGATAATATAAAATAAGGATCCAAGCAAACCCAATAATGCGTGAAACCAACATAAGAAAACAAAATATTAAAAACAGTCAGAAATAAAAGTCCAGCATTATTCATTCATGAATTATTCATTCAATAACTACTATATTAGTAAACATGTAGTCAAGCACAAAAGTGTTAAAAATGAATAACATTTCTATAAGTAACAAGACAAGTTAGAAAACATTACATTAAAAGACCACTATTCATAATTGCATCAAAACAATGTAAAACATCAAAGAAATACATGTGAGCAAGAAATGTAAAGAAACAGCAAATCTCATGTGAAAGAAAACGGAAATCGTGACTCCCTGGGAAGCCATATGCTATTGCTGGGTGGAGATATAGCAGATCCTTGGCTTTAATGAGGGAGATACCGTGATACCCTCTCAATTGCTCATGTTTGAAAATACTACATCAAATAACTTCCTTTGTAAAGTTTAACTAAAAATATAAAGTTTAACTAAAAACAGCTCCTCAGGCCCCTGCGTGAAGCAGTGTGGCAGGGGGGAAGGGGCCAATCACTGGTTCCATCACTGATTAAAGTAGAGGCAGCAGGCAGGACAAGGCGGCGACATTATCAAAGAACTCATCTGGATAACAAAAGTGTTAAGACCCCAAAGCACGGTTCGGCGCAGTGGCTCACGCCTGTAATCCCAAGACTTTGGGAGGCCAATGTGGGCAGATCACTTGAGGCCAGGAGTTTGAGACCAGCCTGGCCAACATGGTGAAACCCTGTCTCTATTAAAAATACAAGCCGGGCGCGGTGGCTCAAGCCTGTAATCCCAGCACTTTGGGAGGCTGAGGCGGGTGGATCACGAGGTCAGGAGATCGAGACCATCCTGGCTAACACGGTGAAACCCCGTCTCTACTAAAAACACAAAAAATTAGCCGGGCGTGTTGGTGGGCACCTGTATTCCCAGCTACTCGGGAGGCTGAGGCAGGAGAATGGCGTGAACCCAGGAGGTGGAGGTTGCGGTGAGCCGAGATCGCGCCACTGCACTCCAGCCTGGGGGACAGAGAAAGACTCCGTCTCAAAAAAAAAAAAAATACAAAAAATTAGCCAGGCTGGTGGTGCACACCTATAGTCCCAGCTACTCGGGAGGGTGAGGCAGGAGAATTGCTTGAACTGGGAAATCGCGACATTGCATTGTAGCCTGGACAACAGAGACAGACCCCGTCTCAAAAAAAAAAAGACGCCAAAGTGCCATGATAAGGGAGTGTTTCTATAAACATGACAATACATCTTCTCTTAAGGAAATAGCATAGAGTCATCAAAAATAATAGTTATAACAACTGTATAGCAAGATGGAAAATACTTGTATAACATTACATTTTAAAAACAGGGCACGTGACCGGGCACAGCGGCTCATGCCTGTAATCCCAGCACTTTGGGAGGCCGAGGCAGTTGTATCACCTGAGGTTGAGAGTTTGAGACCAGCCTGGCCAACATGGTGAAACCCCCATCTCTACTACAAATAGAAAACTTAGCCAGGCGTGGTGGTGCGCACCTATAATTGCAACGACTCGGGAGGCTGACACAGGAGAATCACTTGAACCCAGGAGGCGGAGGTTGCAGTGAGCCGAGATAGCACCACTGCATTCCAGCCTGGGTGACAGAGTGAGACTGTCTCAAAAAAAAAAAATTATAATAAATAATAATAATAAGGCCGGGCGCGGTGGCTCAAGCCTGTAATCCCAGCACTTTGGAAGGCCGAGGCGGGCGGATCACGAGGTCAGGAGATCGAGACCATCCTGGCTAACACGGTGAAACCCCGTCTCTACTAAAAATACAAAAAATTAGCCGGGCGTGTTGGCAGTCGCCTGTAGTCCCAGCTACTCGGGAGGCTGAGGCAGGAGAATGGCGTGAACCTGGGAGGCGGAGCTTGCAGTGAGCCGAGATCGCGCCACTGCACCCCAGCCTGGGGGACAGAGCAAGACTCCGTCTCAAAAATAATAATAATAATAATAATAATAATAATAATAATAATAATAATAAATAAAAACAGGACACACCATTATAAGTATAAAAGCCATGCAAAAAATAATATGGATTTGAAAAATAACTGGAAGCAGAGAATAAAATCAGTAGTTATGTTGCAGGAGAACTAGGGGTAATTTTTGTCAAATTATATTTTTTGTCAAATTTGGCTATCTTTTTGTCAAATTATATTGAAAATACATTTAAAGTGATTTTTGAGCAACAAAAGCTGCAATGTGAGAGAGAGTGTCTGAACAAGGTGGACTCTGCCGTGTTGCCTGCCTGGGTAAAACCAACCACCATCCCTCCCACGAGGCTTGTCATCAGGCAGGTGTCATTCAGCAGGGACTGGACTGTGCCTCTCTCAGGGTTATAGATGATAGGCACTGGACAGAATGATCGTTCACTTGCTCCCGAGTTAACAATGTTATCGATTAACATGGCCCCGATTGTCTTGGCGCCTATCATTGTGTTATTGGATGATTCTCAGAAGACTTTTGTGACTTAATGAAATGGGAAAATTTCCCTTATCCTCTTTGCACGGTATAAAACGGGGTGTGGCTCACTTTTTCGGTGCCCTGCGGCCCAAACCCCTAGGGGGAGCATGCGGACAGGCAGGTCATGGGGAGCGTGGGCTCCGACCCCACAGCAGCGCCATCTAGGGTTGAGTGTTTGCAGCTCCCAAGCCCCAGTGAGCTTATTGGAACGATAAGGCAGAGGGTCTAATTTCTGTACTCCAGGGTTCTAACCCTAGTATGCCAGAAAAATTGGATCACACGTGGGCTTGGAGAATGAGTGCAAGGTTTTGTTGAGTATAGCTCTCAGCAGATGGATGGGGAGCCAGAAAGGGGATGGAGTGGGAAGGTGGTCTTCCCCTGGAGTTGGGCCACTCAGCGGCTGGGTTCTCCTCCAACTGCCTTTGGTTGAATTTCATGTCATCCAGCCGTGGATGACCTGTCAGCATCTGTCGGTGTGTTCTTCTGCCTGTGTGTTCCTCTCGACGTCCAGCTGCTTGTGTGTGTCTGCCTGTTAGGTGGGGATATGGCAGGCCAGAGTGGTCTTAGAAAATGCAGCATTTGGGAGCGAAAACAGAAATGCTCGTCCTCACTTAGATCCATGGGCCCAGGCCCAAGGGTGGAACCCTCACCGGGGACCATGCCTTTCTCTCCGCAGCACTTCCCCGCCTGCTCCCATATCATTAATGTATAATGTCAACATTTCAAAAGTGCTTTACCAATCTACTTTGCCACCAGAAGCCTAAGCGATTTCCAGTTTTATTGCATCCTAGTCAGCCTTGGGCATTCCCATGGTTTGTTCATTTAAAATCATTAGACAAAAATCATGTGACATTTCTGAGACATTAAGATTTTTGTTGTATTCTAACTTGTTTTTTTTTTTTTTTCCTACTTCTCCAATATTGTAATTAGACAGCCGACTTTCCCAGAGCGCTGTTATGTCTTTTCAGGCTGAGATGACTTGAGAATAAATGTCCCTGATCCTCGTCCATCTCCAGGCTTGGGAGAAGGTTGTAAAGAAATGTGGCTTCAAAAGGTAATCTACGGAGGTGAGGTCTGGGGGAAGTCCCCAGAACCTGAGTTCCGTGAGGGCAGAGAACGGGCTGTTACGCTTATGGCCACAATCCCAGCATCTAAAACAGTGTCTGTCACAGACCCAGCACTCAATGAGTATTTGGGTTTTGTTTTGTTTTGTTTTGAGACAGAGTCTCTTCTCTGTTGCCCCAGTTGGAGTGCAACGGCACGATCTCGGCTCCCTGCAACCTCTGCCTCCCAGGTTCAAGTGATTCTCCTGCCTCAGCCTCCTGAGTAGCTGGGATTACAGGTGCCTGCCACCACGCCTGGCTAATTTTTATATTTTTTGTAGAGATGGAGTTTCGCTATGTTGGCCAGGCTGGTCTTGAACTCCTGACCTCAAATGCTCCACCCGCCTGGCCTCCCAATGTGCTGGGATTACAGGTGTGAGCCACCGTGCCCAGCCGTCAATAAGTATTTGAATGAAGGAATAAAATCTGATTGTTAACATCCAGATCTGTAGCCACCTTCATAGGATGAAACACACAAATGGGTTCCAAACAAGTTGGCTGAAGTGTTTGTTGCTCATGTTGTCTCATGTGCAATTGGAGATATGCAAAAAAGGGAAAAAATGTACACATCTGCATAAAAAATATCTTAGTAAAAAAAATGTAAAACCTTTGGTAAGAGCAGGCACAGTGGCTCACGCTTGTAATCCTAGCACTTTGGGAGGCCGAGGTGGGTGGATCGCTTGAGTTCAGGAGTTCAAGACCAGACTGGCCAACTCGGTGAAACCTCTTCTCTACTAAAAATACAGAAATTAGTTAGGTGTGGTGGAGCATGCCTGTAAACCCAGCTACATGGGAGGCTGAGGCAGGAGAATTGCTTGAACCTAGGAGGGGGAGGTTGCAGTGAGCCAAGATTGCACCACTACTGCACTGTAGCCTGGGCGACAGAGCAAGACTTCATTAAAAAAAAAAAAAAAATCCTTTGGTAATGGTAAGTACATTGGTACACTGATAGATGCCCAGACACATGGCTTAGAGGGCAATGGAATCCTAGAAGCAGAATTTGCTGGTTTTCTCCCAATCCAGGAATATTCCTTCCTGGGTCTGCCTTCACCCTTTCCCAACCCACGACAATGAGTCTTGCCTTGAGATCCAAGCTCCTGGGACGTGCCTCTCCGTTGCGTTGGCCTGGGCATTCAGACTCTCCCACAGGGCTCGGCTGCAGCAACAGACTCACAACAGACTCTGCTGCCAAACAGAGGCTGCACTTAACTCTTGCCAAAGCGTCCATAAGGTGCTCTAAAGTGGGTTGCAATGCTCCCGCAATTTATAGCAACCAAGTGCCTAAAGATAAAATCTTCATGCGTCATGCAAATGGGTTGCCTGAGCTTTCAGACACAGGTACAGTTAGTGACTTCTCTGTGTCCTTGGCCCAGCCTCCCTCTACTGTTCTCTCTCCCACCTCCACTGTCAAGATTTTCCCCCAGTGCTCCCATTAAGTCTGAGAAAGCTCCTAAAAAAGGCATTGACTTTTCAGGCACAGGCACAGCCGTTTTTCTTATCCGTGTCCTTGACTTTGGCTACTGGCCAATGCATGCTGCATGGACCAGAGTTAACGGGGGCCCTTCCTATGTGCTTGTACAATGTTTACCTCTCCTCCTTTGGTAAAGGGAGAGGGATGACTTTTCCTATCTTGGGGAAAATCAGCCAGTGGTTGAGACAGACTAGAGGCTTCAGGAAATGGAGTCTCCCTCTGTCGCCCAGGCTGGAGTGCAGTGGCGCCATCTCGGCTCACTGCAACCTCTGCCTCCCAGGTTCACGTGATTCTCCTGCCTTAGCCTTCCGAGTAGCAGGGACTACAGGTGCCCGCCACCACACCTGGATAATTTTTGTATTTTTGGTAGAGACAAGGTTTCACCACGTTGGCCAGGCTGGTCTGGAACTCCTGACCTCAAGTGATTTGCCTGTCTAGGCCTCCCAAAGTGCTGGGATTACAGGCATGAGCCACTGCGCCCGGCCCTAGGTTCTTACCCTAACTCCACCACTAACTCAATTGTAATCAGGGAATGTCCCTCCTTTTTGGAGCTGGTTTTCTCCTCTACAAATGAGGGACTGGGCTCATTGATGGCAAAAATGTGGCAGATTACTATTTATCTTCTCTGTTGCCCCTAGAGGGTGCCCACTAGGTCACAGCAGCACTCTTTCCCAAAGAGCCTAGATGTGTCACCGCGATTCTCCCGTGCTTTAGACACCCTCACTAACAACAGCGGGGAGGTTATGCCTCTTTGCCATCTGTGTACCAGGCGACCTGGAAGGGCCTTCCAGCTCTAACATCTCATAGTTCTAAAGCTTAGGTTGGAGAGGGGGCACTGAACTCCTATGTTTACAGAGATGTTCACCTTAAGCCCTGATGATAAGCCCTGATGAAGTCCTTTCTTAAAAGAGTGACTTGAAGATGAGGAAGGATGTCAGAAGGCCCCTCCCACTTCCCCCAGGAGGGAGGAGGGAGGGACCCAGGGCTGGTCCACTTGAGGCTGCTGATGGCCTTGGCTAGGGAGCAGAGGATTCTAAGGCCATTGTCAACAGTTCCTTTGAGGCCTTGGGGTTCCTTGGTCCAAGTACAGTTTGCCCACAGCCTTGCATCCTTTCCCATAGATCCTCTCTCACTATCCATCAAACCCAAGCCAAGTCTATTGTAGATGCTCAATTAGGAGACAGGCTAGAACCAACCTAAGGGACATACAAGTCAAACCCTGTTACGTGCTGTAGAAAGTCACACATACAGTCCATAGTCCAGCAATACCCACGCTGGAAACCCCAAATTCCATAAGAAAAAGGTACTTAAGAACAGTGATTCTCAAAGGTCTTGCAGAACTCTGAAGTTCCAGATACTGAACCAAAATGATTCAACAGGAAAATTGAATGGTGATTCTTTTTTCAAATTACAGGAAAAGTTTGAGTGGAGAGAATTTTCCCACTTGTGCCTTTTTTCCTTTTTCCTCGCTTTTTCTTAAGATTTACAAGCTCCCCCCACTTGCCTGTTAACAAGTGGCCAGAGGAGATCTCACTATTTCTAAGTGTGACCACACTTTTGTTAAAAATCTACTTTGGGTCAGGTGCAGTGGTTCATGCCAGTAATCCCAAAACTTTGGGAGGCCGAGGGGAGGTGGATCACTTGAGGTTAGGAGTTCGAGACCAGCCTGGCCAACGTGGCAAAACCCTGTCTCTACTAAAAACACAAAAATTAGCCCAACATAGTGGTGCATCATGCCCGGCTACTCGAGAGGCTGAGGCAGAAGAATGGCTAGAACTCTGGAGGAGGAGGTTGCAGTGAGCCGAGATCGCACCACTGCACTCCAGCCCCGGCAATAGAGTGAGACTCCATCTCGAAACAAACAAAAAAAATCTACTTTGTTTTCAAAATATTCAACACTGTCCCACTGAATGACAGTGAGCCCTCTCCCATGGAAGGGGGATTTGTGGTTGTCTTCTTGGAGATCCCCAAACTTTTGCTTTGGAAATATAGACTTTTATTAATTTTTAAAAATTCTCATACATGCATTTGACACAAAAGTTAAGAGGAACAAAAGGGCAAATAGTAAAAAATAAGTGTCGCTAGGTGTGGTTGCATGTTCCTGTAGTCCCAGCTGCTGGAGAAGATCACTTGAACCCAGGAGTTTGAGGCCAGCCTGGGCAATATAGTGAGGCCCTGTCTCAAAAAAAAAAAAAAAAAAAGGGTCTCTCCTTAAATCCTGTTTCCCAATGTCCCAGGTTCCCTGCCCAGAAGCAACCACAATTTTCAAGCAACCACCTTTTTTTTTTTTTTAAGAAAAAGAAAGAAAATCAAAGCATCTGCTCCGTATACTCTTAGTACTGTTTTTTAATCAAATTAGTCACAACTTGTTATATATGTATAAATTATAAATGTATGCATGTATGTATATCTTTATTAGGAAAAGACTTGGTGACGAAAGTCAGTAAAGCTTTTAAGTTACATTTTATTCATCACATCAGTATCCACATACATTTATTTTATTTTTATTTTATTTTTGAGACAGAGTTTCACTCTGTTGCCCAGGCTGGAGTGCTATGGCGCCATCTCGGCTCACTGCAACCTCTCCGCCTCCTAGGTTCAAGCGATTCTCCTGCCTCAGCCTCCTGAGTAGCTGGGACTACAGGCGCCCACTGCCATGCCTGGCTAATTTTTGTATGTTTAGTAGAGACGGGATTTCACCATGTTGGTCAGGCTGGTCTTGAACTCCTGACCTCAGGTGACCCACCCGCCTCGGTGTCCCAAAGTGCTGGGATTACAGGTGTGAGCCACCGTGCCCGGCCTAGTATCCACATACATTTAGAAGACAGCTGTTTGTGGATGAATGGAATAGTAAGCCATCAGCCTAGGCCTGCATAGGGGTAGTTTGAACTGCGCTTCTACTAAAAACACACAGCCACCCCCACCCAGGGTTCCAGGCCAGAGTGGATCTTCTGTCTGTCTGTCTGTCTGTCTGCTGCCCACATTGTAATAGCCCAGTGGGTTCATTTTGCCCTCTGCCCAGATAGAGTTGATTTATCAAGACAGGGGAATTGCAATAAAGAGTTTAATTCACACAGAGGAGATGAATGGGAGACTGGAGTTTTATTATTACTCAAGTTGGTTTCTCCAAAAATTCGAGGACTGGGTTTTTTCTTTTGTTTTGTTTTTTGTTTTTTCAGATGAAGTCTTGCTCTGTCACCCAAGCCGTAGTGCAGTGGCGCGATTTCGGCTCACTGCAACCTCTGCTTCCCGGGTTCAAGTGATTCTCCTGCCTCAGCTTCCTGAGTAGCTGGGACTACAGGTGCCCGCCACCACACCCGGCTAACTTTTGTATTTTTAGTAGAGACGGGGTTTCACCATATTGGCCAGGCTGGTTTTGAACTCCTGACCCTGTGATCTGCTCGCCTGGGCCTCCCAAAATGCTGGGATTACAGGCGTGAGCCACCGCGCCTGGCCAGGACTGGGTTTTTTTTTTTAAAGGATAATTTGGCAGGTAAGGGTCCAGGGAGTGAGGAGTACTGATCGCTGGGGTTGAAGCTGAAATCACAGGAAGTTGAAGTCGCCCTCTTGCGCTGAGCCGGTTCCTGGGTAGAGGCCACAAGACCAGATAAGCCAGTTTATCAGTCTGGGTGGCCACAGCTGAGCCATTGAGTGCAGGTTCTGAACAATATCTCAAGCATTCATGTTAGGTTTCACAATAGTAACGTTATCTCGAGGAGCAACTGGGGAGGTTTAGAATCTTGTGGCCTCTGGGTGAATAACACCTAAACTATAATTTCTAATCTTGTGGCCAGATTTTTAGTCCTATAAAGGCAGTCTGGTCCCTAGGCAAGAAGGGGGTTTGTTTCGGGGAAAGGGCTGTTATCATCTTTGTTTCAAAGTTAAACTATAAACTAAGTTCCTCCCAAAGTTAGTTCAGCTTATGCCCAGAAGAATGAACAAGAACATCTTGGAGGTTAGAAGCAAGATGAAGCCGGTTAGGTCAGACCCCTTTCACTGCTGTAATCTCCCCACTGTTAGAATTTTTGCAAAGGTGGTTTCGACACTGTACCTCGATTCCCAGGGCTCTGCCTCCTGCACACATTTTAGAACTCAGATTACCTAGATGTCTTTAGCCTCACTGGTGAACCTGTGCCAGAGTTGGAAAATTAACAATTTGATGTCAACCGTCCACAGTGATGAGGCTGATACGCTGTCCTACGTTCTGTTTGAAGAGCTGATGCGATGTGACAAAGATTCCATGCCAGATGGAAATCTGTCAGAGGAGGAAAAACCGTTTCTCTCATATTTTCCTTTGCACAAGTTTGAGCTAGAACAGAACATCAAAGAACTTAACACCCTTGCGGACCAAGTTGACACCACTCACAAGTTGTTCACCAAGACCAGCCTGGTGGCCAGCTCTTCCGGAGCTGTTTCTGGGGTCATGAACATCCTGGGTTTGGCCCTAGCACCTGTGACAGCAGGAGGCAGTCTCATGCTCCCAGCAGCTGGAACAGGGTTGGGGGCAGCAGCTGCCATCACCAACATAGTAACAAATGTCTTAGAAAATAGAAGCAATTCAGCAGCAAGAGACAAAGCCAGCCGACTGGGGGCTCTGACAAGATCACATGAGGCTTTCAGAGGAATAAATTGGTCTGAAATCGAGGCTGCTGGCTTTTGTGTCAATAAGTGTGTAAAAGCCATCAAGGGCATCAAGGACCTTTGTGCCTACCAGATGGCCAAATCCAACTCTGGCTTCATGGCTATGGTCAAGAATTTTGTGGCCACAAGACACATCCCTTTCTGGAGGGCTAGAGGGGTGCAGAGAGCCTCTGAGGGCACAACTCTGGCCATGACCAATGGTGCCCGGGTGATGGGTGCTGCTGGGGCTGGCTTCTTACTTAAGAAAGACATGAGCAGCTTCCTGCAGAGCTGGAAGCACCTGGAGGATGGGGCAAGGACGGAGACAGCAGAGGAACTGAGGACACTTGCTAAGAAGCTGGAGCAGGAGCTGGACCGGCTCACCCAGCGCCACCAGCACCTGCTGCAGAAGGCGAGCTGGACCTGTTCCAGCTGCCGGGGCAGGGCTGTTCGAGGATCCCGTGTGGTTAAACCAGAAGGTAGGAAGGCAGCGAATAGCACAGACATGGTCTTGCTCTTCTAAAAGCTTACCATGGGGGTGGGGGGCGAGGAATGCTAAACGGACACATCAGTGCATAACTACAGCTGTCCTTTCTGCAGAGAGGACTTGCCGCACACCCCTGACATTAACTAGGCACCCTCTGTTCTTCCCAGAATTGCGTTCTGTTCTCTCAAAGCCCTGACCATAAATAACCATAAATTCTTGAAATCTCATATTTGTGTGTTTGCGGGGATGCTCCCTGTCTGCCTCTCCTGTGGTCTGCAGGCTCGGCAGGGAAGGATAATTTGGCGGATAGGGGTCCAGGGAGTGAGCAGTGCTGGTTGCTGGGACTGGAGATGACGTCATAGGAAGTCGAAGTCGCCCTCTTGCGCTGAGTCGGTTCCTGGGTAGAGGCCACAAGATCAGATGAGCCAGTTTATCAGTCTGGGTGGCGACAGCTGAGCCATTGTGTCCCTCTTGTCCATACCAGTATCCCCAGCACCTAGCAGTGCTTGGCACATAGCCAGTGTGCTGGAAATATGTGTTGAATGACATGAATGTGGCATTGCGTGATAAAAATGACACTTCAAATGAGTTGGGAAAGGATTTTTATTTGAAAAATATTTTACATTTCTAGACTCTCCTGTGTAAAGAAATTAAATTCCTAGATGTAAAAACTGAAACAAGAAAACTGCTACCAAAAAATAAAGGAGAATTTCGAGATTCATCTTTAATAGAATGACGGGGTAGCAAGGTCACAACCTGAAACCCCGGAAAGGGACACATAAGTCTTTGCCGAAGATGTGAAGGCTCAAATGTTCATTCACTCATTGTCCATTCAACAGATTTTCATTAAATGGGGCCTGTGATGGGCCGAGGACTTAGGAGGTGGCTCCAAATGTGTCTGCATGTTGGAATTATCTGGAAACTGCAAAAAATACTGATGAGTGGGTGGGTCCCGCCCCCGGGGACTGGGCTTTAGTTGGTCTGGGATATGACCTGTATTTTAGACCTTTTTATTTTTATTTTTTATTTTTTGAGACGGAGTCTCTC